>NC_050444.1:151846524-152204524 GCF_903995425.1 Onychomys torridus
CGGGGACACGCACTCGATGTTCTTCCGCAGCCTGAAGGGTGAGCCTCCGTGGCGAGGGCATGGCCGGGGTTGGCAAGCCCCCGGGTGGCGGCACCCTCTGACGGCTCAGCGAGGGTTCCTCTGCCGACCATCTGCTCTAGCTTCCTTTTTTCTTCTCCAGACCGGGGCTTTGAGCTCACCTTCAAGACCGCAGATGACCCCAGCTTGTCGCTCATTAAGTACGGGGAGTTCCTCTATGACAACCTCATCATCTTCTCCCCCTCCGTGGAAGGTAAGGGCGGCGCGGCGCCCCCAGAACTGGCTGGATTCGAGGCGCAGGACTCTGTTGTCTTCTTGTGGTTCCTGGGCATGTTCTGAGTCTTGGGATGAATTTCGAAGCACAGTAGAGGAAATTGTTCATTGCAGCCTGGGCCTTGGAGCTGTTATCTTTCAAAAAGATAGACATTTTGTTTATGGAGAAGGGGGTTTTCTCTAACAAAGGTCCTGATAGAGAAGCCTTTGGTTTGGACTTACTGTGTACAAAATGTCCCGTTATTAACATGTGTTGCTGTAAAAAACCATTCTGCAGGTGGTAGATCATGAGACTACAACTCCAGGCCTGAGAGTCTAGTGTTCCCAGACCAAGAGCAGATGATGGGGGAGTCTCATTTTTATCTTGCTGAGATGCATGCCTTTCACATAGCTGTACCCTTCTCACGTGTGTCTTCACCTGGCTAGGTATCTCCAGTTCATTTTGCTACTTCTTGTTTGTTTGTTTATATGGGTGTTTGACCAGCATGTATGTCTCACTGTGTGTATGCCTGATGCCTTCGGAGGCCAGAAAAAGATGGTGGATCTCTTGGTTTGGAATTGAACCTGGGTCCTCTGGAAGAGCAGCCAGTGTTCTTAACCATCTTTCCAGCCCTGGCTGTTTCTCTTTTGCCTTGCTGTTTTGGTGAGCATGATATAGTCCTTCCGTTTTACCTTTGTGTCAGAAGATAAAGTTGTCTCTGTCTGGGGTAAGATGTCCCTGCCATCCTTCTTTCAGGCGATAACACACAGAGGGCTTTCCCTGGCAGCTGCTTTCTATTCTGTAGTTCACAAAGAGTGGGGTCTTCCAGCTATCCAAAGTGTTTTCCCCCAGCTCCTGCTATTCCCTTCAGGTCCCATGGGAAGCGCCCCATCACCTCTGCTCCTGGTCTAGGAATGCTTTCACAGCCTGGCCTCACAGTTCCTTCTGACCCACATGCCACCTGTACCCAGCTCCACCTTGGAACCAAGGAAGTCACATTATTCTGCTCAGAATCCTCCAGTGGCTCCCACCAGCCCCAGCCTTCCAGTAACTGGTCACCTCACCCCACTCCCGGTCTCTGGCCCAGCCCTGTACAGACTTCACACCTGTTGTTTATTCTGCTTGTGTGCTCTTCCAGCGTGCCGTTGCTGTCCGGCTCGTCCTCCTGTCTTCTCATGGGTCACTGGTTGAAGGCTGTCCTCACTAACCTTGCCACAGTGGCTACCTCCCCTCATTGTCCTAGTCTTTCTTCCCAGTACAGAAGAAATACGTAGCAAGAAAGCGGATTGTCTTATGTTGACCACCAGACTCACTCTGGAGAGAACTCTGGAGTTCATCAAGCCCCACCCAGGGCCAGTTTGGAGGCTCATGGCAGTTAATTACTAAGTGAACTGACCAGCACAGGATAGGCCCTCATCCTTCAAATGCTGGGAACCAACAAGCCCCTTGGGTGATGTGTAAAGCACCAAATGGTTCCGCTCTGGGTACCGTGAACAAGGAAGCTGTTAGTGTTAGGTCACTGGGCCTTACAGCCAAATGACAGTGTCATCTTTGGATTCTGCAGTGCCTTCTCAAACAGCTTGGGGGAATGACATTGATAAAATACAGTAAGGTGACCCCAGTGATGGTACAGGCTATGGGTGTTCCAGGCATCTGAGCATTTGAACAGCATTACTCTGTGAAATGTGGGTGGAAAGTGCAGTATTTCTGAGTGAACAGATGTGGCTTGGAATATGTGTTCTCATCTCAACCAGTGTAACGGGGATATCTTTGGTGCTCACACCTGGAGGACATGCTTTGAGCTTCCCTTTAAAAACACGGGTTTGTGCCATGTAACAGATGTGGAATCTACTCTCCCTCATGTTTGGATCGACGGGAACCCACTCAGATCAACTACGGCTGCTCTGGAGGGTCTCCTACCTCCGTCCAGCTGTCGGGGAGTGGGGACAGGTCTGTCTGGTCACGGTGTCTGGGGCCTTCTTTCAGATTTCGGAGGCAACATTAACGTGGAGACCATCAGTGCCTTCATTGACGGTGGCGGCAGTGTTTTGGTGGCTGCCAGTTCCGACATTGGTAAGTCTGCCCTAGGAAGTTCCAGGGCTCTCCACGGGTTCTCCACAGAGCTCAGAGCTTTCTATGCAGGGGCTACCAAGGTGAGCCCCGGCCAGGGAGGCAGTGAGGAGCTGCAGGGCTTATCTGGCCCTGGGTCCTGTGTACTGTGACTGGAGACAGTTGATCTTCTCCGTGATTTGCTTGTTGTGTTCTGTTGGGTGGATCTGCTCTGATGGGAGCAAGGAAGTCAGGGGAGACAGCGGGTGGATTTTGTTCCAGATTTCTGGTTTTGAAGGTTTGACAGTGGCACAGTGAAAATTACATCCTCGGCTCATATGTTGGTCCCTCACCTTCAACAGCAAACAGCTCAGGGCCTGTCTTTCAGCCATGGTCCTCTATGTGGGTTTCTTGGTGGGGTGATGACAAGGACTGGTAGGCTCAGGCCTGCTAAAGCCAGCACTGGCCATGGCTTTGCTAACTTTGCTAAGGGGTCTGCGCAGATCCACGTTGTGTGTTTGTGCAGGGACGGGGGAAGGCTGTTGCTGAGTTTCACTAATCATCTTCTGAGCCCTGGGGGTGGCACCCTGCTGCAGGTGCTGGACACTGTGGCTGACCAGCAGAGGGTGAGGTATGGAGAAGCCATGATGTGTGTTGTCAGGCCTGCTGGTAGGGCTCAGCCAGGCAATCTCTTCTATCTGTGCAGGCGACCCTCTTCGGGAGCTGGGCAGTGAGTGTGGGATTGAATTTGATGAAGAGAAAACAGCTGTCATTGACCATCACAATTATGATGTCTCAGACCTTGGCCAGGTAATCAGGCTTGTCCCTTCAGCTGTCTGGAACGCACAGCAAAGCTCAGCTTTGCTTAGATTCCAGGTGGAAGTCAGGAAGGACTCCCTGGCCCTGGGACCCTGTTCTTGACCCTCTTTCCCCTTTGCAGCATACGCTCATTGTGGCTGATACTGAGAACCTGCTGAAGGCCCCGACCATTGTTGGGAAGTCATCTCTGAACCCCATTCTCTTCCGAGGAGTCGGGTGAGTGAGTGGAGGATCAGGGCTCACTTTCTTTTTTTCGGGCTTCAAGCCAATTTTGGTTTTGTTTTGTTTTTTGAGACAGTGTTTCTGTGTATACCCCTGGCTGTCCTGGAACCCAGGCTGTAGACCAGGCTGGCCTGGAACTCAGATCCACCTGCCTCTGCCTCACAAGTGCTGGGATTAAAGGGGTGCACCACCACCACCCAGCCAAATTTAGAGTTGGGAATGTTCCTTCCCCCAGGTGATAGCAGTGAGTTTTACATAAGTGCTTGGCTATTGAGAAAGTATTTTTCCTGGCCAGATGATGTGGTGCGTGTCTTACTGAGGAGGCTGAAGCAGGAGGATTGGGGCTTCAGGCCAGCCTGGCTAGAGAGACCATGTCTTTGAATGCATGATGAACAAAAGAGAAGTGCTGACCCCTCTCTCTAGGAAGAAATGGAAGAGCTTTTCGTTGGGGGAGGTGGCGTGCGACCCCGTGTCCTACAGCTGCTTCCTGCTCAGTGCTAGCCCTCTCTCCTCTCCCTTGCAGAATGGTGGCAGACCCTGACAACCCCTTGGTTTTGGACATCCTCACGGGCTCCTCAACCTCTTACTCCTTCTTCCCAGATAAGCCCATTACCCAGGTGAGAGCCTTTGCAGCCTCCAGCTCCTGTGCCCAGGGGCAAGCACTTTTGATTTGAAAACCAGAGCAAAGCGGGAGAGGTGGGCTTTGCTAAGACTCATGAAGAGATGATGGGACTGGGGACAAGGGTGGAAACAGTGATCCTAGGTCCTCCCTCGGGTAGGTGTGGGACATAGCCATGTAGGAGTCCAGCCTGCTGTCCACTTGCTGTGCTGGCTTTGCTGGTACTTTGGTGATGCCCAGGTGACTGCTCCTTCTGTCCCCAGTACCCCCACGCAGTGGGGAAGAACACTCTCCTGATCGCAGGACTCCAGGCCAGGAACAACGCCCGGGTCATCTTCAGTGGCTCCCTGGATTTCTTCAGCGATACCTTCTTCAACTCAGCGGTGCAGAAGGCCACACCCGGCGCCCAGAGGTAACACCAGAGCTTGGAACATGAGGTCTGTGTGCAGGAGAGCCTTTGGAAGTAGGTCTTTAGGGCTTTGCCATTATGCACAGACTTGGTTACAGTGCAGCTGGTATTGGCCCCGCACGCTCACCAGGGCGGCAGTGGCTTGTGTGGAGCCCTCCCTCTTACTCCTAGACCATGTGGCTTGGTGCTGGAGCACTCAGCCAACAGGCATAAGGCTCGGCTCAGTCTCCAGCACCAAAATGATTTGGGACTGATTGTGCAGATGACCCACAGCAACCCCTCCTGCAACTTTGTTTTCCCTTTAACCATGGACCAGTAGGTGTGTGCAGTTTCCTTTCAGAACCTCACTTAGAGTGCACTGGCCTGGTTGACAGGAGTGGTCTCCATCCGGCACCCAGCAGGAAGTGGGCTGCAGCCCCAGCCTCTCCTTTCCCTCCCCCAGGTATTCTCAGACAGGCAACTATGAGCTAGCTGTGGCCCTGTCCCGCTGGGTGTTCAAGGAAGAGGGTGTCCTCCGAGTGGGGCCTGTGTCCCATCATCGGGTGGGCGAGACGGCCCCACCCAATGCCTACACTGTCACCGACCTGGTGGTAAGAGCTCCTGGGGTGGGCAGGTCCTAAGGTTTTGACCAGGGTGGATCAGTTAACTCCGAAGCCTCAGGGGTACCCAGGATGAGTATGTCTTCACTCTATCTCTAAGAGTCCACAGAGATGCAGAGCCAGCCACCATTGCTAACTGAAGCCGCTGTGGCAGCAGGTAGTAGAGTTCAGCTCCACTGACCGGGCAGGGAAGTTACCAGAAAAGTGACATGGCAGGTGGAACTTTGGGTTGGACTTTGTAGGTCACTTGTCAAGGCCTGGACATTTGTCACTCAGGATGGACTCTGCTAAGGACTCAGGCACAGGGAAGGCAGAGGTGCTGCCAGCTGTTGGCCTGCTGAGTCGGGGTCAGCTGTGCTCTGTGACTGGGCAGCGGGGCTTCCACAGGCTGCAGGACTCCCTGAGTCCCCCGTGTCTCTCGGTGGTGGTCCCCCCAGCTGCGGGCACTCCCAGCTGAGCCAGCCTCTCATCTCAGGAGTACAGCATCGTGATTGAGCAGCTCTCCAATGGCAAGTGGGTCCCCTTTGATGGTGACGACATTCAGCTGGAGTTCGTGCGCATTGACCCCTTTGTGAGGACCTTCTTGAAGAGGAAAGGTAAGTGTGATGCCTGTCAGAGAAAGCCCCACACAACAGCCACCTGCCTGCCTCAGGACACATGTCCCTCTGAGAAACCCTCCTGAGTGCTGCTGCTTCCCCAGGTGGCAAGTACAGTGTCCAGTTCAAGCTGCCTGATGTGTATGGTGTCTTCCAGTTTAAAGTGGATTACAACCGGCTAGGCTACACACACCTGTACTCCTCCACCCAGGTAAGCAAGGGGCAGTCCGTTTCCGGCCAGTAGGTTTCCTTAGGCCTTCCGGCCACCAAGGCCTGCTACCTCTGTCCTGTTACAGGTGTCAGTGAGACCACTCCAGCACACACAGTATGAGCGCTTCATCCCCTCAGCCTATCCCTACTATGCCAGTGCCTTCTCCATGATGGCTGGGCTGTTACACATTTTTCAAAAACACATCCTTTTCTTTCTAAGCCATTCTCTTATTTAAATAAAATTCAAATATATCTATTACACTTACTTATATATTGGGGGTGGCTGAAGGAGCTGATTCTCTTTTACAGTGTGCGTTCTGGGGATTAAACTCAGGGCATCAGACTTGGCAGCAAGTACCCTTATCCACTGAGCCATCCTGCCAGCCCTAGGGTTTTTTTGTTTGTTTGTTTTTTAATTATCACTGGATGTGTATGACATGTATGGGTGTGCATGTGTGGCACACATGTGGAGGTCAGAGCAGAACTTGGTGGGGTCAGCTCTCTCTCTTCACCTGGTGGGTTCCGGGGATTGAACTTGGGTTGGCAGGTGTGCAAGCACCTTTACCTGCTGAGCTCTCTCCAGCCCATCCTCCTAAGCAACTTCTTACATGACTAAAGCCAAGAGGACTGGGGGACACGGGGGACATGGTGCTTGCCCAACATTCATGTGGCCCTGGGTTTGAGCCCCATGAATGGGGAGTGAAATGAGCCCAAAAGAGGCATTGCTAGGACTCTGATGAAGGGCTCACTGGCCAGCTTCCTGCTCCTGTTTCTTCTTAAACCTGTTCTGTAGTTGGCCTTTGCCTGTATATGACAGAGTTTAACGTTGTAGGGCTTGCCTAAACTTGGTCTTGACTCAGACATGAACAAGGGGCCTTCATTCACACAGTCCAAAGCCAGGGAACAGCCTCACCTTGCTGGCCTCTCGCTGGAGCAGTGACCTCACCAGCTGTCTTGCATCTGGAGGCACCGACTTGGGCATCTCAGGCAGCTGAGCTTCCTGGTAGCTGCGGCTCTCAAGGTGGGCTCTGCCTTGGCCATAGAAGGGATTGGCAAGCCCAAAGATTTCATAGGCGATGGCCCCCACAGCCCAGGTGTCAGCCTTGCTGAAGTCAATTACTGCTCTGGGGCCAGGTTGGGCTGTGGACACCTGCAGGAAGCAGACAGTGAGAGATCAGGCCCCAGGAGGCCTGCTATTTGTGTCCATGCATGTCACCTAAGCTGGGATCAAATTGGAACCCAGAATTTATTTATTTTGTTTGTTTGTTTTTTTTCTTTTTCTTTTTTTTCTTTCTTTTTTTTTTTTTTTTTAACTGAGGATCAAATCCAGGGCCTTGTGCTTGCTAGGCAAGCGCTCTACGACTGAGCTAAATCCCCAACCCGATTTTTTTTTTTTTTGAGACAGGGTTTCTCTGTGTAGCTTTGCACCTTTCCTGGAACTCACTCTGTAGCCCAAGCTGGCCTCAAACTCAGAGATCCACCTGCCTCTGCCTCCCAAGTGCTGGGATTACAGGCGTGTGCCACCACTGCTGGCTGGAACCCAGAATTTAAATGCACTGGATCAAGCTCCGGGGATCTACCACAGCTGCCTGGTTGATGCTGATAAATGTCCAGGGACCTCAGATCAGCTGAGTTAAAGCAGAGCAGCAGGACAGGAAAACCTGGGAAATACCCACTAATAGCAGAACACACACACAGCAGGACTCACCTCAGGGGCCATCAGGGAACCGTTGCCACCGAGGTCCACATACCAGCTGGTGAAAGGCAACTGTAGGCCAATGCGCTCGTCAGCCAGGCAGCAGCCGAAATCGGAGATCACCAGCCAGGGGCAGCTGTCTGCAGAGGCAGCAGAGCTGAGCAGCAGGGTCTGCTCCTGCCCCTACAGTCCCTTCCAGGTCCCTCCAAAATTCACCAAGACATGGATGAACTGGACTAACAGGCTGTGTCCAGGAGCCCAGGCCAGCAAGGCCTAGATGGGAGTCTTTCTGAGTGAGTTCACAGCTGGGCTGGCAACAGGTACATGGGGATGCCACCCAGAAACAAGGACCCAAACCCAGGCCCAGGCAGTGGACTAGATAAGGGAGGGGGGAGGCGAAACTGTTCTAGTTAACTAGCTGTGCCCAGAGGCCAGGGGTCCTCAGCTTTGGCTAAAGGATCTCCAAGGGTCTATACACCCTAGGAGTCTTAGGTTTGACTTTGTAAGGCCAATAAGTCTAATAAATGGACCTTGGGAGATAGAGGGGTTCACACAGAGTTCCTTGAAAAGGTCACTTCACTTAGTTTTTAGTTACACATTTAATAATTTTAAATTTAAGTTTTAAAAGACGTATTTTTACTTTTGTCTACATGTATGTCTGTCAAGTGTGTGACGGTGCCCATGGAGGCCAGAAAAGGTCATCAGATCTCCTGGAACTGGAGTTACAAGCAGCTGGGAGCTTGCACACGGGTGCTGGGAACCAAACTCAGGTCATCCGGAAGAGAGCAGAACACTTAACCACTGGGCTCCTCAGACCTGCGACTCCTTTAGAACATCCCCAGGCAGGGGGCTTCTAGCTGAGTGCTGCCAGTGACAGAGGACGCCGGGTTTGTGAAGGCAGCTTTCACTGAGTTAGAATCTATCTTTCTTTCACTGGTTTGAGAACTGCAGGACTAATGGTATTGTTCTGCAAGTCCACAGAGAGGATCCCGGGAACTGTAAGAGAGCTGTTGCCTGTGCACCCATCAGATGGAGGGAGTCATCTCTTACAGTGGAGCTAAAGATAGCACAGAATAGAGCATTCAAGGTGGGAGGGCAGCTCAGTGGTTACAATGATGAGGACCTAAGTTTGTATCCCTAGCACCCATGTAAAAGCTGTAACCTCAGCACTGGGGGCATGGAGAGAGGTCTCAGGGGCTCCCTGACCAGCCACTTTAACTGAAACAGCCCGTTCCAGGTTCAGTGAAAGACCCTGTCTGAAAATATTAGGGTGAGCGGTGGAAGCTTAAGAGGCCTGGCATCCACCTCTGGCCCCCACATGTGTACCTCACATGTACACACACACCCTGACCTTAGGGTCTCCCTCCCCTGCCCTGAGTTCTCCCTGGAGCACTCTGGGTGTGGCCAGCACCTACCTGAGTTCAGTTCCACAAGTATGTTGTCAGATTTGAGGTCCCGATGGGCAATGCCCTGCTGAACCAGGTGGTCCACGCCCTCCAGTAACTGCAAGGTCATCATGGTAGCCAGGCGGGGACTGGGAGTGTGCTCCTGAAGGTACTGGCGCAGGGTGCAGGGGTAGCTGGCAGAGAGGACAGAGTGTCTGGACATCCCAGTTCCCACGGCCTCATCCACTCCTAGGACTGGGCCTTTCTTCTTCCGGAGCTTCTGCTCTCTTTATTCCTTAGCATCCCTTCAGCTCCCACCCATCCTGACCCCAAAACACGGAAGCCACGACAGTGCCGCTCCCCAGCTCCTCAGATCCATCCCTGCAGTTAGATGTCATAGAGGGGAGCTATGATGTGCCAGGAGCACTGGTGGGAAGTATGTTCTGGAAGATGGGATGTCTGTATCATTCCAACAGCTCTCTCCTACACACAGCCCTCATCTGCATGCTTTGTTTTTCCAGAAGCTCTGTGCTCCAAGGACAGGGACCAGCTCCCATGGGAAAGGAGAAGCTGCTTCAGGGTCCCTACCCCGCCCCCCCCCCCCCCCCCCCATACCACCGCTTACTTCTTCATTACGAGGAAGAGTGTGCGGCTGTGGCCCAGGCCTTCCGGGTAGAGGCGGCACGGCAGTACATCGGGATAGTCAGCCAGGGCCCCGGGCAGCAGGGGCACGGATGAAGTGAAGGCTCGGAGAACCCGGATGATGTTGGGGTGTGGGGCAAGCTTCTTGGGACCGCCTCTGGATCGTCTGTTCAGGCAAATGGGACAGCAGATGAGGCCAGCATCAGAGACGGGTGCTGGGAGACAGCTAAGGCCACCAGAGGCCTTACTCATTCACTCATTCACTCACACAGTTACCAACATCCACTGCAGGTCTGCCCTGTTCCAGCTACTGCACCCGCTGTGGGGCAAGACCCAACAGGGGTGACTCCTCACATTCAATGGCTCCTCTAGTCCACCCTTTGGCTCATCTCTTCATCCCACATGGCAGAACACGATAGCTAAGGGACCCTGGGAGCTGCCACACTCAGTCCTTGAACTTGTCACTCACCCCTCTAAGCTCAGGGTGGGGTGGGAAATGGGGAATGAGACAGTGATGCACTGTTCATAAAGCACGACAGTCATTTCTGCAATGCTGATGCTCACAACTAGTCACGTAACTAGCACTTACTATTGGCACACTGAGTACCAGGCACCAGCTATGATGCTGGGAGCTTTGAGATCTAGCACAGGAGGAATTCCTTTAGCTCTCTGAGGACAGGGACCCAGCCTCTGATGCAGTCCACTGTAGCAGTGGCCCTTGTCCACTCCTACAGAATGTCCCATAGCTATGGCCCTACAGAGGCACAGTGGTTAACATTGTGCACAGGGTGCCTCTGCGTCCTGTGTGCCAGCTCTGCCCCTCAAGCCAAAGCTGAAAGGACCAAGAGTGGGCATTCAGAACCAAAGGCAATGTGCTCATCGGTTCATCTGAGACCCTAATGGCTCAGGTGGAGGAAGAGGCAGGTTGGTTGCTTTCTTAGGGGACACAGGGAAGGCCACAGGAAGCAAAGGCCTGCAGGAACAGAAGAGTCACAGGAAGGAAACACCAGCACTGAGGGTGGAGAGGAGAATGGAGTAGGGCCCAGAGATAAGCCAAGTGCAGGAGGATGCCCGCTCTGTCCTGGAGCCTTGTGGATGAGTCCACATGTGTCCGTGTCTTGCCCCTCACAGGAGTGGGTCACTGGTGACAGAGAGAGCAGGACCTCAGCAGGAGGCTGGCAGCGCCCTGGCAGGTGTCATAAGAGCTCTGAGGCAGTACAGGCAAGATGTGTCTGAACTAGGGCTGTCTGCAGTGTGCGGGAGCAGCCTGAGCACAGCAGACCGAGCCCGTACTTCCAGGGAAGGTGGTGTGGAGCTCAGGAGTGGGAGGGTGGGAACGGGCAAAGATGAGAAGCGAGGTGGAAGAAGCAGCAAGGAGCTGAGTCCGAGACCCCTGGACGAAGGCCACGTGGACATGGCCCGAGTGTTCCTGGGGGAGTTTCTCTGGAGACCTGGCCACACTTCAGCTAGTACTAGGCACAGACACCTAGGCTGGAATGCAGAGCAAATGTAACTGTATAAGCAGAGACATTTGGCAAATCAGACTGAAGCCAGATGGCTACGGAAGCCACAGGAGGGTCAGGCTGTTTCAGAGAGTCTGCACATCATCAGGCTTGTGGCCAACATCAGTAGTGTTTCCACCTGTGGAGACAGTGCACGTGTACCACTAGGTGGCGCCATACACTGCTTTGCAGGAATTAGGACATTGTCTAGCATTCTGAACTGGCCTGTATGGACGGTGGTCACTCCTGCTCCGCTGTGAATCAACCATCTGCATCATTTGCTGGGATGAGATGATCTTCAGTCTTTCTCAAGCTTGATTTATCCACAAATTGAAAATCCTTCTAGGACATCATTCACTAAACCACCCACTGTGTGGCACATCAGATGTGGTGCTGAGTGCGGGAGATACCAGGGATGCGTTTGTTCTCAAAGAACTCGTGATTGCTCTGGTGGACAAAGGGGTTCTTACCTGTAAGTGACTCCTCCATACTCTCCATCCAAGGCCACTCGGCTTGCTGGGACCAGCTCCTGGCTCATTGTGCTTAAGATGGCTTCACTGGAGGAACCTGCCTGGAACATACCCAGAGTGCACCTGTGAGTCCACAGACCTGTGTGGAATGTCAAGTCCATGCCCTGCCTGGGATCTGAACCAAGACATCTGCAACCTAGAACTGGTTTGAAAGTCAAGGCGAAATAACCTCCCTAAAGCAGTAAACCAAAGCCAGTTCCCCCGGAGCCTGGAGGGAGGTGCTACTTAGAGCATGCTTCCCGCACCTCAAACCCTTAGTAGTCAAGTGGCCCTGGGCAGGAACAGAGGCCAAGATTTCAGAGCCCACCATGCTTCCCATCAGGTCACCAGCAGCTCAAACTGGCCACTGGGAGGCAGCAGTAAGCTTTGGATCAAGTTGTTGGGGTGTGGGGAAGCACAGGGCTCCTCCTGGCCAGGGAAGCCCATCATAGAAGGAGGTGTGAGGAGAAAGAGGATGGTTATATGGCTGGCCTCAAGTGAAATAACCATCGGCTCAGAACCTGTGGTTTAAACAGTCGCCACTCAGAGAAACCTGGGCACCATCCGAACTGGGAAAAAAATCAAACTCTTAACCCTGCCTGACAGAAGCCAAATCTGTCATGGGTCCTGAGCCCCTGGTGGATGGTGGACACGTTACAGTGTCCACAGACAGCTCCGACTCTCATGTAAGAGAGCGGACACCTAACCCCACAGGCCCTCCTTATGGAAAGCCTGGGAAAATACCCCCCCCCCCCCCCCCCCCCCCGTCCCTGAAGCCCGACACTTTGAGAAGTGCCTGCTTAGAAGATGAAAGGTCCATCCTTACCGAGATATTCCACATCATCTTGATGGCAAAGGGAAAGGCCGGGGGCTGCTCCCCATCTGCTCTCTTTGGGAGGACATCTGGGCCTTTCCTTAGAAGGCCAACGCACTTGGCCTTCTCCAGGTGCTGGGGCAGTGTGGGCATGGTGGCTTCGTACACAGCAGCACTGCAGCCCTTGCCGATGGACTGTCCTATCAGGTAATCCTCCAGACGGAAGCCCTGCCAGCATCGCGTGTCCAGTGGGTCGGACACCAGCTTGTTTTTCTGTGTAAAAATGGCCTGTGAGGAAAAAGAGTGTGCTGTGACCTGGGGGCTCTGATCAGGCCACCACAAAGCACACACAAGACGGGGAGAGGTACAGTGAGGCAGGGTTCTCACCAAGACTGCCACCTTGACTTTAAGTGTGGGCTTGTCCTGGGCACAGGCTAGCCTGCCTCTGTCTCTTTGTCTAGGACAGTCTTTCTCACACATCCCTTCACTGGGACCAGAGACAGTCCAATGCAGGCCCTGCGTCTGTGGTGTCAACCAACTGCAGGTGGGAGAGTCTTTAAAAACTGCGACTGCAGCCAGGCGGTGGTGGCACACGCCTTTAATCCCAGCACTCGGGAGGCAGAGCCAGGCGGATCTCTGTGAGTTCGAGGCCAGCCTGGGCTACCAAATGAGTTCCAGGAAGAGGCGCAAAGCTACATAGAGAAACCCTGTCTCGAAAAACCAAAAACCAAAACCAAAACCAAAAACCAAAACCTCCACCACCAACAACGAAACTGCAACTGCAGGCTGGAGAGATGGCTCAGGGGTTAAGAGCACCGACTGCTCTTCCAGAGGTCCTGAGTTCAATTCCCAGCACCCACATGGTGGCTCACAACCACTTGTAATGAGATCTGGTGCCCTCTTCTGGCCTGCAGGGACACATGCAGGCAGAACCCTGTATACATAATAAATAAATAAATCTTAAAAAAAACAAAAACAAAAATAAAAAACAATCTGCAATTGCAGCCCCGAGGTGGTGGTGCACACTTTAAATCCCAGCACCTGCAAGGCAGAGGCAGGTAGATCTCTGTGAGTTCAAGGCCAGCCTGGTCTACAGAGCAAGTTCCAGGACAGCCAGGGCTACACAGAGAAACCCTGTCTAAAAAAAAAAATTAAAAAAAAAAAATTGTAACTGCAGTCCAAAATGCTGATGCACGCCTGTAATCCCAGCACTCAGGAGGATCATGAGTTTGTGCCTGGGCCAAATTGCTGTGGAACAATTCTCTTGTACACTGTAAAGATTTGTCACTTGAACAGGTTTAATAAAACGCTCATTGGCCAGTAGCCAGGCAGTAAGTGTAGGTGGAGTGTAACATGAATTCCTAAATGGTCTTAATAAAACAAAAACAAAAACAACAACAACAAAAAAAACAGGGCCAGATATTGGGGTAAATGCTGAAAGATCAGAAAGATAAAGGAACAAGCCACAGCCACCACCTCTTACCTCACCAATTCCTCAGCCTGAAAAAGCGTCAGCCGATAGGTCTCTAGCTGAATGAGCTTCCTCCACCAAAAAGGCATTAGTTCCTGTCTCCTCACGCCTTATATTCCTTTCTCTGCCCACCCATATCATTTCCTGTCTCAACTTTCCTAGTGCTGGGATTAAAGGTACATGACTCCCAAGTATTGGGATTAAAGTGTGTGCCACCACTGCCTACCTCTGTTTCTCTCCTAGACTGAGTCAGTCTCATGTAGTCCAGGGTGGCTTTGAACTCACAGAGATCGAGACTGATCTCTGCTTCCTGAATGCTAGGATTAAAGGTATGTGCCATCACTTCCTGGCTTCTTTGTTTAATCTAGTGGTTTGTTCTGTTCTCTAATCTTCAGGCAAACTTATTAGGGTACAAATATACCACCACAGTGGGGCAACCAAACTAA
Organism: Onychomys torridus; assembly: GCF_903995425.1. Taxonomy (NCBI): domain Eukaryota; kingdom Metazoa; phylum Chordata; class Mammalia; order Rodentia; family Cricetidae; genus Onychomys; species Onychomys torridus. Next base: position 151,860,784 of record NC_050444.1, read on the forward strand.
GAATGCTGGGAAGAGGAAGGGTGGAGTCAGGAGTCACCAGCCAGACACAGAGGAGGCAAGATGAGAATGCTGTACTGAGAAAAGGTACCAAGCCATGTGGCTAAACATAGATAAGAATCATGGGTTAATTTAAGTGTAAGAGCTAGTTAGTAATAAGCCAGAAGTACTGGCTGAGCATTATAAGTAATATTAAACCTCTGAGTGGTTATTTGGAACTGGTAGGCAGGAGAGAACCGTCTTTCTATAGCTTTACAGTGAGACCTTGCTTTTTTGTTGTTGTTGTTGTTTGGTTTTTAGAGACAGGTTTCTCTGTGTAGCCCCGCCTGTCCTGGAACTCATTCCATGGACCAGGCTAGCCTCCAATTCACAGAGATCTACCTGCCTCTGCCTCCTGAGTGCTGGAATTAAAAGGTATGCACCACCACGGCCCCAAACAAGTAATTTATATGTACATTTTTTTCCTTGCCACTATTCTATGAACAACCCAGTAAGCTGCTCTTCACATGGCATTTGTTCAGGACCTTGTAACACCACATCAGGCACTGTCAGTGATGTAGAGATGATTTCCAGCACACAGGAGGTGCACACAGGTCCATACAAAACCGTACAAAGTTCCTGTCTATCTGAGGGCTAGACCTTTTCTGTCTGGGGGGAAAATAAGGAACACATGTTCTCTGATGATAACTTTCTCTTTTACTTCATCTTAAGAAATATCTTTCTGAAATTCTCTCTCTACACAGCTACATTCTTAACACACAGCTATATATCTCTCTTTACATACATACATCTCTCTCCTCAGAGCCATATATTTTTATACATAGTTAAATCTTTTTTACATAGCTCCACAGCTCTCTTCTACACACATTCCTTCCCACACTGCTACATCATTCACTCACTCTCCTCTACGCACACACTCTCTCCCCTACATCTCTTTTCTATATAGCTACACAAGCTCTCCCTTCTCATGGCTACTCATCCTCTGCCCAGCTCCCTCTGCACACATCTCCTGCTCTCTCAGCGCACCCCAAACACACTCCCCCACACTGACTCTCACCCCTACCCTCTGCCCAGCTCTTTACACAGCGACTCTCTACCTAGCTCTACACAGCCCCTTATCACAGCCAAACTCTGGACAATTACATTTACATTTTCAGGGTCTGACTCATTCTCATAGCACATGATAAGTCACCGTTTTTCTCAAGCTAGGGATGTCACACTGACCAGCCAGAGAGTAACACTTGGCCATGCACACAGCTCTTTCCCAGACAGAAGGTGACACTGAAATTCAGGACTTAACAGTAACAGTTGGCTGAACCCTGAGTCCTGTAACATAAACTGAGGCTGGGAGTACATGCAGAAAGTCAATTACTGCAGGGGGTTATGTCTACCAAAGTTGCTTCAAGTCTGACCTTGACTCAGCAATAAACACCTGAGAATTTGTCCCTGTGTACTCTCTGTAGGGGCAGCTAGTCTGTTTTAAATTTGTTCTGGTCTAAAATTAGCTGTCTTTGTGACTAGAATACTGTTACTTTCCTGTGTCAGTTATAAAAAATATTCTAGTATTATTTCCATTCATCAGAATTATACAAATTAAGCAGAAATCATCTTCCTGACCATCCACGGCTACATGTGCCCAATAGATGGAATATTTTCACAAGATAAACACACAAGCAGTGGGAAGAATACCCACTGCAGTTCTTAGGGAAGAAATGTCACTAGTGGCCCACGAGAGAAATTACAGACAGGAGCAACCTGTTATTTACAGTCAGTGACCCCATGGCCTTGCCAGGTTGGGCTCCCCATCAGAGAGTTATTCGTCTGGTGGGTCAACCTGTTGAACATTAGTTGTCACCTGCTGTATACTCCCATGGTCTCCGGCACCATCTTATTGAAGGGATATGAACTGGTATCTGCGGATTTTGATATCTGAATGGGGCCTAGGACCCATTCCCTGTGGACACCAAGGCACAACTGTGGCTTGTCCTAGAGCTTTGCCAGGCAGGGTTATGCATTCATGCACTGAGGGACACTAGGGTCACTTCCACCTCTTGGCTACTATAAATAAGTAGCCTTGAGCTTGAGTGTGTAAAGGTCTGCCCACCCTTCCCATCATGTTAAGTATTCGTGGAGAAGTGGAATCACTAAACGGAGTGATTCTGTTTTCAACTCTTTGGAGAGTTAGGGTTAGGGTTAGGGTTACCATTTTCCAAAGCAACTGCAGCACACAGGTTTTTGGATGAATGTTTCTGTGTCCCCAGTAGATGCTGATGACTGTAACGACAGGCTGGTGTGCTAAACACATATTTAATTTTGTATTGCTTTCCATTTGCGACAGCCACCAGTAAGGCATGAGTGACCCCATTTCCCCACCCTCACCACATCTGCTATTGTCCTTATTTGGATTTTTAGCTGTTCTAGTAAGTGTGCCCTTGTCAAATGGCCAGTGGCTTTGAAAATCTTCACACATGCTTCCTTGTTACCTGTACTCACACCTCTTTCTATTTGTTTGTTCGCTTGCTTGCTTGGGACCGGTCTCACTGTGTAGCTATGTAAGACACAGGAGTATGATCCCAGTATCAGAAATGGGAAGTAGAGGAAATGCTTGCTTGGTCCTTCCTTGATCAATGTCTTTGAGCATCGTGGTTCATCCTCTGTCCCTCAGCCCGACCTTGTGAGATTCAGGGGCTACACTCACTCAGCAAGTGGTTCCAAACCCCAGGAGAAAGGCTGGCCTCCCAGAAGAGGGCTGAGTTCTGCAGCTGTCAACCTGAAGACGTGAACCACACAGCCACCTCTTCCCTGAGCCTGCCTGTGGGTTTTAGATCTGCCAGCCCAGTGTGAGCCGAGTCCTCAAAATAAAGTCCCCATCTCTAAATATACACATCCATTGGTTGGTTTGTCTGGGTGACCTTGACTAGAAGACTTTGGGAGTAAAAAGAGGTCGCTGTGCTATTTTAGGAGTTTAAAAGGCCGAGGAACTCCCACGTATCCAGTGATAACCCTGCTCGGTTCACTAAAACATTAGATGTGCTGTGTTCTCCCAGCTTCTCTGTAGTTTCTGCTCAGCCTCTCACCCGTTGTTTGGCTGAACTGGAGCGGCAATCTGGCTGAGCAGAGGGCACAGGCTTTGCGAGGGGGGACTTCGGGCACTACCTTTACCCGCGCTGTGATTTTGAGAAAGTCACCTCACCTTTCCTGAGTCTGTGTCCTCCACGACATCAAGGGATGAGAGTGTTCCGATTTTTAGAGAATGTATACAAAGCATAGTGGCACATGCCAATAATCCCAGCACTTGGGAGATGAGACAGGAAGGTCAGAAGTTCAAGGCCAACCTGATCTACATATACAAGTCAGAACTCCCCGCCCCAAGGCCCAAAAGGAAAAAAACTTACTCAAAGTCACTTGCCATAATGCAACAGGAACTAATAATTAGCAATACCTCTTCTAAAACACACTGTTTGTAAAACAAATGCAAAGTGCTGGCCTACCAGGCCATCAGTAACTGCAAATAAGTCAGACTTAATTGATGATTTCCAATTACACTTCAGTCAAAGATAGACCGTAATCTTGCCTTATCCCTCGACCCACTACCAGGTCTAGGTATGCCCTCATGATGTGCTCCTAGACACATAACTATGATGCCTCCCGCCACTTAGTACAGTCCGCGAGTGTCCCACCCCTTGAATTGCCCAATCACAGTTCAGGGCCCTGCCCTTCCCATGCCCACACCCTATCTCCTACCACGCCCTATCTCAGATTTGTGCTTCAATCTCAGATCCGCCTACACTAAGGCTCAGATCCTGACTCCACAACCTCTGATGCCTCCCTGGTTCTGGGCCCGCCCCTAATCAGCGGGAGCAAATTTAATGACTCTAGAACCACTTTTCAGACCTGCTCCTAGCCACGCCTCCGCCCTAAACTAGCGTTCCCTATTTCCTCCTGACTCGTGGGGCCTCCACACCCCTGCTCCAGCTGTGGTTCTAATTGTAGCTTCTCCCTCCCTGGGGGGGTCCCTGCCGAATTCCAGCCCCAGACCTCGCCTTCGCTATAGTGCCACTTTAGCTATGGCTCCGCCCACTAGGACTCAAGGCCCGCCCCCGGCCCAGCCCCACTCCCGACCTCTTTCCTAACCCCGCCTCCTCCCGGCCAGGCCCCGCCCTCTCCCCGCCCCGTGTGGCCTAAAGTCTGAACTCCCGGCCCGGGGCTGCCCGCCCACCGCTACGCTTACCTGGATCTCCTGACAGGCCGAGGCGGCCCGCCGGCCCTCCGCCTGCTTCTCCTCGATCAGCCCCAGCCCCAGCCCGAAGGCCAAGAAGACTGCTCGGCCGCAAGGGCCCGCGCCGCCCCGGGCCCGCACCATGAACTGCCGCTGGATCCGCGCCGCCAGCCCAGCCACCGACTGGCGGAAGAAGCGGTAGCGGTCGGGAAGGGGGAGCCCGAGCGGGCCCGGCTGTGCTCTGGGCCCTGCGGCCCGGCCCGGGCGCTCTCCGCGGCCCCAGGCTGCCGCGGGGCCGGGCCTCCCCAAGCCCGAGACCGGGCCGGGCTTGGCCGCGAAGCGCAGCAGCAGCGCCCGACCCAGTTGCAGGCCTCGGCCCAGCGCCTGTCGCACCGCCATGGTGGCGTGGAGACCCGATCCCACTGCCACCGCCACAATCGTCCGGGAGGCCAAGGACAACAACAAACTTCGGGGGCGGAGCCTATGCGCGGGGGCGGGGGGCGGGGCCGCGGCAGTTCCCCTGCTCGGTGCACGAGGGCGCTGTCCGCTCATCTGCCTCTCTCCTAGTCTGGCTGGTTTGCACTTCGAACCCTGGTGGAGCGGTTGCCAAACAACTTCACCGGCCCTGGTTAAGATGAGAAATTGAGCCGGTAAATTAGTATTTGTTATCAATCACCGATCCAGGCCACTTACACCTTTAAACTGATTTAACTTCCCCACCAATGATAGAAGAGTGCCAATTTTGTAGATAAAAAAGTGCTGTGTTTCCAGATTGCGTTAGAGCCGAGGTTGAAGTTCAAGCTGCCCTGGCTGTTGAGGGCCTTGTCTCTTCTCCCTCACTCCCAAATGCCCTCATGCTCCTGTACAGCAGCAGGTTCCAGAACTTCTTAGGACTCACCCAAAGCCACATTTTATGCCTACTGAGTGCTGGAATTAAAGGCATGTACCCCCACACTCAGCTTTCCAGATTTAAAAAAAAAAAAAAAAATCCCAGGAGGCTGGAGAGATGGCCTATCCATTAAGAGCACCGGCTGCTGCTCTTCCAGAGGACCCAGGTTTGATATTCAGCATCCACATATTGGCTCACAATCATCTGTCACTCCAGCTCCAGGGGATCCAACACTGTCTTCTGGCCTCCTCAGGCACCAGGTACACAAGTGGTGGACAGACATATATGCAGGTAAACTATGCATATAAAACAAAACAAAACAACAACAAAAACCCTGAGGTCCAGGGATCTAACTCAGGTTCTTATGTTTGCAAAGTGAACTTATTTGCATACTTGTGTGTGTATGTATGAAGTTTACCTATAGAAATCAGGGAACTGCCAAGGGGTCCATATTTGAATGATAGGTACAAAGTATGTATAAAAAAGATATGTACCTTCAGATTAGAAACCCAGTAGTTTCACACTTGCTTGTAGACTCACTGAATGCATACATATGCTCCTTAAGAAGGTTCAGAGTACTGGATATGGTGGCCCAGGCCAGCCAGGGATACATAGTGACATAAAAAAGTCATTCCAAGCCAGATGGTAGAGGTGCACACCTTTAATCCTAGCACTCGGGAGGCAGAGACAGGTGGATCTCTGTGAGTTCAAGGCCAGCCTGGTCTACAGAGTGAGTTCCAGGACAGGCTCCAAAGCTACAGAGAAACCCTGTCTTGGGGGGGGGGGGGAGTCATTCCAGCAAGGTGTGGTGACACATGCCTTTAATCCCCTAGCACTGGGGAGGCAGAAGTAGGTGGATCTCTGAGTTTGAGGCCAGCCTGGTCCACAGATCGAGTTCCAGGACAGCCAGGGCTGTTACACAGAGAAATCCTGTCTTGAAAATAAACAAACAAACAAACAAATAAATAAATAAATAAAGGACAAGTGTTGATATTCAATTTACATAATGTTCAAAGGCAGTGAGACTGGTCTGTAATGTTAGGAGTCAGGATGCTGAGTGCTGGTAACCTCTTCCATGACCTGTGTGCCCATGTAATGAATTCATGTACACTCGGATCTGTGCAGAGCAATTTTCTGTTCTCCCTGCCTCCTGTAACATGCTCTACCCCAGAGCCCCAGACCCTGAGTACAGGATTTCAATAGGAATTTTGTAGTGGGCCACCTCCTCAGTAGGGGTTATAGACGCCCTATCACACCAACTACAGGATGCGGCGCTGAGGATCAGATCCCTGGTTTCATTTGTGGTAGGCTAGCTCTCTACCCGTTCTGCTTCATCTCCAGCAGGATTTGTTTCCTAATCTCCTGTAGCATAATCCTTTCCCACGAGGCTTGTGATGAGTCCTTAGCCCAGAAGGGCATCCTTTGTAGTTCAGGAGCGCGTTTGTTATAAGCTTCGGAATTTGTTCTTCTAAACTGCAGGCAGCCTCACTACACTGGGATAGGTAACTCGCCTGCTGGAAATGAATTCTCCAGACATTGCTAATTAACCTGCTGCTGTAAATTGGATGTACTCACGTCTCCTTCTTAGGGGAAGTCTTAGCTGCTTCTGACAGGTCTGGACCAAGCACAGCGTGAAGCCTGATTCCTGGGCAGAGATCTGTATAGAAAGGTAATGTCTGCACGTAGCTCCTGGCAGGGCCTGAAGACCTCTGTGCTCTCCACCTGTCATCAGTGATAGGGGCCCAGGAGGTACCTCTCTTCCAACCCTCCTCACCTCTCTTCTATTTTCTTTTTAAATTTATGGGGAGTTATGTGCTTCTCTGTGCATGTGGAGGACAGAGGCCAACATCAAATAGTCTCCTCTTTTGCTGTCCACAATATTTATTTATTTATTATGAGACATGGTCCCCTCACTGAGCTTGAAGCACACCCATTTGCCGAGAGTGACTGGCCGGTGAGCTTTGGGATCTGCCTGTCTCTCTCTGCCCCTCCATTCTCAATGCTGGTCTTACAGACATACACTGCTGCACCCAGCTTTTATGTAGGCATTGGGATTTGAACTCAGGTCCTCATGTTTGTGCAGCAAATACTTTACCCCATAAGCCATCTTTCCAGCCCCCATTTGTCCTGATGGAAACCTTTCTATGGCACCAAGAGTCACAGAGGTGGCTAATCCCCAGTCCCCTATAACGTCTCCCCAGCTCGGCACTGATACCCAAGGAGGTCAAAATGGGGACGTGGGACATGGCCTTCTGTGGAGAAACCTGCTTACAATGCAGGTTTACTATTTTATATGAGACAGCCGTTCATCCACGGCACATCAGACAGTAGCTATGTGCCAGGTTAGTTTTGATTTGTGCAGAGACAAGAAGGAGAGGACAGAAGGGTGCTGGGGAGGCCACCGGACCCATCTCTGGTCTACTTCCCTGCCATGGGCATCCTGTGTCTGCACAGCACGCTCCCTCCATGCACACGGGACATCTGAGTTTTGGTAAAGTACATAGTATTCCTAAGCAGCATCGTTTAACCTTCTCCCAAAGGACATGAGAGGAAAAGCTGATGCTAATGTAAAAACGGAAAAGGCAAGAGTTGAAAAAAAAAAAAAAACCTGCCTTTGAGTGCATTTGTCCTTTCCTTTCTGGGCAGCATCCCTTGGCACTGGCTCATCGGCTCACCAGCTCATCGCTCTGTCCCCTCCTGGCAGGGATGGACATATTTTCCCAAAGTGGCAATGTCCTCTATCCACAGCCCATTACAGAAAAGCTATCTGTGAGCTGGGGGGGGGGGGGGGGCAGGCTGCTGGAACTGTTGACAGAGCAAAGCTGAGACCAGGTCAAAATCCTGCCCCCTAAAACTCCTTGGCTGGAGGCCTTAGAGGTTACCATCAGAACACAGTGGACAGACAGTGACATTTCACAGGGAGTAAGCATCACCATAGTGCCTGGGCCAAGACGGAGACATGGTGGGCAGTGGAACAGGGAGACACCATATTGTTGAGAAGTTGGGCTGTGTGTGGTTTGTGCTGTTCATTTCGGCTGCCCTGTAATGACGACTCATGGACAAAACACAGCTGTGCCACCTGCTGCAAAGTCCACTCCAGGCTCTCTGTCCTGGCTTATTGCTCTTAGGACAAAGTCCAAGATCCTCATCTAGGCACAGAACGTTCTTCACTATTTATCTGGCATCTTTCTGTCCCTCTCCTTCCCTTTAAGGCTGAGCAATACTAGGAGCATTTGCTGTTTCCCAGTCAGCTCTCTGATCCTGATGGTCTAATCTACCTCTCCAGGTCTCCATTCACGCTCAGGGGCCCCAAAGCCTCCCTTTACTTTCTCTGGAATGGACTGGAAGCTCTTTCTCTCTCCTCCTGTAACATGTGAATTCTTTAAGAACGGGGTGGGCATGGGGGTGTTGTAGTGTTTAATTTAAACCTATCTTCCCTGTCTGGGTCCTCAGCCCTTGTTTGAAAGTCTTCTGGGAACACAAGCCTTCAGTGGACGCACTTTCTCTGCTACATCAAGGAAAAAGTGGCAGCTATCTCCAGTCCCAACTCTCCCCAAGCCTAGCCTCCAGCCCGGAGGCAATGGCATTTTACTTTTGAACTATTTTTAAAAATAGTTTTCTGTAACACAAATTGCTAAACGGTCTTAGTAATAAAAAACCCACAGCCAGATATTGGAGTAAATTCTGAAAGGTCAGAAAGGTAGAGAGCAAGCCACTAGTTCTTACCCCTGCAAAATCCTCTGCTAAAAAGAGAGAATAATTGGACCAGTGGCGCAAGCCTTTGATCCCAGCACTGGGGAGGCAGAGCCAGATGGATCTCTGTGAGTTCGAGGCCAGCCTGGGCTACAGAGTGAGTTTCAGGAAAGGCACAAAGCTACACAGAGAAACCTTGTCTTGAAAAACAACAACAACAACAACAAAAAAAACAAAACAAAAGAAAATAAAGAAAGTGAGTTCCTATTTCCTCACACCTTATATACCTTTCTGTGTCCTGCTATATCACTTCCTGGGATTAAAGGTGTATGTGCTTCCCAAGCAAAGGCATGAGATCTCAAGCTTTGGGATTAAAGATATGTACCATCACGCCTGGCTGTGATCTGAGTGTGGCCTTGAACTCACAGAGATCCAGAGATCCGGATGTCTGTCTCCCTAGTGATAGGATTAAGGGTGTGTGCCATCACTGTCTGACCTCTATGTCTAAACTAGTGGCTGACTCTGTCCTCTGATCTCCAGATAAGTTTATTAGGGCACACAATATATTGGGGTACACAATATATCACCAGTTCCCCCTACATTGTTACTGCTTTCCCCCACCCCATTTTTTCTTGAAGTAGAGTTTCATGTAGCCCACGCAGATCTCATATTTGTATATGTAGTAGAGGATGGCCTTGAACTTCTGATTCTCTCCAGTGCTGGGAATACAGGCATGCCTTACTTCAACTGGTTACTGTGGCTATGAGGAGAGAACCCAGAGCCTTGTGCTTATAGATAAAATTCTTCAGATGGAGCTACACCCGCAGCTGAGCAATCCTGATTTAGAAGAGAGAGCTATTTCAGGGGCTAGGCTGGCCATGCCACAGCCTCCCTGTCCTGGAACGGATGGTGTCCTTTGCAGTCAGGTAGACTCCCACACGGCCAGCCATGCTTGCTTCTGCTGACCCTCCTGCCACTGTGTATCCATTCTTGTCTCCTTTTCTTTTCCTTGCCCACGTACATTTTCAACACCTGTATTTTTAGAATGCCCAGGACCTCTGTGTGTGCACAAAGGATAGGGACTGGGCCTCAGGGAATCACTTCTAGCATAGGATGTGTGGAAACAGTTGGAGGTGTGATTAATCTTCACTGTCACTTTGACAGGTTTAGAAGCACGCAGGTGGAGCTCACCTCTAGGTGTCCATGAAGGTGTGGCCAGAGAGGATTAAGTGAGGAGGGAAAGCTCACCACTATCCCAGGGGCTGGGGACTTCACAGAGTGAAAGGAAGAAGGAGAAAGCCAGATGAGCAGGCGTGTTCCCTGTCTGTCCCCTGACCACCACAGCAGTGACCTGCTCAGCCTCACTGGGTCCTCCTCATTGCCGTGCACTTGACCTCTGAGATCAGACGTTAATAGACTCTTCTTCCTCTAAGTTGTCATCAGCCAGGGGCTGAAGAGATGGCTCAGAGGTTAAGAGCACTGGCAGCTCTTCTAGAGGTCCTGAGTTCAATTCCCAGCAACCACATGGTCGCTTACAATCATCTATGATGAGATCTGGTGCCCTCTTCTGGCCTTCAGGCACACATGCAGGCAGAACACTGTATGCCTAATAAATGAATAAACTTAAAAAAAAAAAAAAAAAAAAAGTTGTTACCCACAGTGGCATGGAAAGATACAGTATGTGGCCCACAGAGAGATTCAGCTTTCTGTGCTTCTTAGCTCCTCTCTTGCTTATTCAAAGAGAACCCAGTTGCCATGAACTAACTGCCCTACAAGAACAACGAACCCAGCTGCTTGTGAGGAACCAAATCCTGTCATCAGCTGTGTGTGTCAGCTTTGCAGATCTGCACCAGTCTAGTCTTCAGATGACATGGTAACCCAGGATCACACCTTCTTTGAAGCCTTTTGAGAGAGCCAAAGACTCAGCTCAGCTCAGAATCCTGACCCTGAGAAACTGAGGTAATACGTACTTGCTGTCCCAGGGTGATCTTCACAGAGTGGCAGGGAGCTGATAGAACCCCTGTGCCCCTATATTTTCTTGTGCATGTGCAGAGCTTTTAATTTTTCCTCTCTTATGTTTTTCATCAAACATCAGCAGTCTCTAGTTCAGCCTCTGTGTTCATGTAATCACTTGTGAAATGAACATGTCTGAGACTCGGTAAGCTAGCTACCTATCATTAATCTATCATCTATCATCATTATCTATTTCTAACTGTCTATCTACCATCTACCATTTATCTATCATAATCTAGAATCTGTATCATCTATTACCTATCATCAATCATCTATCATCTATCTATCTATCTATCTATCTATCATCTATCTCTATGATCTTTTTCTCTACCCTCTATCTTTGTGATGGTGGGAATGACCAGGGCCTCATACATATTAGACAAGTACTTTACCACTGAGCTACATCCCCAGCTCTGTTTCTTCTTTCTCACCCCCAACACCTCACCAGCCCATCATTCTTTCTTTTTGCAATATTGTGGATTGAAGTTGGAGCCTTGCACATGCTAGGTGAGTACTCTGCCACTGAGTTATGCCCCTAGCCCTTAAACAAAACTAGTTATTTATTTATTTATTTATTTATAGACAAGATCTCTCTACATAGCCCTGACTGTCCTGGAACTCACTGTGTAGACCAGGTTGGCCTCAAATTCACAGAGATCCACCTGCCTCATTATTTATTTATTTATGTTTTTTTTTTTTTTTAAAGACAGGTTTTCTCTGTGTAGCTTTGCACCTTTTCTGGAACTCACTCAAGGCTGGCCTTGAGCTCACAGAGATCTGCCTGCCTCTGCTTCCCGAGTGCTGGGATTAAAGGCATATGCCACCACCACCTGGCCTTTTTATTTATTTTTATTTCTGTATATATCCATGTTCCTGTGTGACATTATGTGCATCACATGTGCATGGGTGCCTATGTGTACCCAGAAAAGAGTGTTGGATCTCCTGGATCTGGAGTTACAAGCAGATGTGAGCCGCTTAATGTAGATGCTGAGAACTGAACCCCAGTCCTCTGCAAGAGCAGTGCATGCCAAATGCTCTTAACCATTGAGCCAAATCTTTAGCCCTTATCTTTCTTTTTCAGGTGGGATCTTACTAAATTTCCAAGGCTGGCTCTCAAATCACCAAATAACCCAGACTGGCCTTGAACTCATGTTGTTCCTAAGTGAGCCTCCAGGTAGCTAAGCTTCTGGGCCCACACCACCACACCCAGCTTCTTGTTCATGAACAGTAGCTTTCATCTGAGACACGGGCACTGTGTACCGCTAGTGTCTGTCATTGTAGTTGTGACCTTGTTCCTGCCCAGAGGAAATCCTCAAGCATCGTGGGACTGAAGGAGGCAGGTGGCAGCAGCTGGCAAGAGCTTCTATTTATTTCCATCAGAATCTGGGACTGCGCCTTAGGGTTCTGAAGACACCAGCACACTGAACAATAGAACATGTGGAGCTCTGAAAACTCGGCTTGTCAGCGCATGTGCTGCGCAGCTAGTTGCCAAGTGAAAATGCTTGGGTTTTAACAATCCCAGCCTCTCTTGGGCCAGTAACTAGAGCTCTTCCGAGGGAATAGTGTTCAACTAATTTCTAGAAGCTTCCGTTGAGTAATGCCTTTCTCTGCCTGCTTTCACTAAGTGCCTATATTTGTGCCTTGTCTTTTACCCGCCCCAGATCCCCAGATCCCCAGATCTTCACGGAACAATCTTTTCTATGTTCCGAACTGGAAGACCTGTCTTGACCTTTCTTAACTCCTGGCTGAAATATGGCTGTCTTCTCTGGGGAGCTCTCTGCCATCTGTCCCCTGCCATTGTCTTCCCCTTGACTGACACGAAATACCGTGAGACTGAGCTCTGGGAAGGTAGGGACTTCATTTTGTCTCCTGCTGTGTCCCAGCACCAGCACAGAGCTGTTACCATATAGTTAAGGGAATCATGGGCTGGCATGTGGCTCAGTGGCTAGAGTGTATACCTAGCATGCACACAGCCCAGCACCCCATACAACTGGGCACCATAGTGTATGCTTATAGTCATAGTATTTGGAGAAGTGGCAAGAGGGTCAGAAGTTCAAGGTTGTCTTTGACTACAGAGTGAGTTTGAGCCCAGCCTGGGTGACATGAGACCTGACAGAGAGAGAGAGAGAGAGAGAGAGAGAGAGAGAGAGAGAGAGAGAGAGAATGAATCAAATTGGTCGTAAGCATTGTTGCCTGATTGAAAAATTCATTCTAAAAGGACCAAAATCTTTCCCCTGTCAGGCAAACAGCTGACACTTGGTGACTTCTTGCTGAGGACCTGATACTGGGCTGTTGATTTTTAACACTTTCATTCTGTTGCCAGGCTGGCCTTGAACTCACAGATATCTGCCTGCCTCTGCTCTCCTAGAGCTAAGACTAAAGGTGTATGCCACCAGGGAAGAGAAATTCTCAATTGAGAAATTGTCTCCATCAGATTGCTTGTAGTCAAGTCTGCAGAGTGTTTATTGATTAATGATTGCTGTGGGCAGGTTGGTCCTGGGTTGTACAAGAAAGCAGGCTGAGCAAGCTGTGGGTAGCAAGCTTTTGACCATGGCCTCTGCTTCAGTTCCTGCCTCCAGGATCCTGCTCAAGTGCCTGTCCTGACTTCCCTCAATGGGATGGACTGTGATGTGGAAGTGTAAGATGAAATAAACCCCCTCTTCCCCAAGCTGCTTTTGGACATGCTGTTCTATCATAGCAACAGAAACCCCAACTAAGACACTGGGATTGCAGGCATGTACCACCATATGTGGCTTAAACAGGAGGCTTTTAATTTTGCATGATTTCATTCAGGCCCTCACAACAGTCCCATTTGCAATGAGGAGATGGAGTCTCAGAATAATGAAATAGCTTGCACCAAACCACACACCCTGAAGGTTGGTTAATCCAAAGCACAAACTGTCTTTAAACATTGTATTTTATTTTTTAGTGCATGCATGTGTGTGTGCGTGTGTGTGTGTGTGTGTGTGTGTGTGTGTCCGTGCACACGCGTGCACGTGCTTACCAATGCACAAAGCAGCCAGTCCTTCTCTGGTTAGTGTACATGCTTGTCCCTCCCTGGTCATGGTGTTCATCCCTGCCCCTCCCTGGTCATGGTGTTCATCCCTGCCCCTCCCTGGTCATGGTGTTCATCCCTGCCCCTCCCTGGTCATGGTGTTCATCCCTGCCCCTCCCTGGTCTTGGTGTTCATCCCTGCCCCTCCCTGGTCATGGTGTTCATCCCTGCCCCTCCCTGGTCATGGTGTTCATCCCTGTGCATTAAATCTTCCTGCTCTCTCTCTCTTCGCACTGAGCATTTCTCAAGAGCAGACTGTTTCTTCTACATTGTTCTCTCTGCAGAATTCAGCATATTTGACATTCGAAAGACACTCAGTAAACAGTTCTGGCTGTGGGAGTATGGGGAAAAGCCTCGAAGAACCAGACAGAGTGGACTCACATTCTGGCTCTGCCACCTATTGGCTGTTTGACTTTGGGCAAATGATTTAACCTCTCTTATGTTTGATGCGTTTATTGATAAACTAAAAACACAACCACTTATGGGTTTGATAGTGAGGGTGCAGGGAGTTGATATATGTCAAAACCCTCAGTAGAGTGCATAGCTTCCAGGTCACTGTGGGGTCAAGGGATCCAGACCTTTCTTTTCCTTTTGGTTGAGACAGTCTCATTTTGTCACCCTGGCTGGCCTGAAAACTCCCTATGTAGTCCCAGCTGGCCTCGAACTCACAGAGATCTGCCCGCCTCTGCCTCTGGAGTGCTGGGATTAAAGATGTGTACTGGGGGCTGGAGAGATGGCTCAGAGGTTAAGAGCACTGACTGCTCTTTCAGAGGTCCTGGGTTCAATTCCCAGCAACCACATGGTGGCTCACAACCATCTGTAATGAGATCTGGTGCCCTCTTCTGGTCATACATGCTGTATACATAATAAATAAATAAATTTTTAAAAAATAAAAAAAATAAAGGTGTGTACTACCGCACCTGGAGGGATCTGGATTTTCTGCTGAGCCCTCCCATGGCTGTGGAGCAAGCTCTCAGCTACTCTGCCCCATGACCTAAAGAGAGAGGTGACAGCCAACTCCCAGAACCACCCAGCACTGAAAACAAAGAGTAGTTCAAAAGAGGGTGGCACTTAGTGGGTCCCGAGAACTGTCTTTTCTACCTTGCCCACGCGTCCCCTTACACTGTGCTTGTTACAGCGGTGGCAGTGGGTGTCTGTTGTAGGATATGTGTGCACTGCGTGAAGATGTAGTGCTGTGATTGGTGTAATAAAAAGCTGAACGACCAGTAGCCAGGCAGGAGGTGTAGGTGGGATTTCTGGGGAGAGTAAGGAAGAGGAGGAGGAATCTAGGTGTATGAGAGTTGCCAGTCAGACACTGAGGACACACAGGATGAGTGAGGTAAAAGCCCTGAGCCATGTGGGTGGCAGCATGTCGATAAATAGAAATGGGTTAATTTAAGTCATAAGAGCTAAGCTAAGGCCGGACTTCCATAATTAATAAAAAGTCCCCATGTCATTATTTGTGTGAGTTGGTAGCCCAAAGAAAAGTCCAACCACAGGTAACATCAAGACCCAGGTCTCTACTGAGTCCAAACCAGCCCCTAGTAATGGTGTGTCAGTCAGCTTTCTGACCTGTAACAAATATCTGGGAGAATCAATTTGTGAAGAGGAGAGGTTTATTTGGGCTTAGTTTAGGGGGCTCTGGCTGGGTCGGTGCATATTATTGTGAATGTGTGATAAAGACCAGCTCACCTCATAGCTAGGAAGTGGAGAAGTAGGAAGAGGAGGTCTGGATACCTCCATATCCTTCAGGGACACACCCCCAAATGACCCAGCTTCCATCCGGTGTCTATACTACAGCAAGTGGGCTCCTGGAATCAAACCCTGCCTAGGGGCCTCCCACCCAAGAACACAGGGGCAAGAAGACTCTGACTTCAGATGCCACTTAGAGAGGTGCACTGGGAATCACCTATATCCTCTGCCAGAAGGAAACAGCTAAGCCTGCCCCACGAGACGAGCCACCCCCTAAGAGCTGTATACAGAGACTAAAAGCAAAACAGGTTCTCAGTCAGGATGTTCTGTGGTTTGTAATCAGAAAGTCACACGGAACAGGACAGCACCTTGAGAGGCTGGCAGGGAGGCAGGCCAGGCCTGGAATGTCGGCCTGCAGGAGGGAGAGGTGGGGTGGAGTGGTCCAAGTCTCCAGGAGGATGCAGGCTTTGGCCCAGGCTGAGTGATAGCTTCCATCACTCTAGGGGAGAGTGTGGTGTGTATGAATCAAGGTCACCCTTGCCTAGCCATTTTGGAACCACCCAGGTGGCAGGTGTCTCCAGGCCCAGCCAGGGACAGCGTCATTATGAAATCTTCCAGGACCTGGCCCTTAGGTAGGGAACCCAGGCTCACACAGGCAGGCATTCTATTCTTTAGCTTCACTGAACCTTCTGCAGGTCTTCAGGCCCAAATGAGGCCGGCAGCAGCTCCCGGACTGTCCTGACTACATATGTGCCATCTGGCTTGGTCATATACACGGCCCAGTCAGTGCCAAACTGGAAAAGAGAGCAAAATCGTGTGAGATGCCAGGGGACTGAGGGTATGGGTTTGAATCTGACTCTACTGTTTTCTGTCTAATGGTCTTCTGTGCCTCAGTTTCCTCTCCTGTCAAATATAACAATAATTACACCTGATTCATAGAGCCTGAGGAAGATGGGGGAAAGCACTGGTCAGCAGCACAGTCCATGGCCTGCTGTCAACTGGCCATGAGCATTCCCTAGGGGATGCCCAAGAGCTTTTGTAAAACGAATACCTTTTCTCCATTTTCATGTATGTGTGGAATACGTGTGTGTGTGTGTGTGTGTGTGTGTGTGTGTGTGTGTGTGTGTATGCATGTGGGGGGGCACACATGGGAACACATGCATGTGGAAACTCAAGGGTCTCGAATCATCCTCTATGGCTCTTCCATGTTATTCACTGAGGCAGGGTCTCTCCATCAAACTCAGAGCTCACCCATAGGGCTAGTCCAGCCAGCTTGCTCTGGAGATCCCGTCTCTGCCTTCAAAGACTGGGATAGCAGGCGTCTGCCTAGACCACCTCGCAATTACGTGGGTTTCTGGGGATGCAAACTCTAGTCCTCAAGGTTACACACAAATGAGCCATCTTCCTAGCTGCTGTTGAAATACCTGCACCTTGGGCTGGAGAGATGGCTCAGTGGTTAAAAGCACACAGTACTCTTGCAGAAGAGCCAAGTTTGATTTCCAGCTTCTTCACTGGAAGCTCACAATTTCCTGTAACTCCTGCTCCAGATCTGATGTTTCTGGCCACTGTGGGCAACTGTGTTGGAATGCACATACCCACACACAAACACACAGACATAATTAAAAAATTTTTTTTTTTTTTTTTTGGTTTTTCAAGACAGGGTTTCTCTGTAGCTTTGGAGCCTGTCCTGGACTAGCTCTGTAGACCAGGCTGGCCTCGAACTCATAGAGATCTGCCTGCCTCTGCCTCCTGAGTGCTGGGATTACTGCCCAGCTTTAAAAATAAATTTAAAAAACTCTGTGCCAGAGCTAGGCTTCCTTCTTCAAGGACACTGACAGCCAGCATCTACTGCCCCTTACAAGTTCACCTGTGTGCCTCATTCCAGGAGGAGTCTGTTCTGTTTGACGACTCTCAAGATACTATGTTTGCAGTATAGCAGTATCTACTCATGGAGGTGGTTGCTATCAGTGTGGCATCAAGTCAGCTGTGGTGGTTTGGAAGTGATGTCTCATTTGGACACTTGGTCCCCAGTTGCTAGGCCTGTTTGGAGAGGTTTAGAAAGTGTGGCCTTGCCGAAAGTGCCACTGGTAGCAGGCTTTGAGGTTTCAAAATCTATGGTTTCCAACACACTCATTGTTTCCTGCTTACTGTTCTAGATGTGAGCCTTGAGCTTCCAGCTCCAGCCACCATATCTGCCATCTACTGTCTCTTCCATTATGGAACCTAACCCTCTGGAACCATAAGCCCCAAATAACTATTTGGTGATTTATCAGAGCATGAGGAAAGTAACTAATACATCAGCAAAGATGAACACATCTTCAGAACTTTCTCCCACACACACCTTGCTGTGGGTCCTCTGGGACTCACTGTCTTCATCTATGAGGTACTTAGTGATAGAAAAGGGTATTGGGGTTGCAGTGGGTAGGTGGAGAGTTAAGTCAGTGACAGAGATGAAGTCAACAGACCCAGCTTCTTCCTGGCAGGCATGCTGACACTCACACATTCTGGCACTTAGTAGGTGCCCAGTTCACAGAGGCTGTGGCATCGTGTGATGTGTGGGCTGCCAGCCGAGGCTGGTCCATGGCTTCCTCTTCTTCCACACATCTGTCTGAATCACTGAGCTGTTACCGGACACTATCAATCTTTGGGGGTTTACAGAATTAAGGTTTCAAGGGAGGAAATTTTCCTGCTTGGCAGGTTGTGCCTGGGGTTAAGGGTGTAAGCTAGATGTAGGTGGGCTTAGATGCCAGGTTCCTGGTTCCCAGGCCCATGGCTCACTGTTCACATTTGGTTTCATGTTTCCCTCTCCCCTCCAGATATTTTTCTTCTCTCTCTCTCTCTCTCTCTCTCTCTCTCTCTCTCTCTCTCTCTCTCCTTTGCCAGCATCTAATGTGTTTGGAGAAAATGGCCATAAGCAAATGGGTCAAGTTGGGGCCTTGGGAGCCAGAGATTTGGTGCATGCTGATAGATTCCTCAGACATGGTCACTGTGCTAACCACCTCTCTGTGGTAAGGTGAAATTCACTGTGAGAATGAAATGCATCTGGGGTGGCTTCTCCATCTGGCCTTGGGAGATGAGCTCTGTGAAGTGCAGGGCTGGGAAACACAAGACAGATAAACAAGCTAAATTGCCCTTCTCCCAGCGAGAGTTCCAAAGCAGGAATGCTCCCAGAATGGGCAGCACACACCCACCCTGAGGCAAGACCCCACAGACTTTCCTCTGCATGTGGCCCAGGCGTGGATGTAGGAGGCAGAGGCAGTGAGGGGGCAGGGAGTCTGGAGTCAGCTTTGTCTGCCGTTGATACCAGCCCCTCATGGGCTGGTCGCTCTCCTTTGCCGCTACTGGAGATAAAAATGGTAACAGCTGAGCCAGGCAGTGGTGGCACACGCCTTTAATCCCAGCACTCGGGAGGCAGAGGCTGGTGGATCTTTGTAAATTCAAGGCCAGTCTGGTCTACAGAGTGAGTTCCGAGACAGCCAGGGCTACACAGAGAAACCCTGTCTTGAAAACAAAATGATGACAGCTGTTTCTGTCCTGGGCTAGGGTGGGGCTGATGGAGCTGCCAGGTTCTGAGTATTCTCATAGCAAGCTACAGCTCAAGGGCCATGCTTGGGGCTCTCTGGGCTTGTGGCTTTCATTTGGGGAGATTAGAGAGGGCACAGGCTTCTCTGAGAATAGTTAAGTCCTCCTGACTCAATTCCCCAATGCACACATTAACATCAGAGCTCCCCTGGGCCTGAATAAGTACCCATGGTCAGGGATGGGCCGTAGCTCGGTGTAGAGTATTTGTCTAGCACATTCCCTGGGTTTCATCTATCCCCAGGACAGCAAAATCAACCAGCCAGCCAGCCCACCCTCCAAATCATCTTTTGATTTCCTGAAACCAGTAGTAAAATACACATTAGGAAAAACTTGCCATTTTTGTCATTTTTTCCCCCTGACTTTCCATTTCTGATCAGTGTACACTTTTTTTTTTTTTTTAAGATTCATTTATTATGTATACAGTGTTCTGCTGGCATGTATGCCTGAAGGCCAGAAGAGGGCACCAGATCTCACTATTGATGGTTGTGAGTCACCATGTGGTTGCTGGGAATTGAACTCAGGACCTCTGGAAGAGGAGCCAGTGCTCTTAACCTCTGAGCCATCTTGCCAGCCTCATTTTTGTCCTTTTTAAGCATATAACTAAGTTCCCTTTACTTTGGAATAAACATGCCCTCTGTTCCCTGGCGGGTACAGCATGGGAGCAGGCCCTAGACTATGCCTGTGATCCTGTATCTCATGCTCTTCCTACTACTGTCCTTTGTCCCTCTGCTGTTCATCACATAGCAAACATCTAGGCCGGTGTGAAACCCGCTGGTCCTTCTGTCTAGAATTCTTCTCTAGAGCCACCTGGAGCAGAAGCTGGCAAAGCTTTTGCTGACAAAGGACAAATAGGAAGTATTTCGGGTTTCCAGGCTGTGTGGCCTTCCTGTAACTGCTCAGTCCTGCTACCACAGGGCCGGAGTGGTCGCCGTGAATGCAGCAGTGACTGGGCATAGCTGTGCCCCTATCAGACTTGTCTACAATCAAAAAGCACACTGGGATTGGCCTGCAGGCTGGAGTTTATTGTTCTCTGTCCTCTGCTGCCCCTCTGTCCCCCGACTTCTCTTCCTGTATTTTCCCACAGCTGCTCGAAGCTCAGTGAGGGCAAGCCTGGCCTGGCATCAACAACAGAGAATGGTCAGTATGTGTATGTTGAATAGGGGTTCATTTCCAGTGACTCACGTGAACCCAGGAAGGCCTCAGGAGTCAACCAGCTGAGTAGCCTGGACAGTAAGTGTCCACACTAGCAGTCTGCTGTGGGCCCTCAGAGACCTCAGGCTTGCTTTCCAGGGAGGGACCACGCTCTTACCTCTCTCATGACCTGTCGGCAGGCTCCGCACGGAGAGATGAACTCCTCCTGTAGGTCACTAGGGAAACAAAGACTGGACTCAGAGCGGTCGGTCTATCACAAGGCTTTTAACCGGTGGCCGAGATTCACACGCTGAGTCCCTGTCCCGCTGCAAATCAGGTCACACCTCATCAGACAACTCCTGATTCCCAGAAGCATTATGTCCTGGGAGCTGGGAAGGCGACTTGGCACACTTCCGAAAGCAAAGCCACAGTGGCAACGCTGTCCTCATCAGTGCGCTCATAAATGTTTAAGGGGCTATCTTGGCACCCACACTCCAGGACACAGGGCAAAGGAGAGCTTGTCTCTGTCCTTCATAGGAGGGCTCGGCCCAGTGGGTGACACAAAACAGGATGACTTACTATTTTAAGTAAAATGCATTAAGAATGCCCAGTAATAAGCCCACCACTGGATGGAGACAATGCCTCACACAGAAGATGGCATCAGCCAGTCCTCACAGGAGGAAGAGAGCTACACATTCCCATTTAGTGAAAAATCACCGTCCCAGGCATTTAACTATGTCATTTGGTTTAATTTTCAGGACAAGTGGTGTATCAGGATATCGGTTTCACTGGTGAAGTCACAGATTTGGTGAGGTGGATAACAAAATGGTGATTCTAAAGTCCTGGGGCGGGGCATTCTGTGTTTTAAAGAAATAAATGTAAGATAGAAGCTGTGGGTGACTGGAGAGATGGCTCAGTGGTTAGGAGCATGTGTTACTTTTCCAGGGGACCTGAGTTCCATTCTCAGCACTCACAGGGTGGTTCACAACCATCTGGAACTCTGGCTCTAAAGAAATTGAAACCTTCCTGCGTCTTCCTTGGGCGCGCGCGCGTGCACGCGCGGACACACACACACACACACACACACACACACACCACATATATAAAAGTGTCTGTGAAAAGAAAAAAAGGAAAGGGAATAGAAGAAAAAAGGATAAAGATTACACACAACGGCCCTGGGCATGGATGAATACCATGTATGTGTATCAAAGAAAATGGGCTCCTGGCATCTAGAGAGACAGAGCCAGACACATACTTCCAGCCAGGGTTGCCTGTGGAAATTCAGGCACCTTTGAGCAGTCCTCTGGCTTGGACAGAGGACAAAGGATGCAGCTTAGAGAACACAGATTTGACTGTAGGGGCCTTGGTGTCTGCCGCCACTGTCCCTGCCCTTCTGAGCCCACAACTTTGTGAATGCTCTGAAAGAACATGGGATTTAAATTCTGACTCTTGGCCAACTCCCTGTTTTGTTCACTGTGTGGCTCTGAGTCATCTTAAGTCATTCGGGGATTGTTCCTTTGTCTGTAACATGTGGGTAACAATGTCATCTGCTTGGCAGGATTTCAACAAAATGAGATAACATGTCTAAAGGATGTGTAAACTTTAGTTTTGAAATAGGGTCTCATGCAGCCCAGGCTGGCCTCTGACTTGTCACATAGCCGAGGATGACCCTGACCTTGTGAGCCTCCATCTCCTGAGTTCATGCATTGCAGGCCTGCACCACCATGCCTGGTTTTATGCAGTGCTGGGGATGGGCTCCAGGCCTTGGAACATGCTCAGTAGAAGCTCTCCCAACTTAGCTAAATCTCCAGCCTCAGGGTTTTATAAGCCTCCGAATGCTATATTGTTATTGCCTGGGTTAATTTCTGCACGTCTGTTCCCTCCCAGAGGCAATCCCTGTCATAATTTCAGTACTTTATCAGGTAGTTTTATTACATACCCGGTGCTCTGTGCTGTTTATAATTAATCTGACTGCGTGTTAACAGTAGCTGTTGTGCCGTGTACTGTGTGCCTAGCACGCTGAGCTCCCTGCAAAGGATTCTAGAGGCACTGGCTCATTTCAGATGACAAATATTTCTTGAACACTTACTATGTGCCTGGCACTATGTACTACCACTGGTGCTAGGGGTACAACAATGAACAAGACACACAAATTCACTGCGATCAGGACTTTTTTTTTTTTGTATGTGGAGCTGAGGATCGAACCCAGGGCCTTGCGCTTGCTAGGCAAGCGCTCTACCACTGAGCTAAGTCCCCAAACCCTCAAGGATCAGGACTTTCTAAACTAATGAAAGAAGGCCAACTCACCAGGCGGCAATGACCAAGTGGAGGCGACAAAGACAGGACAGAGCAGTCAGGGACCAGCTTTTAGATTCTGCGATGGCTGAGTGAGAGCTGAGGGGCCAGTCAAAGAATGTTCGCTTTACATTTTATTTTTATTAATTAATAATAATTAATTATTTTTTTGAGACATGGTATCATTATGTAGCCCTGGCTGTCCTGGAACTCACTCTCTAGCCCAGGCTGGCCTAGAATTTAAAGAGATTCACCTACCTCTCTGCCTCCCAAGTTCTCTATTGTGCCTGGCAAATGAAAAAATGGTTCTGGCCAGGCAGCAGTGGTGCACGCCTTTAATCCCAGCACTCAGGAGGCAGAGCCAGGCTGCTCTCTGTGAGTTCAAGGCCAGCTTGGTCTACAGAGAGAGATCCAGGACAGGCACCAAAGCTACACAGAGAAACCCTGTCTTGAAAAAACCAAAAAAAAAAAAAAAAAAAAAGGTTCTGCTCCATGAAAAGTAGGGTTCTCCCTGAGAAGACTTCCTGCTTCAGAAGAAAACCCATGGGAACCTGAGAGAATGGGGGCCCCTGTCCAGTGCACTCTGTGAATCAAGTTCACCCATGTGGTTTCTGGGTGGTAGGTGTCAGCAGGTTAGACCGTCTTAAGTTTCCTTCTTCCTGTGTTGATCTAGGGCCTGCTCTAAGCCAGGCAGTTGTGAAAAGAGACCCTCAGAGTACCTCTGCCTCAGGCCCCTCACCATCTGACAAGTGGAACAACACAGTCAGGAAATGCAGTTACAAGCCCGGTGGTGGTGGAGCACGCCTTTAATCCCAGCATTCGGGAGGCAGAGGCAGGCGGATCTCTGTGAATTCGAGGCTAGTCTGGGCTACAGAGTGAGTTCGAGGCCAGCCAGGACTACACAGAGAAACTTTGTCTTGAAAAAAAAATAGCCAAGCTGAGGGCTGGGATTGTAGCTGGGTTGACTATAAGGCAAGAGACCAGGGTTTGTGTCACATAAAGCAGGAATGATGGTACATACCCACAAGCCCGGCACTCAAGAAGTGAAGGCAGGAAGATTAGAATTTTGGGGTCACAGCTTCAGTTACAAAGTGAGTTCGAGGCCGACCTAGCTCACATGAGACTTAGTCTAAAAAAAATAAGGCAAAATAAAAAAAGCCAGGTTCAGAGGCTTTTAAACCCCTTAGGTGGACAGTGGGGAAGGAAGAAACCTGGGCTCAGGGACCCTGGAACGGGGACTTTTAAGTGTCACTGAACATTGCTGCCAAGAGTGAGCACTAACTCTCAAACATGCTGGCTGCATCTGGACACCTCCCCCACGCTTTCCTGATTCTCTGCCCCTGGTGTCTTAGGGTTTCTACTGCTGTGAAGAGACACCATGACCACAGCAACTCTTACAAAGGAAAACATTTAATTAGGGTGGCTTGTTTTGGCCATTATCATGGAGGAGAGCATGGTGGTGTGTAGACAGACATGGTGCTGGAGAAGTAGCTGAGAGTCCTACATCTTGCAGGCAACAGAAAGCGGTCTGTGACACTGGGTGTAGATTGAGCATAGAACTCAAAGCCTGACTCCACAGTGAACACTTCCTCCAACAAGGCCACACCTCCAAATAGTGCCACTCCCTTTGGGGGCCATTTTCTTCCAAACCACCACACCTGGGTTCTTTTTGCTGGCGATCAAGAGTTTCCTGTGGTTTGTACAGACCTTGGTTACACACTAAGGTCATGCTCAGCTTGGTAAGCCTATTGACTCTGAGGACAGAGGCTAGGAGTCTAGTGAGGCCCCAGAATCTTACCTGGCTCTGCCAACGCCTACACATCTCCATCCTTTGTGATCCCAGGGAGGGGACTGAACTGCTCAGCCCCATTCTGTGCCAATAAGAGCTGGCTGGCATTTCCCATTCCTCCTCTAAATCCTTGTTCTCCATTTAATAAGTCATTAGTATGATAATGGCTGCATTGCTGGCTGGGGGATATGATTACGGTTAAAAATCCAGAGTAGGCCAGTTGGGTGCTGGAAACTGCAGGTGTCATATGAGGACATCTACTGATCATAGCATGACCCCATTGGTCGTATTTAAAAGCAGGTGATGGGCAAGAGAAAAAGCCTTTCACTGGGCAAATGCTAACAGAGCCAGGAGGCTACTGCACCATTCTGCTCTCTTCCCCAGAACATCATTACTTTCTTGGACCAGCTTTGAAATTATTTCTCCCCATTTCTTCATAAAGTACAATGCACATCCCGATCTGTCCTCAGCTGCACAAAATGTTCCTAGCACAGCCTTGCTTATTCTCCAGAAGCCGAAGGGAAGCTTGGACAGCCCGCGGCTCTGGAGAAAGCTGGGAATTGCTGCCTCGGTTCTCAAGGGCTTACCTGGCTCTAGTCATTCCAACGTGGCACTCAGGAACTCTTGGACCCCTCTGGGCCAGACCAGGACAGAGCACAGGGTTTTGGAAAAGCCACAAAGTCCTTCCTGGTTTACAGGCCATGTCAGCTTTGCTCTCACAGCCCCTGTTTCTCTACCAGGCTGCAACTCCCTTCACAGGAAGAAAGGATTCTTCCAGACTCCGTGTCCTACACTGCTGAAGACTGATCTTGGTCAGTGGCTCTGCTGGCTGGGTTCACTGTTTCCTGTGTCAGTTTCCTCAACCAATAATTTGCCAAGGTTACTTCTGCCTAGTCAACATAAAAGGGGCACCCCAATGCATCTCACCACAAAAGCATTAAATTGTTGGACTCTAAACCAGTAAAGGAACCCATTCACACAGGCTTTGGTCCTAGCCACGCAGTCTAGGTTCAGCACCAACAAGACCCCACCACACTCCCCTTGGAGGAGTCAGCATTGGCTGGAGGTATTTATTTATTCATCATGGATATAGTATTCTGCCTACATGTATGCCTGCATACCATAAGAGGGCACCAGATTTCATTATAGATGGTTGTGACCCACCATGTGGGTGCTGGGAATTGAACTCAGGAACTCTGGAAGAACAGCCAGTGCTCTTAACCTCTGAGCCATCTCTCCAGCCCGTGACTAGAATTTCTATCTAGCCAGATCCTAGCTGGAGCTGGGTTAGCCTGAAACACAATCAGAGTCAGTGCCTACATGATCATAACGAGGTCACAGCCCCAGCCTGGTTTTAGACCCTGGTTTTAACACTTATACCTGGGTGTTGCCTTCTGTTTTTTTTTTTTTTTTTGTTTTTTGTTTGTTTGTTTGTTTGTTTTTGTTTTTTTTAAAGACAAGGTTTCTTTGTGTAGCTTTGCGCCTTTTCCTGGAACTCACTTGGTAGCCCAGGCTGGCCTCAAACTCACAGAGATCCGCCTGGCTCTGCCTCCCAAGTGCTGGGATTAAACGCATGTGCCACCACCACCTGGCCTTGGTGCTGCCTTCTGAAGTTAGCAGAGCTGAACAGCTGGTTCTGGACCCACATAAGGAGAGCAAGGGAACAGTGTCTGGTCTCCTGGCATAATATAACACAGTGGACTGTGCCCTGGACTCTGACTGTAAGACCTGGATTTTGTCCCAGCTTCATTGCTAACTCCTGAGAAAGTCCTTTAACTTCTCAGGCCTTGGGGCTTTGTTTATTTTTTGTCTATAAAAGTGGGGTGGTTGGGGGCTAGAGAGATGGCTCAGCGGTTAAGAGGCTGTTCTTCCAGAGGACCCGGGTTCAATTCCCAGCACCTACATGGCAGCTCACAACTGTCTGTAACCCCAGTGCAGGCAAAACACCAATACACATGTAATAAAATAAATAATTTTTTAAAAAGTAGGGTGGTTGAAGGGAGTCTATACCAACCAAGTGACTTTCAGGTAACTCTGGCTGTTTCTCTGTGAACAGGCAATGTCTTTCTACTGTACCTCGGGGGATTGTGTCGTACTTGCTGTTGTTGGGACAGAAACATATCTGCTGTGGCAGAGTCACCCTGGGTCTACCTGCTCTGTACCCTAACCCCAAGGGTGGGGTCTGAGGCAGACCAGAAAGAAATGGAAAATGATAGGGACATGAAAGGGAATAGGGGCTGCTCACTCAGGAGTCTGAAGCTTCTCAGGGCTGAGAATCAAGAATGCACCAGGCGTGGCACACACCTCTAGTCCCAAGGGAGGCAGGTAGACTTCTGAGTTCGAGGCCAGCCTGGTCTACAGTGAGTTTTAGAGCTGTGTAGCTAGCCAGGGCTGTACAGTGAGACCTTATCTCAAAACAAACAAACAAACAAACAACAAAAGAGAAAGACAGAAAAGAGAGAGAAATTTAGAGGAAGGGAGGAGCCCCCAGAAACCAGCCTGAGCGATGAGATCCCAAAACTTCCAAATCCCTCATATTGTCACCACTGGGACAATATGGTGCGAATTTCCGGCTCTCGGGTATGTCTCACTCTCCCCCTGGGCACCTCTTTTTCTAGTAACTGTTGTGCTTCAAGTCCACATTTGAAACATCGTTGAAAGGACTGGAGAGATGGCTCAGTGGTTAAGACCCCTTATTGTGGTTATTGCAGAGGACCTAGGTTTGATTCCCAGCACCCACATGGTGCGTCACAACCATGTGTAACTCCACCCCCAGGAGATCCGATGTCCTCTTCTGACCTCAGGTACCAGGCATGAGTGTGGTTATATATAACATTCATGCAAAATACCTATCTGCATAAGATATATCTAAGAAACATTTTAAATGTCTTTTAATAAACTCCAATTCCACTTTGCAGTGATTTGTCTTAAAATGCTTTTCCTCAGCAAAGCCAAGAATTTGGCTTTACCAATATGGAAGCTACTAAAAGTTTAAGGAAAGGCCTTAAGCTACTGGTGGAGTTCTGGGCCGTCTCCTGTCGCACTACCACCAATTGAGTCCATTTGTTTTATTTTTACTTTTCCTTATGTTTGTGGTATCTATGTGTCCCTGTATGTGTGCATGCAAGTTTGTGTGCATGCATGTATGGAGTCCAGATGTCAATTCCAGATGTCTTCCTCAGGTGCTATCCACCATATATATGTACATATATCTTATATATGTATTTAATTGTTTTATTTTATGTGTATGAGTATTTTGCTTGCATGGATGTCTATGTGCCGCGTGCATGTTCTGACACCTTCAGAGACCAAAGTGGGTGTTGGATTCTATGGAACTGGAGTTACAGATGATTGTGAGCTATCATGTCAGTGCTGGGAACCAAACCTCAGGTTCTCAGGAAGAGCAGTCGGCCCTCTTAACCACTGAGCCGTCTCTCCAGCCCCCATCTTAGTTTCTGAAAGGTGTTCTTTCACTGAACCTGGAGCTCACTCTTTAGACTGGCTGGCCAGCCCGCTCCAGGGATCTGCCTGTCTCCACCCGCCCAGTGCTGGGTCACAGGTGCAAGCCACCATGGCCCTTTTTACCTTGTTCAGGATCTGAACTCAAGTCCTCAAGCGTATGCATCAAGTGTGCCACTGGCTGACCCAGCTCCCTCCACCCCCACCCCCCTGACTTTTTTGAGACAAGGTCTCAAGTAGCCAAGGCTGACCCTGAACTCAGTATGTAGCCAAGGCTGACCTTGAATTTCTGACCCTCCCGCTTCTATCTATGAGTGCTGGGGTTATAGGGGTGTGCGGCTGTATCTAGTCTTTTCTGGTGCTGGGGTCAAACCCAGGGTCTTTGCATACTAGGCAAGCACTCTACCAACTAAGCCATGTCCTCAGCCTCAGACTCTGTTTCCTACTTACCTCCTTATCCCTAGCACTCAGCCACAGGGCCTACCCATGTCTGCCAAGAAGAACATGTACATTAGACAGGGGTCTGGTGAATGGTTGGATGAATGAGTTGTTAGCTGGGAACTGTTAGCTGGAGGAATGATGTTCTGCCTGTCTGGCCTATCCCACTCACCTGGAGATAGCAATAGCCCTGAACTCCTTGTATCCTTCTGAGATGGCCTTCTGGATGGCAGTCCGCTCGGCGCACACACCCAGTGGGTAGCAGGCATTTTCTATGTTGCAACCTGAGTGGAGAGAAGAGACCAGTGGTACAGGCAACAGAACTGTTTCCTGATGTGGATGTTGTAAGAGGTTCCTTTTATATCAATTTGACACAAGATTAGAATCATTTGGGGAAAGGGAACCCTCGTTGAGAAAATGCCCACACCAGCAGGCCTGTGGAACATTTTCTTGATTGATGATTAATGTGGGAAGGCCCAAGCTCATTGTGGGTGGTGCCACCTGTGGGCTGGTGGTCTTGAGTGCTTTAAGAAAGCAGGCTGAGCAAGCCTGTAAGCACTACCCCACCCCCAGCATCCCACCCGTGGCTTCTTCTCCAGTTCCTGCCTTGAGTTTCTGCAGACTCCCTCCCCTTAATGATGGACTAGGATGTGAAAATGTGGGTGAAGTGGACCCTGTCTTCCCCAAGTTGCTTTGTTCATGGTCGTCATCCAGCAATAGAAACCAAACCCTAAGAAGGACACGACCCTAACCCAGGCCAGGGAGGGGAGATGTGTCCAGAAGCACTGAGGGTCACCGGGGCACACTGTGGAGAGGATTTTCCGAGAATGCTCACGTCTTTGTTTCCCTTAGGTCTCATCCTGGTTCCCAAGCAGAAGATACTGCAACTGGGCTGGTGAGTAGCCTCACCGCCTCTAAGGTCAAGGTGAAGGCGAAGGGAGATGCTGAGGTTTGACAAAGTCAACAGAGAGTTGATTGTGGCAGAGTGTGAAGAGACGGATTGTGTTCCAGTGTGCAGAGGAGAAAACATAGAAGCCTCAGGTCTGGATCTAAGAGATGGAAGTAACAGGAAGGGCTGGCATGGGTCTGAATGCTTTTGTTTTTTTAAGTCTTACTCATTTTTTATTTTATGTGTATGTTTTGCCTACATGTATGTATGAACACTACATGTGTGCCTGGTGCCCACAGAGGGCGCTGGACCCACTGGAAGTGGAGTTACAGATGGTTGTGAGCCACTGTGTGGGTGCTGGGGACTGAACCAGGGGCCTCTAAGAGAGTAGCCAGTGTTCTTGACTTCTGAGCCATCCTTCCAGGCCCTAACACTCTTAGCAAATATGTCACCAGTGATGATGGGACCAAGGAAGAGGTTCCTAGGGAGCTAAGCTAGAGATCCCAGTTTGAACCTGTGCATGAGGACACTCTAGTGTGATGGTTGGACACTTGGACAGGGTTCTCATTTCCTTGCAGAACAGAGCAATGCAGCCCACAAGTCTGGACTGTAGCCCCCTCCTGGTCTGCCAGAGGAGAGAGAGATAGGCACCATCTTCCTGCAGGTACTGGGTCTGTATTTGTTCCTGCCTGTCATGCTACCTGTGCTCAAGTCCGTGTGTGTGAGTCCCCTTTAGGTCCTGAACCTCTATTGATGTCACCCATGCTGAGAAGTTCCATGTCGCCAAATCAAATTGAGTTCTCATCTGACCTTCTTAGAAGTCAGGAGAGACACATGTTAGCGCACACTTGCAATTCCAGAAATATACAGATGGAGGCAAGAGGATCAGCCAGGCCAGCCTTAGCTACATAGAGTTGGAGGCTAGCCTGGGCTTCATGAGACCCTATCTCCAAAAGAGAAAAATAATGATCAAACTTGGAGTAACGTCATCTTGTTTGTTTTATTGTTCTGTTGTCTATTGTCTTGATCTTTCTGCTACGGTCTAGGTTCTGAGTGTTACTCCCCAAAGTCTTAGTACTCCCCAGGGTGGCACATCAGGAGGTTCTGTGTCTGGTAGGAGGTGGGACCTTGTGGGGGCTTCTTAGGTTAGCAGAGGAGGGGATTGTGGGGAACCAACTGTTTGTCTTGCTGCTATTGGCCTGTGGGGGAGCTTCTGTGTTGTGTGTGCGGCCTTGGCCAGAGGCCCAGAGCGCCGGCTGCTGGACCTTGGACAGGGACCTGCAGAACTAGGTGCCAAAGCAAGCCTTCACTGAATCAGTTTTCACCCACTGGAAAACAGCAGAGTACTGAAATTTTATGACTAGGAGCTCCTTCCTTTTTCCAACTAGCCTGAGAATAAAATGTGAAATTACACAACATACGAACCTTTACTGTAAAGTCAACTGTATTTCATTACATGCTGCAAGACTGTGGGACAACATACCTCCCCAGGAAAGTAACTGAAAAGGCCCAGCCAGGCTTTCTTTGCCTTTGTTTCTGCTTCAGCCTTTCTCTGCCTGCAAACTAGCCACCTCTGCTCTGCTCACCTACATATGCTTTTTCTTCTCTCTCTGTCTCTCTGTCTCTCTGTCTCTCTCTCTCTCTGAGACCTAGTTAAGTCAACTAGATAAGTAGTTAAGGATGACCCAGAAACCTGCCTCTACCGAAGTTGTGTAGTAGTTTCCTCCCTGACTGAAACATTCCATTCTCCTGAAAAGTTCATTAAGACAGCAAGTCAACAACTCAGAATAGCTTCAGGAAGTCCCTGAAACCGACGCGATTCACTAGTCCCCTCCCTCCCCAAGGGTAAAGAGCAAAGCATGCTGAGAATCACTCTCTTACAAATGGAGCTGCCTGGAAGAGGTTTAGACCAACTGAACCACCTGGAGAGGACACTCCAACAGGTTCAGCCCTGTGCAAGATGTGCAGTGTGTTCCAGGTTTCCAGCTTTGTGAGCTGTTGCCATGCTAGGATGGGCTTTGATGATACAGCTATTTTCGAGTCATTTCTGCTCCTATGAGTAACCCCTCGCCCATGTTCCTGTAAGTTACTCTTATTAAACTCATGGTCTCATCAAGTTAGACTTTGGTAGTATTTGTGCTTTGGTCTGTCATGGGTTCCCTATCTGGGGTCAGTAGACGTGTGTTATATTTTCCCAGGAAAAGTGTCACAACAACACTCCTCCTGAGTTTTGTTTTTGGGGTGTGCACATGCATGGTGCTGGGGACCAAACCCAGGGCTTGGTGCATGCTAAGCAAACAAGTGCTCTACTAATCAAGCTCCATCTCCAGCTTCCAGAGCACTCTACTAATTATTATTTGTTTAGATTTTATCTTGACTTTTAAAAAGAATGTGTATGTGTGTGGATATGTGTATGTATGTGCAAGTGTCCTCAGGGATGTGCACACACGTGTACCAGAAAGTCAGAGGCATTAGATCCCCTGGAACTAGGGTACCAGAGGGTTGTGAGTCACCTGATGTGGGTGCTGGGAACTGAATGTCTTTGCAAGAGCAGTATGTGCTCTTAACTGATGACCCATTTTCCAGCCCATGAACACACTTATTAATACTAATATAATATTAATACTAATATAATGACTGTTAGAACCCCAGATAAAGCCAATTAGCACCTCTGTCCTAATGTGCTGTCATTCTGTCCTCGGATACCAGATTCGTGGCTCCCCACCTCAGCTTCGTCAGAAGTCTTCCCTGACAACCCTCCCAAACCTGCTACTTTACTTCCTCCATCTTCCATCTCCCACCCTCGCTGTCCAGTCACCCAGCTTGAAGTTTCTTCATGGAGCTTCTTAACTGAAACCCATCTTCCTGTTATTTAACTCTGAAGTGATTGTGAGGACAATCTTGGTCTGTGTTGCTGTCGTAGATGTCCACGGTTGAGGATCAGCAAGGTTCTCAGCCACTACCACAGCCTGAATGTCTACATGCCTCCCTGATTCCCTTGTTGAAGCTCTAACCAGCATTGGTGGATTTTTGTTTTTGTTTGTTTGCTTTGGTTTTTTGAGACAAGAGTTTCTCTGTGTAGCCCAGGCTGTCCTGGAACTCCCTCTATAGAACAGGCTGGCCTTGAACTCACAGAGATCTGCCTGCCTCTGCCTCCGGAGTGCTGGGATTTAAGGTGTACACCAACAGGAGAGAGGCCTTGGCAAGTGACTAGATTTGTATGAAGTTTTGAGGGTGGTGCTCCCATGATGGGATAATGGAGGGTAGCCCCACAAGGTGCCCTAGAAGACACCAGATTGCTCTCTCCCACCGTGCAAGGACATCAAGAGAAGGTAGCCAAGACTGGAAGCTGGCATGCTCACCTTGGACTTGTGAGCCTCCAGACTTGTCTACTGTGAGACTATCGATGTACATTGTCATTGTTCCCCAGCCTGTGGCCTTTGGCTCTAGTGACCAGAGTTAAAATGATTTACTAATATTGAGCAAGTGGAATGTACAGCTCCAGAGTCAGATTTCTGAAATGAAAACAACTGCATTCAGGGCTTCCAGAAAACTCCATAATCTTAAATTCCAAATCATTATATATATACATATATATCCTTCCTGAAAGACCTCCCAATCTTGTTTTGCTTCCCTACAGACACAAAACAGGCCACCGTCATCTCCACATGAGAGACGGGCTAGAGAGAGGCTAAGTTACCATCTCTGGCTCGAAGATGAGATTGTTGGTGTCCCCATGGCCTCAGCATGTGCCCACCAGGCCTCTGGAGCACTTCGGCTTCTGTATGTCAGTGAGTCCTTTCCTGACCCTGGTTGGTACCACTATGAATCCCATTTACAGAAGGGAAAAGCCAGGAGTCAGGATGCATGTGCTGGTCTGCTGGTCTGTCCCATCCAAAGGGCCGTGCTTATTTGCCATGGCATTTGTTTTAAGCTGATCTGGTGCCAGGGTAGGGCACTCCCACCACACCAGCAACCAGAGACTCCCAATGGGATGACTTGCCCAGAGGAGAGAGCAGAGCTGGAGGGTTAAAACACACACACACACACACACACACACACACACACACACACACACACACCTGCTTCTCTCTTGACACAGTTTCTCTGTGTAGCTCTGGGTGCCCTGGAACTCATTCTGTAGACCAGACTGGCCTCGAACTCACAGAGACCCGCCTGCTTCTGCCTTCCCAGTGCTGGGATTAAAGGTGCGCACCACTGGCTTCTTTTTACATGGGTGCTGGGGATTGAATTTAAGGTTCTAGCATTCATCTCCATCCAGCAAAACTGCTTCTTTCCTAAAGGGTGGGTGAGTAGAGGAGAGGGGACAGTAATGTCCCAAGGTCACACACTAAAGAAAAATGCTAGTCTTTAAGTCAGCGGTCCTCAACTTGTGGTTCGTGACCCCTTCACAGGGGTTGCCTAAGACCATTGGAAAACACAGATACTTACATTATGATTCACAACAGTAGCACAATTACAGTTATGAAGTAGCAATGGAATAATTTTATGTGGGGGTCACCACAGCATGAGGAACTGTATTAAAGGGTCGCAGCCTTGGGAAGGTTGACAACTGCTGGCCTAGATAGTGCCTGCAAAAAGTTGGCAGGAACCACAAGCAAGTCTTTTTTTTAGCTGAGGATCGAACCCAGGGCCTTGCGCTTGCTAGGCAAGCGCTCTACCACTGAGCTAAATCCCAAGACTTATTGGGTCATATCCCAAGACTTTTCTGGTGCTGTGGTGGCCTCATCACCTGGAGCATAGGAGGACAGAGACACTTCCTGAAATGTGCCTAGGGCTCAGGAGTGGTCCTCTCTGCTTCTCCTTGACCCAACTTCCTTCCATGAACACAGGTGGAGCATCTTCCCTGTGTGGGACCAAAATGGGCTCCATTTTCCCAACCTCCTCAGTGTCTCACCACTCCTGTCCTGACACCGGTGTCCATCCTCGTCCCAGATCTTGCTCTCTGTCTGTCTCATTCTCCTCACCAGCAACTGCAGAAGGTTGCCAGTTGGTACATCATTGCAACACAATCATAGTTATCAACTGCCGCGCCTGGCGGCCCATCTGTGAGGGGCACAAGGCCCTAGCTGGGGTCGGGAGTAACTTATTCTGAGGTGGTAACAGCAAGGCTGTCCGCAGGCAGACTTGCTTGTGAATTGTGTGGGATGCTACCGCCTTCTTGTGCAGTGGAAGCTGCCGAGAGCCTGGCCTGTTGTTTATTGGAGCTATCGCCAAGCTGAGCATACACATCCTGCTGTAAGTTACAAACTCAGTGTCTCGAGTGGGCTGTGCCCTTTCTGCTCCCTAGTCTCTCCACTCACCCCATGATGCTCCACGTTTTCCTCTGGTAGCTTGGAGACCTCTTCCCCCTAAGCCCTACCTGATTTCATGGGCCCTCCATTTATTCACCTGGCCCCCTTTCTGTCACGAAGAAAGAGATCCAGGACTTCCGCTAATGTCTTCCAATTGTTCATCTTTGACAAAAATTCTGTCTCTTCAGAGACAGTTAGAGGAGCCTAGGTCTCTGGGGCAGAGGCTAAACACTTGTAATGTGTGGGGAGATGGTTCAGTGCCTAAAGGAAGCATCAGTGCGAGCATGAGGACCAGGGTTTTAATCCCAGCACTCACTCAGAAGGTAGATTTAGGGTCTCCAGAGCAGACTAGCTAGACTAGAATGTGGTGAGCTCTGGGTTCTGTGAGCTCTGGGTTCAATTGCAGGACCCTGCTCCCAGTGAGTAAGGGAGACAGGGATGAAGACCCCTGGTATCTGCCTCAGGCCTCCACATGCACCTGAACACACATATAAACATTTGTGCATATCACACAAACACTTTTCTGTTGTTTTGTTTTTGTTTTTGTTTCTCGAGACAGGATTGTCTGTGTAGCCTTGGCTACTCTGGAACTCACTCTGTAGACCAGGCTGGCTTCAAACTTAGAGCTCCGCCTGCCACTGCCTCCTGAGTGCTGGAATTAAAGGCATGTGTCACTGTACCCCACTAAAGAATCTGTTTTTTGAGACAGGATTCTCACTATGTTGCCCTGGCTGGCCTGGAACTCACTCTGTAGATCAGACTGACCTTGAGCCCACAGAGGTCTGCCGACCTCTGCCTAAGTGCTGGGATCAAAGATGTGGGCCACTATGCCCAGCTACACACACTTTTTTTTTTTCTTTTAAACGCTTTTGAGATTGTTAGTTTTGTACTGAGATTTTAGGTTCTTTCTGGGAGCCTTCTTTGATGTTTCTCTGTGAATGAGGGAATCTGTCAAGAATGCTCAACATTCAGCAGACCCTCCCTTCTTTCCTGCAGTCTAGAGCAGGAGCTCTTCAGAGAAACGTGCACCCTAGCTACAAAGCCTATCCTAACCACGCCCATTGATGGCATGACTTCTGCTTCAGGTCACGTTTTTCAGCTAGAAACCTTTACTCCAGGTAAGACACGCCTCAGTGAACTTTCATACACATCCAACCTATAGCCCATGGGCAGTGTGCGGTTGCCTGCAGCCAAGGATAGCTAGGATTGGTGGCCCAATACAAAACTGTAGTCTTTGAAAGCATTATGAGATTTTTTGGGCTGAAGCGATGGTCCAGTGGCTAAAAGTCCATACCACACTTGCAGGAAACCAGAGTTTGATTCCCAGTATATACAACAGCCAGCTATATATACTGTGTATATTCCCAATATATACATAGCCTCCTGTAGCTCCAGGTCTAGGGTATCTGATACCTTCTGGCCTCTTTGGGCCCTTGCACTCACTGTTCATACCCACACACAGACTCATAGACACACAAAACACAGACCGACAGACACATACAATTAAAAAAGAATCTTTAGCCAGGCAGTGGTGGCGCATGCCTTTAATCCCAGTGCTTGGGAGGCAGTGGCGGGCGGATCTCTGTGAGTTTGAGGCTAGCCTGGTCTACAAGGCTAGTTCCAGGAAAGGTGCAAAGCTACACAGAGAAACCCTATCTCTGTCTCAAAAAAACAAACAAAAATCTTTAAAAAACAAAAATCTTTAAAAAACATTTTTTTTTTTTTTTTTTTTTTTTGGGCCAGGTGGTGGTGGCACACACCTTTGATGACAGTACTCGGGAAGCAGGGGCAGGCAGATCTCTGTGAGTTCGAAGCCAGTCTGGTCTACAGAGTAAGTTCCAGGATAGACAGGGCTACACAATGAAACCTGTCTTGAAAAACTAAAGAGAGAAAGAGAGAGAGATTTGTGTGTGTGTGTGTGTGTGTGTGTGTGTGTGTGTGTGTGTGTTTTGTTATGTAAATTACAACATTCCTTTGTAATGTCAAAAGGTTGGACACACTTGGCCCTTGACCCCCACCTACAGCTCTTCCAGTGACCCACCTCTGCCTGCTCTGGACCCTGCAGAGTCTCTCACCCAACAAGTCCAAAAGAGGGACACTCCCTTGATGACTCAGGAAGGCTTGTGATTGACAGATGAAAGGGCTGGCATTGGTCTTGATAAAACCTGGAGCAGCTGTGGTTGGTGTGTTTCAGTTTGCATGTCACACCTGTGAAAACTCACCTCCTCCTGAGTCTGTCGATGAAAGGCTTATATTGAGGATTGTGTGTGTGTGTGTGTGTGTGTGTGTGTGTGTGTGTGTGTGTGCGCGCGTGCGCGCGCCTTCTTGCAGTATTTGTGACAGGTAGAGTCGCTTGCTATCACTGGTAGAGCAAGATGAGTTGGTCATGCAAAGAAAAGACAACAAAAACAGAGGTGGCAGTGACACCGGGGACAGAAAAGGTGGCTGAAGCATTTCAGGGGACCCGGACGATGAGGAAGAGTGTGGAGAAGGCAGAAAGAGGCTTGGGGAAAAGCCAGGATGAAGTACCGCCTGCTTCAGGCTTCAGAGCTCCAGGTAGTGGACAAGCCTTAAATAAGCCAAGGGTGCCATAACAGAACTCACTAGCTGCTGAGCACTGGCCAGGCTTCGGGCAGTCAAAGCCCAGAGCCGTGAGCCTCCCATCTGAGCAGCTGAAACTAAGTCTCTGAGTTTTAGGGTGGGGAGCCACGCACACTTCATTCTCTGGACTTGGAGTGCTAAGCCCGTCTGTCAGTCTGTCCACACCATAAACCTTGGGCACTAGAGGGCCCAGCACTACCAAGCTAAAAGAGTATCCCTCCTTGTCTACTTGTGATTTCTCCATCCCAGTGGACAAAAGGACCCTCAGCTCAGCGGTAACATTTCTGCACGTCCGCCCTGCAGCAAGGATCTGCCCAAAGAGCGTGAGTGTGGAATGAGGTCTAAAGTGGGGTGAAAAGGTTGTCAGAACGAAGAGCAGAGGCTGCTTGCATCCTTGTTCCCTAGTGGGTAGAGACCCACTTGCCAAGTAACAGAAAGCAAACACCCATAAAAATGACATGTGGCATGCTGGGTGTAGTGGTGCGTAGCTTTAATCCCAACACTAGGGAGGCAGAGGCAGGTGGATCTCTGAGTTTGAGGCTAGCCTGATCTATGGAGTGAGTTCTGGGACAGCCAGGTTTACCCAGCAAAACCTTGTCTCAAAAAACAAAGAATGGCACCTGAGTTCCCGAGCCAGTCTGCCCTGAAATTGGAGCAACCATGCAGGCTTGTTACCAACAAGGAAAAGCTTCCTGACCAATGCCCAGGACACTCATCTGCCTCCCACTCTGCACTGGCTGTGGGATTTCAAGAGATCTCCCATACCCGGTTTACAGAGTGCTCCTTA
The DNA here is from genome assembly GCF_903995425.1 of Onychomys torridus. Taxonomy (NCBI): domain Eukaryota; kingdom Metazoa; phylum Chordata; class Mammalia; order Rodentia; family Cricetidae; genus Onychomys; species Onychomys torridus. The sequence goes on from NC_050444.1 coordinate 151,898,627, forward strand.
TACTATTGTAACTTTGCTCTTGGCCCCTGCCTACCTCATTCCCAGCACAACCCAGCTCTGCCTTTGGCCATTTACCTTATCATTCCCCTGCTTCACCTGAAAAATCCTGGGCCAAAGCCTTCCCTTTCATTCCATCCTGTGTCTCTCACAATGCCACCTCTTCCTCCTCCCCCTCTTCCAGGTGTGTGTGTGTGTGTGTGTGTGTGTGTGTGTGTGTGTGTGTGTGTACAGATGTGTGTGTATAGAGGCCAGACTGGGTCAACTTCAGGGATCATTCCTCAGACACCATCCACCTTGTTCTTTGAGATAGTCTCTCACTATTCTGGCGCTTGCCAATTAGGCTAGGCTATCTGGCCAGAGAGCCCCCAAATCCATCTGTCTCCATCTACCCAGCACTGGGATTATAAATGAGAGCTACCATACCTGGCTTTTTATGTAGGTTCTGGAGATCAGCACTTTACTGACTGAGAGATCACCCCAGATCTCTTTCCTCTTCCTGTTTTCACAGTCCTGGAGCCACAAACTAATGTACTCCATAAACCCCATCTGGAGACCAACTCAGAACAACTTCAGGAAGTCCCTGAAACTGACCAGATTAACTGGGACCCTTCCTGCCAGAATAAACAATAAAAAATGAGAGTTCCCCCTATTGATGAAGGAAGCTAAGTTTCAAAGAAGACTCTAAGACCAGACCAGCTGCCTGAAAGCAGTTTAGAACAACCAAGCCACATGAAAAGGACATTCCAACGTGTGGAGCTGCCTGCAGGCTGTGACGTGTGCTCCAGATTCCCAGCGTTGTGAGCTGTCACCCATGCTGGGATGGGCCTTGGTGATGCAGCTGTCTTTGAGTCAATTCTGCTACTATAAGTGATCCCTGACCCATATTCCTGTAAGCAACCCCAGTAAAACTCACTGGTTCACCAAGTTGGACTTTGGAGGTCTTGGTCTGCCATAGGCTCCCTATAAAAAGGGTCACACAATGCCCAGGTGATTCAGAGAAACCACAGAACCTTAGCCACCAAGACATACAAAGGGGCATTGTCCTTGCTTCCTGTCCGTGACATATCCCAACTAGAGTGTTCTTAAGTTTACCAAGATCCTCCCTCCCTCCCTCTTCCCTTCCTTCTCTTTTCTCTCCTCTTGCCCTCGCCCCAAACCCAGACCCTCGTCCATGTGAACAAGCACCCCACCGCCAGCTGCAGCCCACTCTGGCCTAGGTGGGTGTCTATAAAACCAGAAACTAAAGAATGAGCTCAGGGCAGATCCGTGTTAACTCAGTGCAGACTACTGGACACCCAGACCGTGCCTGGATCCTCTAAGATGCTGTCTGCCAGATCACCAGCCATCCTCAGCACCCCATCCTGCAGGAAGAAGGTGAGGCAATGGAGGGCTCCAGCCCTAGGTCCCATCACCAGGGACTTAGGACCTGTCTCTTGGCCTCAGCTTCTTCATCTAAATATGGATCTAACCTAGATCAGGAGGTCAGAGGAAGAATTTACTGAAAAACAGGTGAATACCAGGCATACAGGACGTTCTGAAACGGATAATCCTCTCCTGCCCTGCAGGTCCGGGGTGCGCTGGATTTTGGCCGCTCCCTCCAGCCTCACCTGCAAACTCCCTTCCCCACCCCAGACTTCAGAGAACCACTGTGTAGAACAACAGTTGAGTTGTCCCACAGCCTGGGCGGGAGGCCTGAAAGGCCCAGTGAGGACCGGACCGAGTTGCTCTACTCTCCACTTGTATCAGGGTCCCATGCAGGTTGTCAGGGAGGGGACCACGGCGCCAGCCCTTACCAGAGAAGATCCTCCCGTCTCCGGTGAGCAGGGCAGCCCCAACAGGGAAGCGGCTGTAGGGGCAGTAGGCTGACTTCTTGGCCTCATGAGAGGACAGCAGCAGCCGCTGGACGTGCTCGGGCTCCACGGCACAGGAGGGGCGTTCCTGGGCCATGTCGGTCCGGCGTGGGTTGAGCTGGTTGCAGCAGAGGAGAGGAAACCAATGCTGGCTGGCTGCCTGCACAGGCCAGGAGAGGTGGCTCCTCCCCCGGGGTGTGTCCCTGCGCGAGTCCAGAGACCTAGAGGCTCCCCAGCTGGTGGGGTGCTGGCCAGGACTTGGCAGCTGAGGCTCCCAGGGCTGGAGCTTGGAGGATATGGCGCTTAGGGCTGAGCTGGGGAGTCCCAGGGTGGACCGATGTGTGGTGCCCACGAGTGAGTCAGTCTCCTTTAAGAACTTCACTCACTGCCAACACAGAACATGAGTGGTCACAGGGCGGGTGCCAATTCAGTAGATGGCTGAAGATACCCAGTCCAAGGGAGGAGGATTCTGGGTGGGTCTGTGTGACCTGAGGCCAAAGCTCAAAGGGTCCAGAGCCCGTAGAATAGCAAAGACTTTTATTATTTTTTTTTTAACTGAGATAAAGGATGAGGCTGAAAGGCAACCCCGACGGTGTGCCAAGTCAGAAGATGTACAAAGCCTGGGAACTGTCTCTATTTTCAGTGGTTTGCCTTCATTTCTGCCCTGTCCTAACCCAGCATTTAAAACATCTCAGCTGAAGGGAAGCCGGGCCTTCCTTCCTTCCTTTCTTTCTCTTCATGGACTTTGGGTTGGTGGTAGTGGAAATGGATTTATTTTCTTTTTTTTCTCTCACACAAATGTTAGCTGGTTCCTTGATGAAGGTTGGCAGTCTCCTCTGTCTATAGGAGAGCAACAGAAGCCCGGAAACTTTCGATTAAAGTGGGCTCTGGCTTGGACTCCAAGTCTCTGTTTATTAGCTCTCTCTATGTCCCGGGGAGAGCTGCACTACTTCTTTGAGCCTCAGTTTCCCTAGCTACAAAATGGATGTGCGTTGGCATCTCCTGTCAGTGGTTGTGAACATGAGATGATAATGCTGTACAGGGAGCCTGATGGGAGGATCTAGAAATGGCCTGTGCGAACACTTTAAACCATCCTGGTTATTGTGACCTGGCCAAGACCATATAGAATGGGCTGAATTCCAGGCAGTGCAGCCAGGCACGTCCGTGTGTCCCCAGATGGCCAGCATGCAGGAGTGAATCAGCAACTTCTGATGACTGGAGCAAAGAAGGTGGGGGTGGGGGTGGGGTGGAGAATGGGGCAGCATCTGCCCCTGCATGAAGATACCTCTGCATCCAGGACCATTAGCTCTCAACCGTATACAGATGAGGCCACACCTGGCAGTGTCAGTGCCTGGTGGGCAAGGTTTGCCTCAGTTTCTCCCTACATCTCCCTCCATTTGGTCCCCCCATGCACCACATCCAGATCTCAAGAGGCTCCTACCCCTCCAGCTTGGCACTGAGCATCCAACCATTCAGTTGCACATTCTCCTGGGATGGGGACTTGCAGTGTGAAGATAGGTCAGTGAACTGATTGATAAACGTTAAGGGGCCAAGTGCAATGCCTACTGGGAAAAGGTTGACAGTGTCCTCGGCATAGCAGGCCTCTCAGAGAATTCAGTAGGCAATCTTGTCTATGCACCCCACTCTGAGAAGGTAAAAAGAGGAAGGGCCCTGGCAAGAGGCCTCAGCTGGTCAAATGCTTGCCCAAAAGCTTGACAACCCGAGTTAGAGCCCTGGCATGCAAAGGTGGAGGAAGCTGTCACAACAAAGTTGCCCGCTGACCCCCACGTGCTTGCCGTAGTAAGTATGCACCCACAGTCACATATTACAAACACATGTGTTCATGTACACACACACACACACACACACACACACACACACACACACACACTCGAGAGCGGGAGTTAAGGGGATGTGTGGAAGGAAAGGAACCCTTGAGGGCTGAGAGTAAAGTTGTTTTTTTAAGTAGCAGCTTTATTCTCTCTCTTTAAAAAAAAAATTATTTTGGTTTTTCGAGACAGGGTTTCTCTGTGTAGCTTTGTGCCTTTCCTGAATCTTGCTCTGTAGACCAGGCTGGCCTCGAACTCACAAAGATTCACCTGCCTCTGCCTCCCAAGTGCTGGGATTAAAGGCATACACCACTGACACTGGGCTTCTCTTTTAAAATTTTATATCTTGGGTTGGGGATTTAGCTCAGTGGTAGAGCCCTGGATTCGATCCTCAGCTAAAAAAAAATTATATCTCTGTTTTTACTGTATGAATGTTTTGGCTGTCTGTATGTCTGTTTGTCATGTGTGTGCCTGGCCCCTGTGGAGGTCAGAAGAGGGCATCAGATCCCCTGGAACAGGAGTTACAGGTGGCTGTCAACCATTGTATGGACGTTGGGGATTGAACTCTGATCCTCTGCAAGATTAGTAGAGCAGTGTAAACCAGGCTAGCCTCCGATGAGATCTGCCTGCCTCCCAAAGAGCAACCATCAAAGGCAATTGCCTCCATGTCTGCCTGGCAAGAGTCAAGAATTTTTTTCCCCCAAGACAGGGTTTCTCTGTGTAGTTTTGGTGTCTGTTCTGTTTCTCGCCCTGTAGACCAGGTTGGCCTCAAACTCACAGAGATCCGCCTAGCTCTGCCTCCTGAGTGCTGGAATCAAAGGCATGTGCCACTGCCATCTGACAACAGTCAAGAATTTTGACACAATAACAACAAAATCTCTGTGAAGGTTGCCGACATAAAGACCGATTTCTCTCTCTTTTTCCTCTCTCTCAAAGAACTATCTCAAACCAAAGTGTTGAGAAATGAACCATTCTTAAGTCAGAACATGTCAACTTTGGATTAATTGTACTTCTTTCTTGTCTCTGAATCTGTACTTTTCCTTCTAATAACTTCACAAGCAAAATTTTAAACCTTGTTTACAGTCAGAATGTAAGCCTTTACTTCCTCCAAGGGCTGGGGGTGGTGGGCATGCCTTTGCTAATCAGTATTTGGGAGGTAGAGGCAGGCAGAGGTGAGTTGGAGACCAGCCTGGTCTACACAGAGAGTTCTAGGCTAGAAGGGCTACGTAGGAAAACTCTATCCCAAATAAATAAAATAAAGAAAGAAGGAATTCCCTTGGCCTTTTTTAAAACATATTTTTTTATCTTAGAAGTTTGAAAAGCCTGAGCAATAAAACCTTATGATGTCATATACTAAAGTTTTTACAATGAAAATAGGTATACCAAAAAAAAAAAAAAGAAAAAAAAAAAAAAAAGAAAATAGGTATACCAAAAACATTTTCACTTAAACCTTAAATCCTTTGAGCATTGTGGCTGTGTAGTCTCAAAGGCCACAGAATATCACACACACACACACACACACACACACACACACACACACACCTGCACACACACACCACACACATGCACACACATACACACACAGGCACACACATGCACACAACAGCTACTGTCTTTCTTGAGATGCACTTGGTCAGGGATGGGGACTATATCCATAGCAAACTCAGTTGTGCAGAGACTGGGAAGCAGCCACGACTCAAGGATTCCTTGTAGAAGGGATTAGGTGGACGTTTGAATGGTTGTTGAGTAGACTTCACAACTTAGAGATAAATTATAGATCAATAATTTTTTTTTTTTTTTTTGCTTTTCAAGACAGGGTTTCCCTGTGTAGCTTTGCGCCTCTCCTGGAACTCACTTGGTAGCCCAGGCTGGCCTCGAACTCTCAGAGATCTGCCTGCCTCTGCCTCCCGAGTGCTGGGATTAAAGATGTGTGCCACCACCACCCGGCTTTAGATCAATAGTATTAACAGAATTTTCTAAACATGCTCTTATTTCTACTTTATACAAAATTAAGAAAAGCCAACTGCCTGGCTGGAAGAATATCCAATAAGAGTCTTTTCTTCTTTCCTTCCTTCCTTCCTTCCTTCCTTCCTTCCTTCCTTCCTTCCTTCTCTCTCTTTGGTGTGTGTGTGTGTGTGTGTGTCTGTCTGTCTGTCTGTCTGTCCGTGTGTCTATGTGTCTGTGTTGTCTGTGTCACACAGCCGATGTCTTTAGGAGAGTGGGAGGGGAGAGAAAGACATTATCATACTTTGCATGGGTTATGGGCCATGGAGGGAGGCCTGAGAGTTTGTCTGTCCTGTGTCCTTGTGATGTTTGCTGACTGTCACTGAACTTGATTGTCTCTGTTAGCTTTGGCTGTCAACTTGATATGACCTAGTCACCTGAGCAGGGACTCTCAACTGAGGGATTACCCGCAGCAGACCGGCATGTCTGTGGAGGAGTGCCTTGATTACTAATTGACAGAGGAGGGTCCAGCTCACTGTGGGCGGCACCATTCCCTGGGCCTGTGGCACTGAGCTGTATGAGAAAGCTAGCTAAGTGTAAGCCTATAGAAAAGCCAGTTAGCACGGTTCCATCCTGGTTTCTGCTGTAAGCTTCTGTTTGAGATCTCATCCTGACTTCCCTCAATGATGAACTGTGACGGAAGTGTGGGTCAAATCAACCCTTTCCTCCCCAAGTTGCCTTTCTTTTCTTTTCTTCTTTTTCTTTTTTTGGTTTCAAGACAGGGTTTCTGTGTCTAACAGTCCTGGCTGTCCTGGAACTAGCTTTATAGACCAGGCTGGCTTTAAACTCACAGACCTGCCTCTGCTTCCTCTGCTGGGACTAAAGGCTTGCGTTGCTATTCCCCGCCTGGTCAGCCTTCTATCACAGCTACAGAAAGGAAACCAGAACACTAGTTTGTTGCCACTGGAGTCCTGGGCTCTCAACTTCTCCAGAACTTCAGAGAAACTGATGCAGTGGGCTGGCCAGGCAGCAGGCCTGTAGATGAGAACAATCATGTAATTCTTCTGTTTCTGGTATACAGCTGCAGTGATGGGGGTGAGTGAGCTCTGTGCCATTCTTGCTTCACTGGAAGTTTGGATAACAGTGGTGTCCCCGTCATGAGATGGGATCCACCATGCCACAATTCTGCTCAGAGAGACTTTTCTTTTGTTTTGGTTCTTTCAGGGGAGAGCTCCTGGTGGGCTGCCAATCATTGTCAGCGGGTACCGTCAGCACGAGCCAATCAGAAGCCTTCTCTTTCTGCTGAATTGGCGGGGATGTATTAGCCACTGTGGTTGGCAAGCTGAGATGCAGCTACTGCTCATAGCCAGCTTCCACTGGTCCAGAGAGCTTGCTTGCAAAGTGAAGCCACCTGCAGAGATACAGGGCTGAGATTGGGAGAGGGAAGAAACTGTCTCTGAGTCTAGCCAGGCCTGCAGGCATACTTCTAGATTGCCTCTAAGTGGAGCCAATACACTCCCTGCTAGCCTAGACCTGTCTGAGCTTTGTCTCAGTCAACCTCGCAGCACCGAATGATGGACTGGTTCCTAGGACTGTTGTTCTTTTGTACCATTTCCCCCTGATTTTTATTGATGTGTCTTTGTGTGAGTATGTGCTACACATGTGTGGGTACATGTGGGGGCCAGAAGAGGATGTCAGCTCCTCTGGAATTAGTTACTGGTGGTTGTGAGACGCTGGATATGGGTTCTAGGAACCAAACTCTGAAAGCACAGGAAGCATTCTAGCCACTGAGCCATCCCTAGTCACAGGATGGTTGCCAGAACCAAGCTGAGCTACATGCACCTCTCGGGTGGTGCCTGGAGCCAGCAAGGGTTTAACAAGTGTTAATTCCTGTTATAATGAAGGCCCTGAGGCAGGCCCTGCCCTGGGCACCACCTGGCAATGAGAGGTGCTGGAGACTTGGTGCCTGCCTTGAGATTGTCACTCTAGTGAAGGAGACGGAACATCAACAGGTAGAAGACACTGTGACACACAATTAGGACCTGGAGCCTGTGGCAGTATTGAAGAACTAATAGTCTCGAGGGAGGGTGGGCTGGGTAGCCTGGGAAAGCGGCCTAGATCACAGGCTCCTAAATGATGGGGACAGGCTGTTTATGGCAGACAGAGGGTGTGGTAGAAGATGCTATCAGAGGCTCCTGGCACCTTCAGCCTGCTGCGATCACCCCCACCCAGCTTTAGGACTCAGTCCTCGATATAGCTGTGACCCCTGCCTTCAGCCTTCCAGGCACAGGAGTAAAAACTCCTGTGTAGACCAGAATATCAGGGAGCTAACACCTCCTGGAGGATGAGGATCTCTAATATATATTTAAATATATAAGCCCCTAAACTCAACAAGAAGGCAGACATTCCAATAGGAAAGCAGAGGAAAGCCTTCCACAGGCATTCCACAGAGGAAGCCAGAGTGATGGCTTATGTCTGTAGTCCCAGGGCTTGGGAAGCTAAGGCAGGGGGATGGATGGGAGTTTGAGACTGGCCTGGGCCGTAGATAAAGCACCTGTTTCCAACAACAAAAAAAGAGCTTTTCAAAACCTTCAAACTTGGCCACAAAAAACTCAAGTTGTATTCAGGAAACAAATTCAGCTAAAGGTTGAAAAACTGAAAGAGAAAAACATGACCGGCACTTTATAACAGTTTAATACAGTAACTCATGGGAAATCAGCAGGACGCATTAGGAAAAAGGATAATGTGTGTGCACAGGAAGCACTTGGTCAACATCCTTAGTCAGTTCTCACAGAAATGAAAGGCTGTGACGTGACTTTGCACCCATCGGAGTGGCACAGAGAAAGAAGCTGGATAAGTGTTCCACCACTGGGAACCGGGCATGGTGGCACACACCTTTAATCCCAGCACTCAGGAGGCAGAGGCAAGCAGATCTCTGTGAGTTCAAGGCTAGCCTAGTCTACACATATCGAGTCCTGGACAGTCTTGGGGGACACAGCGAGACTCTGTCTAAAAAATAACAACAAAATGAGGGCCAGAAGCCTCAAACTCCTGAGTTAGAAGCTGGGTCCCCCTTACTGGGGGCCATCTGTTGGGAACTAGTGACATGAGGGACCTGTTGACCTTGAAACCTGGAGATCCCAGACCTTTGTGCATGGATCTGCAAGACCATACATGGGAGGGTGCGCTTTGGGAAGCTTTAAATCTTCACCTGGAAGTTTTCATTCACTGAGAATTAATTTCTTTCTTTCCTTTTCCCCCCTGAGACAGGGTTTCTCTGTGTCCTGGCTGTCCTGAACTGGATTAGTAGATTAGACTGGCCTTGAACTCACAGAGATCTACCTGCCTCCACCTCCGGAATGCTGGGATTAAAGCCATGCACCCCTGCCCCGCCCCAGCCCCAGCCCTCACTGCTGGCGAGAATTGATTTCTATTAATTCTGATGTGCAACGAAAGTCTAAGTTAACTCCTTCCCATGTGTGTACCCACTTACCTTGGCACCGGTAACAGACTACATTCTCCGTTCTCTGGAGACCGACAGTACAGCTGTGTATGGTCCAGGGACTGGGATGTGGTGGTTTGACTAAGAATAGCCTCATAGGCTGGGGTATTTGAATGCTTGGTTCCCAGTTGGTGGCACTGTTTGAGAAGGCTTAGGAGGTGTGGCCTTGCTGGAGGAGGTGTGTAACTAGAGGCAGGCAGGCTTTGAGAATTGTATAGCTGCCTCCCACTTCCTGTTCTCCTGCCACTTGATGGACACCTCCCTGCCATGATGTATTCTAATCCTTCTGAAACCATAAGCTAAAATTCCCCTTTCGTTCTGTCATTCACCTTGACTGTGGTATTTTCTTATAGCGGCGGAAAAGTAACTAACACAGTTATATCTGAATAACTCGGGACTCTCTGTCCCTCTAGTGTGTTCATTCTTACACACACCATACCTGTTGTCTTCCATCACCCTTAAACATGTTTACTTGTACATTTACTTCATTTATAGTTTCATTTTTGTGTATATGTGTGTGCCTACATGATTTTATATGCGCCATGTACATGCAGGAGCCCTATGAGACCAGAAAAGGCTATAGGATCCCCTGGGACTAGAGTTACAGATGGCTGTGAGCCTCTATGTGGCTGCTGGGAACTGAACCTGGGTCTTCTGCAAGAGCAATAAGCTCTCTTGATCCCTGTGTCATCTATCCAGCCCTTCTTTGTAGCGGTAATGCCGGTGTTAACACCTGTTCATCATGTCCAAGCCGCCATGTCCAAGCTGGGAGGGGCTGAGGATCAAAAACAGAGACAAGGGTTGAGGATTTAGCTCAGTGGTAGAGTACTTGCCTAGCAAGCACAAGGCCCTGGGTTCAATCCTCAGCTACAAACAAACAAACAAAACCAGAGACAAGACAGGTGTTCATTCCTCTTTGTAGAATGCTGAATGCCCTTTATTGAAGGAGGGAAGAGGTCTTAAATACAGGCTTACAGCACAGTGGGAGAACCCCGGAGGGCAGAAGTTCGCTACAGATGTCTTACATACTTGCATCCTAGCTGTTTACACCAAAGCAGGACACACAAACAAAGTGAGCATCCAGGAGGAGGGAAACCGGCAGGGGATCAGCATAGGGAGGACATCTGATCAAGGTCAGCAAGCAAGGCAACAGCTACCCAAAACGGGGTGGGGGTGGGGGAGTGAGGAGTTAGGGGGGAGGGGTGGGGGGGAGGAGTGGAGAGGAGTGAGGAGTGGAGGGGCAGGGGTGGGGGGGGAGGAGTTAGGGGGGAGGGATGGGGGGAGGAGTGGAGGAGTTGAGGGGCAGTGGTGCGGGGTGAGGAGTTAGGGGGGAGGGGTGGGGGGGAGGAGTTAGGGGGAGGGGTGGGGGTGGAAGGGCCAGGGTCCAACACTTCTTTTTCTTTCCTCTTCCTCCTCCTGTCTTCTTCCTCTTCTCTCTTCCTCTCTTCTTCCTCCTTCTCCTCTTCTTTCCCCTTTCTTCTTTTTCCTTGTGCCAAGGATAAAAGTTTTATTTATCCCGGTCAAGTGCTATGCCATGAACTGCACCCGTTTGTCTGTCCTCTTGCCACAACTTGGAGTAGGTTTGCTTCCCAAAGACACATCCTCACCATTTTCCCCCTGGAATTTGCTCTTCTGCATTTATTTTAGAATTGGTTTTCCAATTCCCCCTGAAAATGCCTTTATCTAATTTCTAGAGGAATTTTGTGTAAGATTGGAATAGTTTACTTCTTACCGTCTGGGTAAGCTTTCCTTGTAAAATCCTCCTGAGGAGGCTGGTGGAGTTAGTGGTGTGGAGCTTGCTTAGCCTGTGGAAGGTTCTAGGTTTTGTCCCCAGGAAAACAAAGCAGCACAAAACCCATCTTAAGTATTTTCCTTAAAAAAAAAAAAAAACATGGATGTTAGTTATTTAGTGGCGCTCTAACCCACGAGGAACACGGCCCGAACACGACAAATCCACAGAAGAGCCATTTATTAATATAGGATAGAAAGAGACATGACAGGACTGTGTGAAGCACACACGTGAGTGAGGAGACAAGAGAGAGAGGAGAGAAAGAAGAGAAGAGAGACCTGTGCAAAATGGCGCCAGCTTTTTAAAGGTTGGGCTGCGCATGGATACAGGAACTCGTGTGGCTACTCCGCGCATGCGCGCTTTACGCAACCACGTAAAGCCCAGTCCCGTGAAATGTTTGACCCGGAAATGGCTATTTTGAACCGGAAATAATTAGGCGGTCCACCGGGCAAGCCCAACAGTGTGGACATGTTGTGATTTTCTATCACTGGTAAGATATCATTTTGCTGGTGACTTAATACAAAGCTTATTTTTGTGACTATTTTGTGTAACATATAGAAAAAATAGGTGTATTTTAGAGATGCTAAGCATGAATTTCTATATGATGTTTGGAATTGTTTAATCATGTTCTTTAAAAAAAATATTCATGTTCAGCTTGGCAGGGTGTCACAGGCCTTGAACCCTGGCACTTGGGAAGCAGAGGCAGGCAGAGCCCTGGGAGTTTAAGACTGGCCTTGTTTAACAGTGACTTTAAGGCCTTCAAGGGCTACATAGTGAGACTTTATCTAACACACACACACACATACACACACACACACACACACACACACACACACACACACACACACGAGAGAGAGAGAGAGAGAGAGAGAGAGAGAGAAAGAGAGAGTCATATTTATGTCTAATTAGTCTATCAGGTTCTGGGAGAAGGCTTTTGATTTCTGACTACAGCTATTAATTTATGTATATTTTAATGTTGCTTTATATCTTTCTGTTGTAAGGGGTGTGTATTTGTGATTATTATATCTCAATTTAAAATACATACTTCTCTATTTCTTTACTTTTGCTTTTCTTTTTTTTTTCTTTTTCTTTTTTTTGGTGTTTTCGAGACAGGGTTTCTCTGTGTGGTTGTCCTGGATCCTGACCAGGCTGGCCTCGAACTCACAAAGATCCACCTACTTCTCTATTTCTTATTCTTAAAAAAGAGTCAGGGCCAGAGAGATGGTTCAGTGAGAAAGGAGCTTGCTGATCTGAGTTCAAGTCCCAGTGATAGAAGGACAGAATTGATTTTCGCAATTTGTCCACTGACCTTCACACCTTGGTATGTGCTTATCCCCTCCAAGTAAATAATAAATGTAAAAAAATGAAAAATAGGGCTGGAGAGATGGCTCAGAGGTTAAGAGCACTGGCTGCTCTTCCAAAGGTCCTGAGTTCAGTTCCCAGCAACAACATGATGGCTCACAACCATCTGTAATGAGATCTGGTGCCCTCTTCTGTGTACATAGTAAATAAATAAATAAATAAATCTTTTAAAAAATGAAAAATAAATTAAAATTGTTAGTCCTTCCCTGATGTTGATATAAATAGTGTAAAAATGTCTTTATTTTAGGAGTCATCAACCTTGATAGTGCTGTAGATCCCTTTAGGAGTCTTGTGAGGCCTAGGGAACCATTTTGAAAATGCTGAAATATATTGACATAGTTGTTAAGTAGTTAAAATACTTGTGGCATTAGTGTATATAATTGTTTTATACATGGTCTTGTTATATATCCTGTGGTAGCCTGGAACTCACTCTGTAGACCAGGCTGGCTTCAAAATGACGGAGATTCACTTGCCAAAGTGCTGGGATGAAATGTTTGTACCATCATACCCCAGCTAATATATATACATTTTAATGAATGCACCAAATAGCAAGATCTTGAAATAGGCTTATTAATTTCTTTGAAATATGGTGATATTTTATTTGTGCTGAAATGTGATTTTATTTGTATGTTAATAAATAAAGTTACCTAGGGGTCAGAGCTAATAGCAAGCCATAGCAGAAGTCTGGTAGTGGTAGCACATGCCCTTAATCCTGATCACATGACAGGCAGATCTCTGTGTGTTCAAGGACACCACACATGCCTTTAATCTCAATACCAACCATAGAAGACCTGGAGGTCTGTATAGACAGGCAGTGACAAGGAGGTCATGTGGTTAGGTTTACAACCAATGAGAAGGCAGAACAGAAAGTCAATAAAAAGACAGATACACAGGAAGTAGGTCTCTTTCTGAGGGGAAGGACGACAGTGGCAGCGAAGGGTAAGAAGGTGGTTTTAAGTCTCAGCTCTTAGCTACTGCTCTGACCCCTTGGGCTTTTAACTCTGTGTTTCTTATTTAATAAGACCATTACATCTACATTGAAGGAACAATCAGAATAAAAAATACTTATCAGTCAATAATTTAATCAGTGTAATAAAGTGACATGGAAACAGAATTTGTATTGGGGTCAAAGTCGTTGGAACTGATAATGATGCCAGTTGTTGCCCGAATTTATAAAATGATAGGTAGAAGTTTGTTAGTTAGTAAATTTTTCTTTCCAAAGTCATAGATCGGATGGGTCCCAAGATGAGAAGCTTTGTTCTTATTTTCAGTCTTTTGATCTTAAAAATAAAAATAACTGGTAGAGTACCCTTTAAGCCCAGCTCTGGAGAGGTGGAGGCAAGGACATGCCAGCCTGGTCTAACATTGCTAGTTCCAGGCCAGCCTGATCTACATAGCCAGTTCCAGGCCAGCCTGGTCTACATAGCCAGTTCCAGGCTAGCCTGGTCTGCAAAAACAGTTCCAGGTCAGCCTGATCTACATAGCCAGTTCCAGGCCAGCCTGGTCTATATAGCCAGTTCTAGGCCAGCCTGGTCTACATAGCCAGTTCCAGGCTAGCCTGGTCTGCAAAACCAGTTCCAGGCCAGCCTGGTCTACATAGTCAGTTCTAGGCCAGCCTGGTCTACATAGCAAGTTCTAGGCCAGCCTGGTCTACATAGCCAGCTCCAGGCCAGACTGAGTTAAGTACTGAGAGCTTGTCTCCAAACACACAAAGCAGAGCAGGAGAATGTCTCAGTGGTGAAGAGCACCAGCTACTCTCGCAAAGGACCAGGGTTCAGTTCTCAACACTCACATGGTACCTCACAACTATCTCTAACTCCAGTTCCAGACGATTGAACACCCTCCTCTGGCTTGTATGGGTAGCAGGCATGCACAGTGCACAAACACATACAGGCAAATGCTCATACACATAAAATTTAAAAAAAAATTGAAAATTGAAAAGAAATCCTGAAATATGTCTTTTAATTAGACATGTAATCCCTTAATCCTTTTGTTCTCGGCACCGGACATTGAACTAAGAGCCTTGTATGTGCTAGACCAGTATCTGCCTTTGAGCTAGCCATTTGTCCTCATCATCTGAGCTGAGCTCAGTTGACCTTGAACTCACTCTGAAGCCAGGTGGACCTCAAACTCACATTCCTCCTGCCTCAGCCTCCTGAGTAGCTGGGATTCCAAGCCTATGCCTCGCTGCCTCATTCCTTTTACATTTATTGGCATTGCTGCTGTATTTTGAGATTCTCACAACCAAGAGTGGAGCTGCAGTAAACCCCAGAGAGAGCCTGTAAACCCTGGAGTGGACTCCATAAACTCTGGAGTGGATGCTGTAAATCCTGGAGTGAAGAATAGCCCTCCTCCTTCAAAGTCATTTTCTTCAACCAAGCACACAGAATTGAGAGGGACAAACACGGAGCCTCGGGGAGGAAAGAGACACCTGCCTAGCAAGCCAGATGAGTTGAATCTACCCTGGTGACAGAAGTTGCCAGATGGCCCTCATGTCCAGTTACTGCTACATTTTGAATTTCTCTTCTGACATATGATTTATTACGTGTTAGTACTGGGGTGAATAATTGGTAGTTTGAATGTAACTGTCCCCCATAATCTCAGAGAGTGGCACTCTTAGGGGGTGTGGCCTTGTTGGAGTAGGAGTAGCCTTGTTGGAGGAAGTATGTCACTGTGGGAGTGGGCTGTGAGGTCTCTTATGATCAAGCTATGTGGACATAGACTAGTGTGGACATAGACTCCATCTGCTGCCTGCAGATCAAAATGTAGAACTCTCAGCTCCTTCTCTAGCACCATATCTGTCTGCACACCACCATGTCCCACCATGATGATAATGGACTGAGCCTCTGAACTGTAAGTGAGCCACCCCAACTAAATATTTTTCTTTGTAAGAGTTGCCATGGTCATGGTGTCTCTTCACAGCAATAGAAGCCCTGAAACAACTTATATTACAGAAAATTCCAAATAATGGTTTTATTATTATTATTAACCTGAAGCAATCCTGCTTCTGCCTCTGGTATGCAAGGATTGAAGGTGTGCACCACCATGCCCAGCTTGGTTTATATCAAATATAACTTTATTTCTCCTCCAGCCTAGTGCCCACAGTTTTCAGGGACTCAGTTTCCACATTCTAAGCCTCTGCCTTCCATCTCCAAATTCATCTTACAGTTGGTAAGATGGCTCAGTGGTAAAGGCACTTGCTGCCAAGTTCGATGCCCTGAATTTGAGCCCAGGAACACATATGGCAGAAGAAAAGAAGAGACTTCCCCTTGTGTACCCTGGCACACCTTCCCCAAATTCATCTCAAGCTCCAAGATGGCCACTGAAGTGCTGGTCTTCACAGACTCATTCTGAGGAGCAGGAAGGAAATGTGGGGGGAATGGTAAGAAGGATGTGCCATCATTTACATCTCATTGACCAAACTTAAAATAAGCTTTTCTCTAGTAGCAAAGAAGCCAGAGAAGACTCTTTGGGCAGAGAATGTGGGTGCCCTGAATAAAATGAGGATTATCTTACAGAGATGTCTAGCAGTTAGTGTCTAACCTTAGTCTCTCCACCACAGCTAAGTGTCCAACTGCCAAGAAGAGTAACTCAACCTTCAACATGCTACCAGGGCCTGAGAGGGCCAGTCTGCCATCTGGTGGCTGGCTGGTCACACTGGAACCAGTTCATGGAAGTTACCCAGATAGGTCCCCAAGGGAGCAGACATTTACTCTACCTCTGCCTGCCATTCTTCGGCCAGTGATCTCAGGGGAGATTAACAAATATCTAGTGTCATGGTATCCAAACAGCATTGCTTCTGAACAGAAGCCCCATTTGGTTTTTCCCACGCTCGCCACCAGAGTCCCCTGGCTTTCCAGGTCAGTGACGCGACCTACTGAGACTTGCTTAGTATCAGCTAGAAGACAACCTCAAATGTATCTGGAATGAAGAATTTGGCATATGTTCTCGCCAGAATCCAGTGTGAGGAGACACTTCTCTTCCATAATCCATGGCTCAGGGAACATAAACCTTGGTTGTCTGTAATGGTCGGCTTTAACTGTCAACTTGCCACAGTCCAGAATCACTGGAGACGAGGGTCTCAGTGACAGATGCCCATTGTTGTCTAGCTCAGGTTGGCCTGTGTGTGAGGGAATTCTTTTTAATTGGGTTTCTTGAGGTGGGAAGACCCATCCTGCTGTGGACACCACTGTCTCTGTGTTTGGGGCTTGGACTGGAGAAGTGCAGAGAAAGAGCTGGGCAGCGAGCGTGCATGCATTCACTTCTCTCTGCTCTCGACTGGGACTCCGATGTGACCAGCTACTTCAGTTCCCGAAACAATGGGCTATAACCTGAGTAGGAAGCCAAACAAGCCCCTTCTCTGCTAAGTTGCTTTTTTATGGTGGTATTTCTTTTCTTTTCTTTCTTTTTTTTTTTTTTTCCCAGAGCTGAGGACCGAACCTAGGGCCTTGTGCTTGCTAAGCAAGCGCCCTACCACTGAGCTAAATCCCCAACCCTTATGGTGGTATTTTATCACAGAAACAGAAGTGGAACTGGGGTGTCCCGCTTCTCAAGACCATGGTCTCTGCTTCTTTAGAGGTTCTAGTGGTCAAGGAATTATGTTTCCATCAGGGTACCCCACAAAAAGCCACTGGTTTGGAAGTTGAGACTCACGTCTGGCAATTGCATATTCCTTATTTTTTATGCTTGGTTGAAGAGAGAGAGAGGGAGAGGGAGAGGGAGAGGGAGAGGGAGAGAGAGAGAGAGAGAGAGAGAGAGAGAGAGAGAGAGAGAGAGAGAATGAATAGCTCTGAGATAAGTTTTAGGTTGGCATAGTAACCAATTCTTCCACATGAAAACACAGAGAAATCTGTCTCTGGACGCTCTGAAACTCCCTGAGTGCTTTCAACCTCCTTGGCCACTTGTAAAAGTTAATAGAGGATGACATCAGCTCAGCATGAATGGCTCCTGCCTGCCTCAGCTCCCTCCTGAGTGAAGTGTGGGTGATTCGTGATGGCAAACCTTGGCTTGTTCAAGTGGCATGCTGAAGGCCAAGGCCACTGAGTGAGGAGCAGGGGCGGGGGAGGATGCTTGCATGCTTCAAGGCATGCATTACAGAGGCCAGCACCCCAGAATTTATCTGTATTCTCGCTTCTTGACCTGTCATGCTCAATTTTTTTTTTTTTTTTTTTTTTGCTGGTGTTAACCCTTTATTTCATTCTTTGCCATTTTTGGTGGGGAGATTTTTGGGTAGTAAACTTTACAATTCAGTGCATAAATATAGATTACCATGATGGATCTGCGACTCACATGGAGACAGGGATCTCACCCTGGATCCCCCATGCAGGAGTGGGATGCAGCAATCAATGGGATGGTGAATGATCCTTTAGGCGCAAAGAATAAAACTTCTAATATATATATTTCAAGATAGGCTCTTTGTACATAGGCCTGGCTGCCCTGGAACTCACTATGTAAGCCAGGCTGGTTTCCAACTCAGAGATCCTCCTGCCTCTGCCTCCCAAGTGCTGGGATTAAAGGCGTGCTTGGCAACACCCAGTTTCAAACAGTTCTTATTTGATGGGCATGGTTTACCTTAGGTTGGGTGACACCGCTTTATGGTATTTTCCTGGAGGTCTAGAAAGGGGAAGTGGGGTGGAAATGGAGGTTAAGTGATGAGTGGGCCAGAGATACCAAAGATGCCCCTGCTCGGTGCCCTGCCAGCTGTCTGCCGTCATGGTTTCTTGTGCTCTAGAGCCTTGAGGCCCAGAGAAGGCACTTCCCTGGCACCCAGGCAGCTAGGACTTCTGCTCAATGTGGCTTCTGTTCAGAAGAGCAGATAAATCAGAAAGGGAAAGGGATTTGAGTACCAGGCTGAGGTGGCCCTGGGTTCTTCCAGGTGCACTGTGGCAGACATGTTCTGGTTCTTTTGTGGCAGCTGCAGAGAGGCAGGCCCTGGTGCCAGCTTGGTCCTGGCTTCTTACTGTGGTGAAGGGCATTGGTGGATGGATTCATGTCCTGGCAGCTGTCCTGGGCAGCGAGGTTTGGAGTCAGTGGCTGTGGTGGCAGCTCTCCTGTCTGGTGGTTCTGCACCAGGGTCTAGAGCTGTTCTCGGTAGCTCAGTACCAGTCTACTTCTTAGCCTTCCTGATGCATCTACAGCCAACCTCATTGCAGCGATGCACCGGCCCCTCTGCGCCTGCTGGGTAGACTGGGATCTGCAGCGGAGCCCTGTTCCCTGAAATGCCTCGCTGCCACGTTGTCTTTCTTTTTATGAAATGGACATATTTTTCAATAGCTTATTTGAAAATTATCATTTTCTGGTCAATGAGATGGCTTGGCAGGTGAATGCGCTTGTTTCAGAACCGTGGTAACCTGAGGCTCAATCCCTAAAACTTGTGTGGAGGTGGATCCATTCCATAGAGCTGCTAGCATTATGATCCACCCCTTGGGGAACCGTCCAGCATCCTGATGTCATCTTACTTAAGGGCTCCTTCAAGAGAAAACCCCTCCCCTGTTCTTCTTCCTCCCTTTCTCACCAGGAGGTAGTACACACCTCTGCTTTCCCTCTTTCTCTCTCTCCCTCTCTCTTCCCACTCTCCCCTTCTCTCTTCCCCTGTCCCCTCCCCACCTGTCTCTCTCTGCCCCTCTCTCCCCCTCTCTTTTTTTGGGTTTTTGAGACAGGGTTTCTCTGTGTAGCTTTGGTGCCTGTCCTGGAACTCGCTCTGTAG
Organism: Onychomys torridus; assembly: GCF_903995425.1. Classification (NCBI taxonomy): domain Eukaryota; kingdom Metazoa; phylum Chordata; class Mammalia; order Rodentia; family Cricetidae; genus Onychomys; species Onychomys torridus. Next base: position 151,917,609 of record NC_050444.1, read on the forward strand.
ACCAGGCTGGCCTCGAACTCACAGAGATCTGCCTGGCTCTGCCTCCTGAGTGCTGGGATCATAGGCGTGCATCACCACCACCCGGCTCTCTCTCCTCACTATCCCTCTCCCCTCCCCTTTTAATAATAAACCTTCCCACGTGGACATGACGTCTGCATGGTGTAACTTTACACCGGCCACACCACTGCCTGCTGTGGGGCACCTTGGCTCAAACCTGCCAAGGCCTCTTGCATGCAGTTTTACAAAACCATCCTTTGAAATCTACCTGCAGGCTGTCACAAGCAGCCTCCTCCCTATTATTCACATATAAATGATTAAAACATATAATCAAAAAACGTGAAAATTATTTCTTGGTCTTCTTTTAGCAGTTACCCTAATAATTACCATTCACATTTGTGGTAATTTCTCTAGACATTTGCATTTCTCCACTTTCTGCTCTCATGTGGGATAGAATAGACTCATGCTTGCTATGAAACCGAAGAATAAATCTATCTATCTATCTATCTATCTATCTATCTAGAGACAGGGTCTCACTATGTCACCCTGGGCAGCCTGGAACTCACTGTGATCTTGCTACCTCTGCTTCCTGAGGGCTGAGATTAAAGGGGTGCACCACTATACCTGACTTATTTTATTTTATGTGTATGTTTGGCTGGCATATGTCTGTGTGCCAGTTGTGTGCAGTACCCTTAGAGGCCAGAAGAGGGCATCAGAGCCCCCTGTTGCAAGACATGGTGTCGCTACTTGGAATTGACTCTGGGCCCTCTGGAAGAGCAGTCAGTGCTCTTAAGTGTTGACCATCTCTAGAGCCCAAGTGTGTTCTGATGATCTACATGCAGCAGACACTTACTAGACACCTTTTCAAACAGTGATGCCCCAGCATACTAAACAGGAAGGGTCGAATACACTGGCAGCTATTTAAAGAATGAGCTAGACTTAAATCCAGGAAGCTACAGGGCCAAGCATGAGGTAAGTGTAAACACAACTCCTTGCAGGATAATGTCAAAGAAGGACTCTGTTTTCGTGAAAGTAAACTGCAAAACCTGTATTATGTTCATGAGCAGGGAGGAGGGTGGTTCAGGCTGTAATATCAACTATGTAGGTGTGTGCGTGCTGAGGTATGGGGGATGGGACATCAGCTGTGCCCGAGAGGCAGGGTATTCACTTTTTCTTATGTATTTGCTATTTTCTGGTTTCAAATAAAAACATGTTGCTTTTATGATCTTGGGAGAGGAATTTAATGAAATTTAATAGATCTCTAAGGAGTCTAACGTCTGAGGCTGCATCCTGGCAGACAGGCATTCAGTCTCTACCAAGGGCCTAGGCTGCCTCCTGAGTGGTGCTTACCCCATGGAGGTCCTGTTTACAGATTCCCAGGACCCACCACTATCTGAGCCTGCAAAGTGGGGAGAAGGGTCTCTAGGCAACGGGGTGTGGTCTTGGCTGATGTGGTAGTGAAATCTCTGGGTCTTCTGTGGTCTGGGGACTGAGCAAGGCAGAGAGGTATAGGAGAGTGTTCTCTTTGATCCCCAGCATCTGTCTGATTCTCAAGGCTGCTGGAGGATCCCATTTGGTCCCCAAAGGACAGGAGATCACAGGCAGACTATATTTGGGAGGCAGACTATCCCATATGATGAAACCTTTCCCACTCTCAGGTTCAGAGGTAGCTGGGGCCCTTCCCAGGGGTGTACTGGGCCATTTCTCATATTGTAGAAAGCTGCAGAAATAGATGCCCACCCCACCAGCCTGTTGTGGCCAGAAGGGATGGGGCAGTGGTGGGGGCAGGGGTGGTTTAGAGTGAGATTTCCTTTTCCTGGTTTTCCATTTCTCTTCTCCAGGAAAACCCTGCTATGTCTATTTCCACCCCCTCTGCAAGTCTGACTCATTTCCTATGTGGGCGAGTTCTGTCCAGCAGATAGAAAACCCTTCAGTCCAGGGTGGTACCGGCTGACCTCACTCCAGCTTTCTTTGATTTATTTATGTCTTTAGTTTTTGAGACAGGGTCTCCTGTAGCCAAGTGTGGCCTCAAAGTCACTGTATAGCTGAGGATAGCCTTGAAGGCCTCATCTTCCTGCCTTTAGCTCAGAAGTGTCAGGACTATAGGCCTGAGCCATCATGCCTAGCTCAGCTGTCTTGTCTTAGAGCTGTTTTCAAGTCCTCTCGTAGGCCAGCCCATTGTGTGGCCTGTCCAGACACTTCTAAAGTCAAGCTGCTGAGGCCATTGCCTCCCAGTAGGGAGCCACTGAATAGCCCATGGCTGGGAAGGGTACAAGGTTCCAAGGCTTGGGTAGGAAGATTGGCTTGCTCTGCTCCTGTCCTGAGGCACCCTAGCACCAGGAATTCATGTAGACTGAGAATGACTTCCCCAGCCAGGCGAACACCCAGTGCTCGCCCTGCAGCCATCACAGAATGGATGACGGTGGCTGTCCAGAGCTGTGACCACAGGTGTTCTTGCATCCAGATGGAGGTTAGAGGCTGTGATGGGGTGACGGACTGTGTGTGCAGGAGATGTGGGGGAGGTGCTGTCAAAATACGAGTGGCGGGTGCTGTGAACACCTGTGACAGTCACTATTGATAGTCAGCTTGGCAGGATCTGAAATCCCCATGAAGACAAACCTCTGATCATGTCCGTGAGGGAGTCTCCAGATTGGATCAGTTGAGGTGGGTAGACCGTGGGTAGACCATGTCATGCGCTGAGGCTGGGACTGAATACAACAGAGGTGGCTGGACAGTGTTGGTATTTCTCTCTCTCTCTGACTTCTGATGTAAGGTGACCAGCTGCCATCTCGCCCGCTCCCAGAGCTCCCACGCCATGATGGACTGCGCTCTCTCCCTGGAGTTGTCATAGTGACGAGAAAGTAACTAACACAGCAAAGGAAGCTGGTCTAGGTAGATGAGAGGCAGCTGGGATGGAAGGCCAGGTAGCCTCAGGTAGAGAAGGGGTCTGGGACTCCTAGAGCCTATGACTGGCTGGATATTCTATAGTTGAGTGCTTTGGCAATCTTCCTTTTCCAAAAGTGCCATTGGATGATAACAGCAATGGTGGATGGGACCTGGACTCTCCTAGACATGGGAGACAGAAAGTCTAACTCATACTGATGGGAGGTGGGGCGCAGGGGTAATGGAACTTATTGTCTTTTTTTGTTTGTTTGTTTGTTTTTTGTTTTTTTGAGACAGGGTTTCTCTGTGTAGCTTTGCACCTTTCCTGGAACTCACTTGGTAGCCCAGGCTGGCCTCGAACTCACAGAGATCTGCCTGGCTCTGCCTCCCAAGTGCTGGGATTAAAGGTGTGCGGGAATTTATTGTCTTAAGGAACAGAGAACTTTGGACTTGAACAGGATTGGTGAGACCCAGGGCTGCCACAGGACCTGGTATTGTGTTCTGTGTCCCATCTGCTTTTCCCTGTGCGTCCTTTGTGTCTAAGTTCTCTTTCCTCTTCATGGTAGCAAGGTGGCTACCAAAGGCACCAGACATATCTTCCACCCTCTCAGCAACTCTAGCAGAAAGTGAACATCTCTTTTCCCAACAGTTTCAACAAAAGTCCCAGGACTAAGTCCCCTGGGTGCTGAATGTGACCACATGCTATTCCGGTTTGAGTGGGAAGTGTTCACCATAGGTTCATCTGTTTGAACATTTGGTCCCCAGCTGGGCAGCTCTGTCTCATGAGGTTGTGAAACTTTTTGTTTGTTTGTTTGTTTTGTTTTGTTTTTCGAGACAGGGTTTCTCTGTGTAGCTTTGCACCTTTCCTGGAACTCACTTGGTAGCCCTGGCTGGCCTTGAACTCACAGAGATCCACCTGCCTCTGCCTCCCGAGTGCTGGGATTAAAGGCATTGCCCCCCCCCCCAGTGCTGGGATTAAAGGCATTGTCCCCCCCTTCCCCCCCAGCCTGAGGTTGTGGAACTTTTAGGAGACAGAGCCTGACTGGAGGAAGTGGGTCATTGGGTAGTGGGGGTGGGTGGGTGGGGCGGGAAGTACGGGCCTTAGGTTTACACCCTGACCCTGTTTCCTGTCCAGTCTCTGCTTTCTGTTCCACTGAGATGTAAAGAAATGAGAAGTTACAGTCCATGCTCCCATACTCACAGAGCCTCCCCCATAATGGACTGTGTCCTCTCTAACTGTTAGACAAATAAACCTTTCCTCCTCAAACTGCTTCTTGTTAGGGATTTGGTCACAGCAATGCCAAAAGTGACTAGTACACTGGCCCTTTCCTGAACCAACATTGAGATTTAAACACATTGACTGCCCAGAGGAGACGGCACATCTTCCTCTGGAACCCATGGAGAGTCAGCTCCCTGGAGCCACAGGGTCTGAGGCTGCAGGAAGACTGGCCTCATCAAAGACACCCTGGCAGCTGGTTGGAGGGTAAGAGCTGGCTCTCCTTAGCCAGTCAGCTACAGACTTCATTAAACAAGGCTCAGTGGGTCTGGTGGCACATGCCTTTAATCTTAGCTCTTGAGAGGCAGAGGCACATTGTTCTCTGAGTTTGAGGCTAGCCTGGTCTGTATAGCGAGCTGGAGGCTAGCTAGGGCTATCTAATGACACAGTGAGACACTGTCTCAAACAAAACAAAGCAAGCCCCACATGTCTGTGACATTACATGATAAAAACTAATTCTGTTCTTGGTGGTGGTGGGCACAGGGGAGGGTGGGAGGGGCCTGGCTAGAGAGTCTCTGCCATGCTTGTTGTGTGGTTTCCAAGGACACCCTGGGTGAAGGTGCCTAGCAGGCGGTCATGGGAAGGAGATAACTACCATTTACACACACCTAGGATCCAGGTCCAAGAGTTGCACACACTGGTCTAGCGGCCTAATGCAGCCACATGATCACATCCAAGTAGAGGGGAAGCTGGAGACAGATTTTATCTGTGGGTTTCGGAAGAAGCAGCCACACCTTCTACTACAGAACAGAAAGGGATGATGCTGGGCGGTCAAACAGGGGTCTGCCCACACTTCCTGTTAAAGCCAGGACACTTGGTCTTCTTTCTCAAGGATTCCCAGCATGCAACAGTGTCGGCCTCATCTTCCTAGCTAGGGTCACCTTGATGACAGCTATGATCCTCACCTCTCCCTGACACTTCCTTTTGCCTCTGAAGCATTTGTGCACTGGGGAATTTCTTTCACCTGTGTGAACAGCAGACCTAACAAAAACAGACTGAGGGAGGGAGGACTTATTTTAGCTCACGGTTTTGAAGGGTTGTGTCTGTCATGGTGGGGAGGGTATGGCAGAGTGCGGCAGTTCACTTCATGGTGGTTTAGGCAATAGACAGCAGGGGGATGATACAGGAAGGAGTCAGAGTGAGGCGCAGCTCTAAGGACACCTCTCGTGACCTCTTTCCTCCAGTCAGGTCCCCTCTCCGGACTTTCGCCACCTCCTAATGGCACCACCAGTGCATTCACTGATTAGATCAGATCCCAAAGGATCTAATTGTCCCTGTAATCATCATATCCATCAAACCACAGACATACCCAGAGGTGTGCTTCTCCAACACCCTGTGCATTTCTTAATCTAGTTAAGTTGGCAATCAAAATTAACTGTTACTAAATATGGCAGTTATAGCCCATAAAGTTATCTTTTTATTTCTGTGATAAAAATACCATGACCAAGGCAATTTATAAAAGAAAGTGTTTGCTGGGTGGTGGTGGCACACACCTTTAATACCAGCACTTGGCAGGCAGAGGCAGACAAATCTCAGTGAGTTTGAGGCCAGCCTGGTCTACAAAGCTGGTTCCAGGACAGCCAGAGCTGTAACACAGAGAAACCCTATCTTGAAAAAACAAAAACATAAAAATAAATAAATAAGTGTGTTTAATTTGGGACTCAAGGTTTCAGAGGGTTGGAGTCCATGGCTGTTATGATGGGGAGCATGGCAGCAGGCAGGCATGGAGCTGGAGCAGTAGCTGAGAGCGCACATCTTGACCCACAAGCACAAGGCAGAGAAACACACTAGAATGTGTTATGGAATAATCTTTTTGTACACTGTAAAGATGTGTCTTTGCCAAGGTGCCTTCTGATTGGTTTAATAAAGGAGCTGACTGGCCAATAGCTAGGCAGGAAGAGGTTAGGTGAGAGAGCCAGACTGAGAGGGCGCAGGGAAGAAGGGCGGAGTCATGGGATTTCACCAGCAGACACAGAGGAAGCAGGAGATGAACATGCTGTGCTGAAAAGGTACTGCCATGTGGTAAGGCGTAGAAAAGAAATATGGGTTAATTTAAGTTGTAAGACCTAGTTAGTAACAAGCCTAAGCTATCACCTGAGCATTTATAATTAATAAGTCTCTGTGCATCTGGGAGCCAGTGGTCTGACAAAAAACTCCCTCTTCAGAGTGGCATGAGTCTTCTGAAACCTCCAAGCCCTGCCCATAGTGACACACCTCCTCCAGCAATGCCACACCTCCTAACCCTTCCCAAAGAGTTCTGCCACCTGGTGGCCAAGTATTCAAACATGAAGCCTGTGTGGGGCGTTCTCCTTCAAGCCACCAAAAGGGTTTATTTGGCTTACGGTTCCAGAGGGATAAGAGTCTGTCATGTCAGAGGAGCATGGTAGCAAGCAGCAGGCATGGTGACAGAATCTGGGTCCTGAGAGCTCACATCTTCAACCTCAGGCACAAAGCAGAGAGAACACACTGGTAATGACACAGGGTTTTGAAACCTCAAAGATTTCCCCCAACAAAGCTTCACCTCCTAAACCTACCATAATGGCGCCAACACATGGGGATTGAGTATTCAAACATCTGTGCCTATACGGGAATTCTCATTCATACCACCACACAGCCTGGCCAACAAGTCCAGTTCTCAATAAGCCAATCAAAAGAGACAAGTTGATAGTGAAAAGCAGAAGCAGAAAAAAGAGATGTATATTCTATGACCACATGAGGAACAGGGACAAAGAGGTCAGGGCAGGTTTCTATCGCTGTGATAAAAAACCATGACCTAAAAGCAACTTAGGAAAGGGTTTATTTCAGGTCACAACTCTCGGGTCACATCCATCACTGAGGGCAGTCGGGGCAGGAACTCAAGGCAGGAAACGCTATAGCTATCTGGCGTTCTTATGGCTGGCTCAGCTTGCTTTCTTATACACCCCAGGACAAACTTCCCAGAGGCAGTGGCACCACCCACAGTGAGCTGGGTCCTCCCACATCAATCAATCAAAAAAAAAAAAATCCCTACAGACTTGCCTATACACCATTTCCTCAATTAGGAGTCCATCTTCTCTCTGGGTGGTGGTGGTAGAGGTGGCACACGCCTTTAGTTCCAGCACTCTGGAGGCAGAGGGGGGCAGATCTCTGAGTTCAAGGCCAGCCTGGTCTACAGAGCAAGTTCTAGGACAGCCAGGGTTACACAGAAAAACCCTGTCTTGAACCTCCCCATCACCCCTCCAAACAAAAGGGAGTCCATCTTCTCAAATGACTCTAACTTGGGTCACGTTGACACAAAACTAACCAGAACAAGATGCAATGGCTCTCCCCAACAATGTTCCTGACCCTGAAATGATGTACCGTGTAAACAGGAGGGAAAGACTTGCATAACTAAGCGGCCTGGCTAAGGCATCGCCGGTCACTGTTGTGGCTTTAGTCTCATCCTGTCAGGTGGTTTGACAAGTTGTCTCTTTCCTGAGGCGAGGACTCCCTTTGGCTAGTTCCCTTCCCTTCTGCCAGCCTGAGATTCCTGCAAAAAATTCCCATCTCTTTGGAATCCATTGTTTCAAATGCCTGACAGTCAGATTGAGAGACACAAGTGTCTCTAGAATATTTTCATTTCTGCCAGGCCAGTTGCACCATCATACCTTGACTGGGGAGTTTGTGAATCAGCATTGCTGCCCGAGCACATACTCATTCATTCCTTCATTCACTTACCTCTGAGTGTTTACTACGAATCTGGCTTTGTCCTGGGTACTAAAATGAGACAGACAGGCAAGGGCTCTGGAAATGACTCTGTTGTTAACATACTTGCTGTGAAAGTGTAAGGACCAGAGTTCAGATCCCTAGATCCCACATAAATGTCAGCTGGGTGTGATAACCTACGTGTAACTCCAGCCTTGGAGGGCAGAGACAGGGGATCCCTAAGGCATGGAAAACTCTGGGTTCAACTGAGAGACCCTGACTTAAAGGATAAGGTGAGAGAGGGATGAAAGAGGATTCCTGTCATCAGCATCAGGCCTACACACGCACATCCATACACACACACACACACACACACACACACACATCCATATACACACATCCATACACACACACACACACACACACATCCATACACACACACACACACACACACACACACACACACGCACACAGGCACACTAACATCACACATACAGACACATGAAAAAGGTCTAAGGTATTGGATCTGACACTGTGGTGTTCCGGAGACAAGGCTGTAGCTGGAGGTGGAGTTTTCTGTCCTCTACATCTGATTATACCTGGCAGTCACTCCCCAAATTACCACTCAGAGGCTTGTATTATAAGTGCTTGGCCAATGGCTTAGACTTATTACTAGCTAGCTCTTACCTTTAAATTAACCCATATTGAATTCTGCCTTAGGAGAGTTCCAGGTAAAATGGTAATGCCAATAGCTGCCTCACACTTAGAGGTATTCTGTTACACAAGCTACATTACCCTCCAGCCATCTAAGACGTCAGCTTACCTAGAGATGGGAAACCAAGGCTCCAGAAGCCTTGAGGAACCTGTCTGAAGTCACACAGCTCTCAAGTCCACCAGGCTGGTGCTCACCTTGTCTCACCCAGTCTGAGCTGAGATCTGCTGCCTGTGTATTAATCAAGAGACTTCATCTGGCTAGGTGGTCATTCCTCCACCCACCCAAGTACCAATCTCAGCCAGTGTGTCTGGAAGGCCAGTTGCCATCACCAGGGCCTGCTCTGGGAAAGGTCAGCTCCGGCATGGGGGAGAGCCCAGCTCAGAGAGGGAGAGAACCCCAACCTAGGGCTTTAGAGAGCTGAGCAGACATGTGAGCAGAGGCTTCACTTAGACTGTGGATCTCCCCAGGCACCGTCCGTCTGAACAGGGCATCTGAGGATAGTTCTCCTTTTGATATCTCCCAGCAGAAGCTCGGCAAAGGGACTGTGCCTCCACCCACTTGGTTTCCTGGCCTATGATGGCTCCTCCATCTGGCTCATTCATTCATGTGTTCATTCAACAGGTAATTACTGAGCGCTACCAACTCTCTGCCCAATGGTGAACAAGGTATGCATATACAAGGAACTGCAGAATTGAAGGCGGATGAGCAGGAGGGATGAGACATTTGGTTGCAGTAGTTCAAGGACCGTGGGGAAAGCAGATACCAAGCCCTGGGTTAAGTTTGAGGGCAGAGATCCTCCCTAGAGAGGCAGGAGTAGAGAGTATACATTAAGGAAATTTTCCAGTAGGTGGGGCTGAACCTTGAAGGATGGGTAGGATTGAAAACATCAGCCAAAGTGAAAACCATCCCCACTCACATGAACAGCATGTGTAAAGGCCTAGAGGTAGAATGGACCATGATATCTGGGAAACCGGGGAGCAGTATGGAGACACACACTGGGGAGCCAAGACGGTTGGCTGGTATATACATTGACCTATATATGTGGTACATCACACTGATCAGTCCCTCAGGAGACATCAGGAGAGATGGATTTAGGCTCCAGAGTTCTCAGGAGAGTTTTGGTACCCATCCTCAAGTTTCAGGCCACACTTCCCACCTACCATTGCTGTGTCTGAGAACCTCTAAAGTGCTCTGATAGTATATCTTAGGCCAAGTCAGCCAACAAGCCCAAATCTCAGGCTAGAAAGTTCAGAGGACCTCTAATTACTTAAAAAGAGAGAGAAAAAAAAACAGGGCTGGAGAGATGGCTCAGAGGTTAAGAGCACCGACTACTCTTCCAGAGGTCCTGAGTTCAATTCCCAGCACCCATATGATGGTTCACAACCTCATCTGTAATGAGATCTGGCACCCTCTTCTGTGTACATAATAAATAAATAGCTGGGCTGTGGTGGCACACGCCTTTAATCCCAGCACTCGGGAGGCAGAGCCAGGCGGATCTCTGTGAGTTCGAGGCCAGCCTGGGCTACAGAGTGAGTTCCTGGAAAGGCGCAAAGCTGCACAGAGAAACCCTGTCTCAAAAAACAAAACAAAAAAACAAAACAAAACAAAAATAAATAAATCTTAAAAAAAAAGAAAGAGAGAGAGAGAGAGAGAGAGAGAGAGAGAGAGAGAAATCCAAGGCTGGAGAGATGGCTCAGAGGTTAAGAGCACTGGCTGTTCTTCTAGAGATCCTGAGTTCAATTCCCAGCAACCACATGGTGATTCACAACCATCTATAATCCCAACACTTGGGAGGCAGAGACATGAGGATTTGTGAATTCAAGGCCAGCCTGGTCTACATAGTGAGAGCTAGATCAGCCAGGACTACATAGAGAGGTTCTGTCTCAAAAAAACAAAACAAAACACAAAACTCTCTCTCTGTCTCTCTCTCTTTCTCAACACACACACACACACACACACACACACACACACACACACACACACACACACACACACAGCCTGGTGTGGTGGTACACGTCTTTAATCCCAGCACTCAGAGCAGGCAGATCTTGATGAGTTTGAGGGTAGGGTAGCCTGGTCTATGTAGTGAGTTTCAAGCCAGCCAGCACTAACATGGTGAGATCTTGTTTTAAAATAAATCAATTTTTAAAAATCCTAGACTCATATCACCGAGACCACACCAAATACAGGCTCAGTGGTAGAGTGATGCCTTAATATGTTTGAGCCTACCCCAGCCAAAAAAAAGGGAGGGGGTGCTTACACAAGTGCGCACTGTTGTAGTTAGAGCAGGATGGGGAGGACCCCACATTCTATCAGCCCCTTTGCTCCCGTGCACCTGGAACAGATCTAAGACTGGAAAAGTGTGTTTTACAAATGGATAGTCCAGGGCTGGAGAGACGGCTCAGCTGTTAAGAGCACTGACTGATCTTCCAGAGGACCTGGATTCAACTCCCAACACCCACATGGCAGCTCACAATTGTCTGTAACTCTAGTTTCAGGGGAAACTTCCCATGGCAAAACACTAATGCACATAAAATAAAAAAAATAAAATAAAATAAACCGATAGTCCAGTGGGTGTGGTGGCTTACACTGTTTTTTGTTTTTGAAGACAGGGTTTCTCTGTGTAGCTTTGGCACCTTTCCTGGAACTCACTCTGTAGATCAGGCTGGCCTTGAGCTCATAGAGATCCACCTGCCTTCACCTCCCAAGTGCTGGGATTAAAGGCATGTAGCACCACTGCTCCGCCACTGTTTGTTTGTTTGTTTGTTTGTTTGTTTGTTTTTGGAGCTGAGGATCGAACCCAGGGCCTTGCGCTTGCTAGGCAAGCGCTCTACCACTGAGCTAATCCCCAACCCCCACTGTTTGTTTTTGAGATAGGGTCTCATGTTGCCTTGGCTAGCCTGGAGCTTGCTATGTAGACCAGGCTGCCGGTGAACTCACCAAGTTCTACTGGCTCTTCCTCCTTGAATGCTGGGATTAAAGGTGTGTACCATCATATAATCTAGGCACTTAAGAGGCTTGAGACATGAAGATTTGCTGTCAGTTCTAAGTCAGTTTAGGCTATCTAGTGAGTTCTAGGCTGGTTTAACCTACTCCTGATTTACAAAGATACTAGAGCATCAGGCTGCTGGACTGCTGGGGTAGATCAGAGAAGTGGGTGTGGTTTCAGGACACACCCCCTCTGTGGATAGCAGGGCTGCCAGGGTTCTGGGGCAGCCCCAAAGGCCTGATCCTGGCCAGGTGGCAGCTGGAGCCATGCTAACTAGCCTGTGGTGTCCTACCTCATCCTTTACTAGTGGAGGATAGATGTTGGTCAAATCCTCCTTCCACTACACATATTGGAAAGGGAGGAAAACCACTCCCAGGCCTTTTCATTCCAGGTCTGGAAAGCACCGCTTGAGTGCTGTACAAGTGTGTGTGCATATGCCTTTGGTGTTGGGAGGTTGCCAGAGGAGAGTGGGAGAGGGAGCCAGAGGCTGGGAGCAAGCCTGTAAATTTTTATCATCCAGTGCCTGCTCCTTTAGTTCTAAGCACTTTGAGTGAGAGTATCCCAACTTCAGGAGAGGGCGCCAGCAGCCACAGCACCTAGCCCTGGTACCCATGGCTGGGACACATTTAGGAATATCTGCTTTACCATTTGGGTTCAGAAGGGCTTGCTTGTGACCTTGTTACTTGGTGAGGCTGTCTTAACCAACTCCAGCGCTTCCCCTGAAACCCACAGACCTCTCCATGGGTAACATGTCATGCTTCTTTTGTTTATAGGGGAAAAACACCAGCAGAAGCCTTGACTAGTTGTACAAGAGAAGCAGCAGATGGGACATCTTTGCCTCGTTGGTCATTGTCAGCCTGATGGGAAGAGCCAGCTCTGACTTTCTCTGACCTTTGACCCTATAAGGGTTCAGCCATAGTGCGGTGGCCGCTGTACCCTCTGTTCCAGTAGCTCTGGGAAAGAGTCATTTTGAACACCAGCCACAGTCCAGACTACTTGTGTAGGCTCTCAGCAGCTCTGGGATCAGTGCCCAGCTCAGCCCAGGGCTGAAGCTACCAGAGCTCAAGCAAGCCTCACTGTCACAGGGGCTGGGCACATTTCTCCAGTCTTTCAAAAGAAATCTGGGCGGCTCATCCTCCTCTATCCTCTGCCTTCCTCTCATCCCTGAACCACCTGGTGTGGCCATGGTCTATACCACAGGCTATGACACATAACATGGCTAAAGAGAAGCCCCCTAACTCAGCACACACACACACACACACACACACACACACACACACACACACACATACACACACCCTGTCAAATACCCCAGAGACTTGCATCTGAATGCCTTGGTGTACAGACATTGTGGGAGGCAGAGACAGACAGATGGATAGACAGGGGCTGCTCCTCTGGGACTTGGCTAGTGCAGTTTTCAGACAAAGCATATGTGACTGCCTCCTCCCCTGACATTCCGGGAACAGCTTCCAGGCAGCGATCCCCAACCCGGGGGATCATGGGAGGTGGCTGCAGATGCTAAAGAGGGCTATTTTCTGGGCCCTTCTGTCCTTGGGGTTCGGGACAAGTCTCCCCGCTGCAGGCCTGGCAAACACAACACAGGAGGGGTGACAGAGCTGAAAAAGCATATCCACTTTATTTACATCGATCAGTAGATGACATAGATCTTTGGGTTTTGATGGCCTTGTGGAGATACCCGGGCAGGAACTCCCTTCCCCTATGTTCACACCTCTTCCTCCCTCATCCTGCATGGAAGTACAGCTGTGGTCAGGACCTGCTTGGCCTGAAAGCCTTGGCTTGTTTGGGGCATGTGTCCTTACCACCTTTGGAGGTTCCATCTTGGTCCAGGGTACCTAGGTAGACCAGTTATCTGTCTGCAAGACAGGGGATGAGTGAAGCCCTGTAGGAATGCCAAGGCAGAGGCTTGGATAGATACCTAGTGTAGGGCTGGTAGACTGTCCCACTGTCTTTTGCAAGTAGACAGGACCATCCCAGTCCCTTTCCCAGGCAGAGCAGTGAAGTGTCAGGAGCCTTCCAAAGGGTAAAGAGTATGACCAAGAATTCCTCCTTGTGTGTATGGTCCCAGGTGGGGCTCTCCTCAATTTTTCCCACCCACTCCATTCTCTTCCTTATCTGAAATCTCCCCAGGGTGTTCTTATCACAGGTAAGAAGAGACCAAGGGCAGGGCCATTACCCCTACTCTAGACCGGTCCTGGGTTCAAAGTCCACCCTCCAGGGTTACGCAAACATTTCCCCCTTTCTCCTGAGACGCTGTTTTGGAGGAGAGCAAGTTGGTCTATGGGGAGACCTGGCATAAAGCGTGGGGGGCAATTCCACAATGGAGGACCAGGGAAACTCCCAGTGTGGGGAGGTGTGGACTTCTCTCCACCCCTAATAATCAAGGGCATATCCGGCTTCACCCTGAGCTAGGATGAGAAGCAAGGCGACCACTACGGAGACCGCAAGGGCGGCAGGCCAGGGACCAGGGGGGCGGAAGCGGGCAGGGCCGGGTTAGAGTCCTGGTCAGTCTGTTGGGCCGGGTCTAGGGCCCGAGTCCTAGCCCTGCGCTCTCAGCGAGCCTGGGCCGCCCGCTCCCTGGAGCCTGCCTTCCAGCGGCGGGGCTGAGCGGGCGGCGGAGGCGCCGGGGCGCCCCGCAGGCTGCACGTCCTCAGCTCCCGGGCTAGGCTGAGCACCTCGGGCCGCTCGCGCTGCAGGGGTCCTCCCTCGCTGTCCCGGGAATCCTCCTCCTCCGCATCCTCCTCCTCGTCCTCCTCCTGGATGCTGCTGAGCCGCGGAGCCCCACGGCCGCGCTCGCTCGGCGGAGGCCGGTAGGCGCACTTGGCGTTGAGCAGGCGGCGCAATGGGGCGCGGGGTACCGAGGCGGCGGCGCCCCCCGCGCGGAGGTGCTGCTGCCGCACGTGGCGCGCGTCGCTCTGCCGCTGCAGCCGCTTGAAGTCGCTGAAGGCCGCCAGCGCGGTCTGGCGGAGCAGCCGAGCCAGGGAGCGCGCCTTGTGAGCCCGCGCCAGCAGCACGGCGTGGCAGCGCAGCACCACGGCCTTGTGGCGCGCCTGGTGGCGGTAGACCCAGGCGAAGACGCGCGGGTGGCGCCCGTCCGCCGCGCAGTAGGTGATGCGCGGCAGCAGGTAGGCGTGCGTCGGCCTGCGACCCCCCGAACCCCCGGTACTGCGCTCGCTCGGCTGCATGCGGATGCCGTGCGGGCCCAGCGTCAGTTTCATCTTCGTGCCCCCTCCCGGCCCGCAGCGCGCCCAGATCCTGCCCACGGCGTCGTCGGTGCAGCCGTCGCCCTTGGCGTGCAGGGTGACGGCGTTGCCCAGGTACCACACGGTGTAGGTGGGGTCCTCCTTGTTAAGCTCCACTTTCTGGCGCCGGCTGCGGAACACGCGGCCCAGACGCTCCAGGGGCCAGTCCGGTAGCAGGTCCGGGCAGGAGCGCAGGAAGCTGGAGAGCAGCGACGTGTAGGTGAGCCCGGGGCTCAGGCTCTTCGCCTTGCGCTTGGCCTCGTCCTCCACCAGCACAAATTTGTTCCGTCTCCAGGGCAGCATCGCGGCGGCCCCAAGGGCTGGGATCGCGGGGAGCTCACCCGCGTCCTGGGGAGGCCAAAGGAGCTCAGAAGCCCACTGCCCAGGACTCGCGACAAGCTGGGTGGAGGCCGGAGACAGTCGTTGCGAGATGTCCAGTGTCCGGCAGGGCTGGCTTCGTAGATGCCCGGTGCCCAGCCGGGCTGGCCGCCGAGATGCCCGTACGGCGGCTGATCGGCCCGAAACAGCTTCCCCCAGGAATGATTCCAGCCGTCTGGGAAGCAAGAAGGGATAGGGGTCTGGAGCATGGATGTCCCCCAGGTCCGAATATGGGGGTGGGTGGGGTTGCCACGGTCCCTACCGCCCATCGGGCGGCGGCAGGGACGTCTCTGGAGCCGGGGCTGCTGGTGGATGAGGTAGACCAAGAGCACGGCTGCGGTGGGAACTCCTTCAGGCGTCGCGGCTCCACCTCCCTGGGCTGCCTACATCACCGGGCGGGACCGCTAGCTCTCTTGTCCCCTCCCTTTCTTCCCCCCACCCCACCCCCACGCACGCAGACTCGAGCTTCCCAGCACAGGCGGCCTGGAACTGTTTTAAGCTTTATCTTTGTAAGGATGAAGGGTAGCTACGGAGTGGGAATCCCCCAAAACATTGCGGAGGGATTTACGGATGCAAATTTCTCCAGCCTCACTCGTGGGCTCCGGGCTCCCAGGGAGAGCCCCTCCTCTTTCTAGGATTCCTGCCTGCTGCCCCTCACCCACAGAGCGACCCTACTACTCCCATGTCTGAGAGCGGAGATTTGGGGTGGGTTCCTGCGGGGGCCGGCCTGGTGCCCTTTGCCTCTTCTCTGCACAGCACAAAGCCTGCTGAGGTGGCCGCGCAGTGCAGTGGAAAAGTACTGTCGTTTGGTGAAGCTTTCTCCCAGGTTCCTCCAAGGTCGTGGGCCAGGCCGCTTCCCCTGAGCTGAGGGACTGGTCATACCGCAACACCAGCGGCTAGTGGTCAGGTCAGAAGCGAGGAGAGGATTTTTAGTGGTGGGGAGGGGTTTCCCAGGGCAGATCTGAGTCTGTGGGAATTGCAGCAGAAAAGCTCTTCCCTTGGTCAAAGTGCAGCCTCGGGCTCTCTGAAGATTAAACTGATAATGAATGTCCTATCTGCAGAGATGCCTTCTGAGGTCCCAGGTGTTCAGCACTCATTGTCTCTTCAAATCCTCCAGACAGATAGTCCAGGGTCACAAGGCTGGAAGGAGATGGGTCCCTTTAGACCCCAGTGACCCCAGAGCTGGTCCTTCCCTACAACCTTTGTCCCTCTGCTGCAAAGGATCTAGGCACTCAGCTCCATCCCCTGGGGAGTGACTGGTTCTTACTGGGGAGATGGTCTAGAGTACTAGAAAACAGCCCTACTAGGCAAGATAGGTATTCCCTTTTTCTGAGTTTGTTAAGCCTGAATTCTCAGGCTTCCAGAATTCCTGGAGGGCTCCCACGTGGGTCCAAGAGCCCATTGCCTTAGGCTTCCTACTGTCAACACAGTTTTCCATTGGGTCTGGGGACAGGTCACACGGAGGTACCCTCCAGATCCCAAATGAGCTCCAGCTGAGTCTGGCTGAGTTCAAAACCAAGCCAAACTCCCGTGGAATGTATGTAGGCACAGTGACAAGACTGAGTCCGTGTGTGTGTGTGTGTGTGTGTGTGTGTGTGTGTGTGTGTGTGTGTTGAATGGCCAGGGCAAGGTAGTGCACGCCTGTAATCCCAGCACTAGGGAGGCAGAGGCAGGCTGATCTCTGTGAGTATGAGGCCAGCCTGGACTCCATAGTAAGCTCCTGCCTCAGAGAAAGGATAGGTGGTTGGGGAGAGGGAGGAAGAAGAAAAGAAAAAAGAATGCCCCGATTGTCCTCGCCTTTTGCCTGGCAGCTCCTCCTACCAGAGAATTTAAGACGAGTTGCACTTGGAGAGCCCCCATTCCATTCCCAGTCTGGCTCACCTTTCTTCATGCTTGGGGTGTGGCTTCTGTTCCCACCCCCTTTAAAACATATCCTAGGATGTGCCCATCTGGGACCATATGAAAACACAGCAAATGCAATACTGAAAAAAATATAAAAAAAGATTTTAATTACGCGTATTCACCTGTGGGTATGTGTCTTGGATGCAGTGCTCTTGGAGGCCCGAGGAGGACCTCAGTTTCCCATGGAAGCTTGGGTTACAGGTGATTCTAAGTGACCCAAGGTTGGAGCTGGGAACTAAGTCCGGGTCCTCTGCAAGAGTTGTATGTGCTCTTAACCACTGAGCCATCTTTCCATCCCACAGGTAACATTTGGTATTGCCAATTATTCTATTAATACTTGCTAATCCTGTGCACATGGATAGCAACTCATCCAGCCTCCAGGGTCTCCCTACTCCATCTTGTCCTCTCAGGCTCCTCCTTGACCCCTTACAATGCCTGGATTCTCCCTACTCAGTTTCCTGTCTCCCCAGGCTCCTCCTTAGACCCTTTACAATGCCTGGATTCTCCCTACTCAGTTCCCTGTCTCCTCAGACTCCTCCTCAGACCCTTTACAATGCCTGGATTCTCCCTACTCAGTTTCCTGTCTCCCCAGGCTCCTCCTTAGACCCTTTACAATGCCTGGATTCTCCCTACTCAGTTCCCTGTCTCCCTAGGCTCCTCCGTAGACTCTTTACAGTGCTCAATGATCTTGAACGTTCTGCAGTTCTCCCTCTGCTCATGGTTTTGGAAGAGTCAGCTGCTGCAGACACAACCTCATGTCCATTCACATACAAGGAAACGCCATTAACGAAAGCAGATCTTGGGGCTTTCAGAAGCTTCTGTTTCAGGGAAGAGCTCCCAGAGCTAGTCACCATTGCTTCATAGACAGGTGTGCAGTCAGCCCATTGGGAGGTGTGATCTCTGGAAGGTGGTCCTGGGTTCTATAAGAAAGCAGTCTGAGCAAGAGGTGGGGACCAAGCCTCTAATCAGGATGGGGATCCCCCTCTCTTCATGGTCTCTGTATTAGCTCCTTCCTCCAGGTTCCTGCTCTATGTGAGCTCCTGTTCTGACTGCCTTCAGATGGACTATGGATGCAGAAGGGTAAACCAAACAAACCCTTTCTTGCTTTTGGTTATGATGTTTCATCATAGTAATAATAACCCAAACTAATACAGGGTCTCTCTATGTAGTCCTGGCTGACTTGGACTTCTCTATGTAGATCAGGCTGTCCTTGAACTCACAGGGACCTACCTGTGGCCTAAAAGCTGGTATTAAAGGCAAGTATGCCAGGCGGTGGTGGCGCACGCCTTTAATCCCAGCACTCAGGAGGCAGAGGCAGGCGGATCTCTGTGAGTTCCAGGGACCTCGCAAAGCTACACAGAGAAACCCTGTCTGGAAAAACCAAAACCAAACCAAACCAAAACAAAACAAAACAAAAACCCAAAAAACAAAAACAAAAACAAAACAAAACAAAAAACCAAACACATGTATAATCATACCTATCGGCTTCCATTTCTAAATAACATTTCTAACTTGACTATGCTGTTTTAAGATCATCATTCACCACCTCCTTATTTCACCTTTCCCTCTCTCTCTTTGTTTGTGTGTGCATGTGTGTGTCCCAGCACAGGTGAGTGTGCATGTGTGTAGAGGCCAGAGGACAACCTGTTTCAGGAACTTTCCATCTTTCATTAATTAATTAGACAGGGTCTCACTGTTTAGACCAGGCTGACTTGGAACTCATAGTGATCCTCCTGCCTCTGTCTCCCCAAGTTCTGGGATTAAGGCGATCATGCCTGGCTTGTGTTTATTTTTGAGACAGGGTCTCTGACTGAGCTGGAGCTCACTCTAGGTCAGCTGGACAGTGAGCCTCAGGGGTCCTCTGTCTTTCCCTTCCCCATTGCTTGGATTATAAGCAATTTGCCACAGCACCTGGCTCTTTTGTGTGGGTTCTAGGGATGGAAATGATGTCTCCAAGGGGTTGCTGTGAAAGCATTTTGCAGACTGAGCTATCTCTTCAGCCCCTGTCTTATACTAGTTAGAACATTTTGTTGTGTTGTATGTACTGGTAGCTAGTGTTTAATGATAATAAGGTAAATAATGTTCAAAGCAGAGTCCCAGTGTGTGCAGTGATGCTTTTTCTCTTGTTGGACAACTTTGTGTGTGTGTGTGTGTGTGTGTGTGTGTGTGTGTGTGTGTGTGTGTGTTTAAGACAGGATTTTTCTGTGCAATAGCTTTGGCTGTCCTGGAACTCACTCTGTAGCCCAGGCTGGCCTCGAACTCACAGAGCTCTACTGCCTCTGCCTCCTGAGTGCTGGGATTAAAGGCGTGCACCACCACTGCTGCACTGTCCTCCTTTTGCTGTTTGGCATCCATTGGCATTTTGATAGAGCTCCCATTTAATCTGTAGATTGCTCCAAATAGTGTTGACCTCTTGACAGTACTAAGTCTTCAGCCTATAAACACAGGATGTCTTTTTGTTAATTTATATCATTACTTTCTTTCAGCATTTTGGTGTGTGTGTGTGTGTGTGTGTGTGTGTGTGTGTGTGTGTGTGTGTTGTGGTATGTGTGTGT
Source organism: Onychomys torridus (assembly GCF_903995425.1). NCBI lineage: Eukaryota > Metazoa > Chordata > Mammalia > Rodentia > Cricetidae > Onychomys > Onychomys torridus. The sequence continues at coordinate 151,937,227 of NC_050444.1, forward strand.
ATAATCAAGTGCAGATGTATTTTGAGGCCGGAAGTTAAGTTGGGTGTCTTCCACTCCCCATTTCTACCTTATTTTGAGACAGGGTCTTTCACTGAGCATAGAACTCACCAATTGGCTAGTCCAGCTGGTTGGTAAGCTCAGCATCTGTTTCTTCCCCACTGAGTTAGAGTTGCAGACCACACACCCAGCTGATCCCTGCATGCTGGGGATTTGAACTCATGCTGTCCAACACACTTTCTAGACTGAGCCATCTCCCCAGCCCCTCTTCAGCAAGATTTTCTCTTTTCCGTGCACAAGTCTCTTGCTTCCTTGGTCATGTTCCTAAGCTATCTCTTTGGGTGCTATGTAAGTGGAATTAGTTTAATTTCCATTTCAGATTGCTCATTGTTGGCATGAGCCATATGATTGATTTTTGCATGTTGATTTTCCGACCTTGCTGAATTTGTTTGTTCTGATTTTCCCTTCGTGGATTTCTAATAATTAGCTGTCTTTTATTTTTACTCTTTCGTTTCTTGTGTTCATCTTGCTGGATTTTTTTCTGTATTCTTGTATATTTAAAGACAAGTCGAACAACTACAAATTTTTCCTAAAATTCTCAGTGACCGCTGTAGTCCAGTCCCATCCAAGAGTCAGGAGAGCTGACTAGAAACTCTTAGGAACGGTGAGGAAGGGTTTTGAGTTCTTCTGGCTGGTTGGCATACCTAGAGAGTCTTCTGCCTTAGAGATGGGTGCATAAGCCTGAGGGTGTTGATGGGGCCAGGGGGTCCTGTGCCCCCTCATTCTAGGCTGTGCCTGGCCTCTGCAGCCTAGAGGTCAGTCTTGCATAGTTCAGCTAAGAGCCTGGGCTGGAGTTTCCAAGCCAGGGGCCGGGGTGGGGTGGGGTGGGGTGGGGTGGGGTAGTGGGGTAAGGTGGTGAGGTGGGGAGGTATTTGTGGCTCCCCCTGCTGGCTGTTGGTGGACCCTCTTTTTACTACCACTAGGCATGTTGGCTGATGGAAATTCTTTTCTTGCTCTGCTGAACTGGTTGGTTCCAATCTTTCCTTCTCCCCAAATGTTTTGAATCCCACTCTGTGGCCGCCATCTTGTTCCTCCTTGGCAGTGTCGGCCACCTCTCTTCCTTTATTGCTGTGGAGTGAGGCTCGGCAGGAATGGGAGCATCTCAAATTGCTTTCCTTAGTGATTTCCCAATGTCTTCTAATTTTGTGCTCAGGATTTATGTATTGGCTGGGTGTAGTAACATTTTGTCTGAAGTCCAGGTAACTCAGGAGGCTGAGGCAGGAGTACTGTGTTCCCCAAAAATATTGTGCACCCTAATAAATTTATCTGGGGTCAGAGAATAGACAGCCACTAGATACAGAGGCTAGAAAATGGTGGCACTCACGCCTTTAATTCTAGCATTCCAAAGAAAGAAATCCCTCTGGATCTCTGAGTTCAAGGCCACAATGGAAACAGCCAGGCATGGTGACTCACCACGCCTTTAATCCCAGGGAGTGATGGCAGAAAGTAGAAAGATATTTAAGGCATGAAGACCAGAAACTAGCAGCATTTGGCTGGTTAAGCATTCAGGCTTTTGAGCAACACAGTTCAGCTAAGAGCCATTGGGATGAGGACTCAGAGGCTTCCAGTCTGAGGAAACAAGACCGGCTGAGGAATTGGTGAGGTGAGGTAGCTGTGGCCTGTTCTGCTTCTCTGATCTTCCAGCATTCACCCCAATAACTGGCCTCAGGTTTGATTTTATTAATAAGACTCTTTAAGATTCCTGCTATGGGGCTGGAGAGATGGCTTAGTGGTTAAGAACACAGACTGCTCTTCCAGAGATCCTGAGTTCAATTCCCAGCACCCACATGGTGGCTCACAACCACCTGTAATGAGATCTGGTCCCCTCTTCTGGCCTACAAGGACACATGCAGACAGAACAATGTCTGTATAATAAATAAATAAATCTTAAAAAAAAGAAGATTCCTGCTACACAGGAGGATCATTTGAGCCTGTGGTTAGAGGCCAACCTGTGGTACACAAGATCTCCAAAAAAAAAAAAAAAGGAAAAAAATTCATTTCTTTGAAAAAAAAAAAAAAAAGAAATCTTTACAGATTCTCATTATTATTCATTGTAGGAATGTAAATATGCCCTGAAACTCAGGCATGGTGGCTGACACCTGTAATCCCAAGGACCAGGAAAACAGAGACAAGAGGATCACTTCAAACCAACCTGGAGCCAATCGGCAGTGGCGCACACCTTTGACCCCAGCACTCAGGAGGCAGAGGGAAGTGGATCTTGTGAGTTTGAGGCCAGCCTGGTCTACAGAGAGAGTTCCAGGACAGCCTGGGCTACACAGAGACCCTGTCTGGAAAAATCAAAACAAGCAAGCAAACAAACACAAAACAAAACATAACAAAATAACTTGGTGCACATCAACCCAGTAATTCAAATGTATTTACTTATGCATGTTCCTTTTGCCAAATGCAAAAGCTAGAATAAATACCTTATTTTCCTCTGATGTGGACATTCTGCCTTTACAGGAATTATTTTTTATCAAGTGAGTGCAAATTCAAAACTAGACCCTTGGTATGAGCACACAGAGTTGAGAAGACACACCTGTTGTGACTGGCCTCCAAGATAGCTCCTAGGGTGGCTCACTTCTGGGTGTCCCATGTATATGTGCAGTCCCTCCCCCCATGGACTGGGGTGGCTAAGTAATGGGTGAGATGTAGTATGAAGTGATGCTAATTTCAGGGGCCAGGTTGAAGGTCATTGCGGTCTGCTTGTTTTCTCTTGGGTCACTCACTGTGGCAGGAACCAGCTGTCATGTCATGAGGACACTACTACAGCGACCTTGTGAGAGGTCCGAGAGGCCAGGGATGGAGGCTTCCCACCGACAGCCAGCACCTTTCACCACCTCTGTGAAGGAGCTGACTTGGAAGTGGGCCCTCTGGTCCCAGTCTAGTCATTGGGTAACCGCAGTCTTCATTAGCATGCAGGCCTCTGCCTCCTGAGAACCTGAGTCAGAACTGTGTGATGAATCTGCTCCTGATTAGGACCACACCGGAGGTCCTAAATGCTATTACTGTCTTAAGTTTTGAGACCTCTGTCTCTCAGCAGGAACATTTAACTAGTACCACTCCTAACCCTTCACCTGCAAAGCTCTTTATGATCCCTGTCCTCTCCCATTCTCCTGTGACCCCCTCCCACAAACACCTCTTTGTCCCAGCCAAGCCATGATGCCTCCTTCTCGTCCCTCTAACAGTGAATGCTTTCTGGCCTCTGGTCCTTTGCACCTGATCCTGCAGTCTAGGTATTTTTCAAGGCAATGTTTCTGGGCAACACTTCCCTAACTTCTCTCGACCCTCCTTGGTTTGTTCCTCAAAGTTGACTTCAAAATGTTGATCAGAATTACACTTAACTAATCACTTATGTAATGACTCAGTTACATCCTCCTCCATTCTTGAGGAAGCCCCTCTTCACTCTGACGGCAGGGACTCCTGTCTGAGGTGTGGTCACTCCACAGTGCTCTAGACAGTGACTGGCACATTGTAGGCTCCCTTCCTTCCCAGTCTCATTCTATAGCTTAGACTGTAGCCTGGAACTCAAGATGTAGCCAAGGCTGCCTTGAATGCACATACTCTCCTGTCTCAGTTTCCAAAGTGCTGCTGGATTGCAGGCATGCACCATCATGATTTGCTCGGGGTAGTTTCTCAAGAGTGACATACATTATGGTCTTGAAAATGCTCTGAACAGCACTGGGCACATTTGTAGCTTTTCAAAGGTACCATGGACAGTTTCTGGCACATAGTAGGTCCTCAAAAGGTTGCTGCATATAAGCCATCTTCCTGCTGTGTGACTTGAGTCCCATCTTCTCCACTGCAAGAAAAGCAGCTGAGAGCAAACTCCTGGCTGATGGCAGGTCAGTACATTATTCTTAAAGGACAGTACATACGCTTTTATTGGAAAAAAGCCTCACTTCCGACAGTGACTCACTTTGTGACCTTGGGCGGCTTGTCTTTCCTGTCTGAGAAAGGCAGATAGCAGTTGGTACAATGCTTCTGCTGAAGGCTGGCAACTGTTTTATTTAGAGATTTTGGCGTGTGTTCAATGCTCTTAAAGTACAAGTTTCTTCACATCCAGGTGGTTGTAAGTGATTAGAGCTTCAGAGTTGGAATGAACTGGTTTGCAAGGGGGATACATAGAAGTTGTAGGGGGAGAGGTATGCCTTTTGGTGCTGGGTTCATAGACATCTGTGCATGAATATTCTTCCTGTTGCTTTGTTTGTTTGGAGATGGGGGTCTCTCTGTATAATCCAGGCTGGCCTTGAATTCACAGCCCTCCTGCCTCAACTTCCAAGTGTTGGGATTACAGGTACAGTCCACTATACCCGACATGAATGCATATTCCTCTCTCTGTCTCTGTCGCTGTTTCTGTGTGTGTGTGTGTGTGTGTGTGTGTGTGTGTGTGTGTATGTGCACATATAATTGTGTGCGTGTTTGTATGTGCTCATCTGGAGGCTGAGGCTGAGAATGGATATCCTCCTCTATTACTCTCCACCCTACTTCTTGAGACAGGGTCTCTCACTGAACCTGGAGTTCTTCTATTGGCTAGACTGAGTTGGTTAGTAATTGCCCCAGGATCTGCCTGACCACCTGAGAGTACCCAGCACCACAATTACAGGCATGCACCACTGCACCTGGAGTGGCAGGGGGATGTAGCTCCGTTGGGATTCAAACTTAGGTCCACATACTTGCACAGTAAGTATCTTGCCCACTGAGCCATCTCCCCAGCCCAGAAACAGTCTTCTAAAGAATCTATGTTTGTATATATAGCTTACACTGATGGATATCATAAATCCTGCCACAAACCTGTTTCAAAATATAATTGACAGGCTGGAGAAATGGCTTAGAGGTTAAGAGCACCGACTGCTCTTCCAGAGGTCCTGAGTTCAATTCCCAGCACTCACATGTGGCTCACAACCATCTGTAATGAAATCTGGCACCCTCTTCTGTATACATAATAAATAAATCTTAAAAAAATATAATTGACTGTCTTTGAAGCTATAATCATTTCTAACTATATGCCCCTTGTTTGTTTGTTTTGAGGCAGGGCTCAGTGTATATCCCAGACAGGCCTAGAACTTATTACGTAGCTTGTGCTGGACCTGAACACATGGTGACCTTCTTGCTTCAGCCTCCTATGTGCTAGAATTACAGGCATGAGCCATCCTTGCCTTTAAATCCACACTTCTCTAAAGCCATGTGTCAGAGTGTGCCATACACTTTCATTTTATAGGCAATTTATAGAAGAAAGCTTTTTTTAAAAAAAAGATTTATTTATTTATTTATTATGTATACAGAATAGGATGCCAGATCTCATTACAGATGGTTGTGAGTCACCATGTGGTTGTTGGAAATTGAACTCAGGACCTCTGGAAGAGCAGTTGGTGCTTTTAACCTCTGAGCCATCTCTCCAGCCACAAAAATTTATTTATTTATTTATTTTTGGGTTTTTTTTTTTTTTTTTTTTGAGCTGAGGATCGAACCTGGAGCCTTGCGCTTGCCAGGCAAGTGCTCTACCACTGAGCTAAGTCCCCAACCCCCTTATTTTTGGTTTTTCAAGACAGGGTTTCTCTGTAGCTTTGGAGCCTGTCGTGGAACTCACTCTGTAGACCGGAATGGTCTTGAGCTCACAGAGATCTGCCTGCCTCTGCCTCCCAAGGGCTGGGATTAAAGGCGTGCGCTGCAGCACCTGCAGCAGCAGCAGCAGCCGCTGCCACCCCCTCCACCCCCCATCCCCACCCCCACCCCCACCCCCACCCCTGCTAGAAGAAACCTTTTATTGGGGCTTATAGTTTCAGAGGGTAAGTCTATGACTATCATGGTGGGGAGTGTAACAGCAGATAGGCAGGAGGCATGGTGCTGGAGCAGTAGTTAAGAATTTACATCCTTATCAGCAAGTAGGAGGCAGGGAGAGGGAGGGAGAGGGAGGGAGAATGATAGCACATGTAACTTGGGATGTCATGGGCTTTTGAAACCTCAAAGCCCACCCCCAGTGACACACCTCCTCCAACAAAGCCACATCTCCTAATCCTTCCCAAACAGTTCTACTAACTGTGGACCAAGCATTCAAATATATGAACCTATAGGGGCCATTCTCATTCAAACTGCCACATTTAAACAAGGGAGTAGCTTAGAGAGGTTTATTAACCTATGGTTACAGAGGTAGTGAATGGCAGGGTAGTAACTAAATGTGGGTGTGACATGCTTCTAACCTTTGACAAAATTATGCATGTATATTTATGACTAAGAAAATAAAGAGGGGCAGCTTTGGCACACGCCTTTAATCCCAGCACTTGGGAGGCAGAGGCAGGCAGATCTCTGTAAGTTTGAGGCCAGCCTGGGCTACAGAGTGAGTTCCAGGACAGGCTCCAAAGCTACGCAGAGAAACCCTGTCTTGAAAAACCCAAAAAAAAAAAAGAAAAAGAAAAAGAAAAAAAAAAGAAAATAAAGAGATTTTATTATCAATGGGGAGATGACTTGGTTGATAAGGTTCCTGCTGTGTAGACATGAGACCTTGAATTTGGATCCCTAGCACCCATGTAAAAGCCAGGCATGTGGCAAATGTCTGTAACCCCAGAGCTGGGGGAATAGAGACAAGTGGTTTCCTGGAACTCATTGGCCAGCATCTTAGCTAATTAATTAACTCTAGGCCACTGAGAGACTCTGTCTCAAAAATTAAGATTGAAGCTGGGCATAGTGGTGCACCCCTTTAATCCCAGCACTTGGGAGACAGAGCCAGGTAGATCTCTGTGAGTTTGAGGCCAGCCTATATAGTGAGTTCCAGGACAGCCAGAGCTACATAGTGAGACCTTGTCTTGAACTCCCACTCAAAAATGATGAAAAGCAATTGACACCCAAAGTGATCATTGCTGTCCACATGCAGGTGTGTATATTTGCACTAATATGCATACTTAGCCACATGGAAATGTACACAGCCTACATACACAAATAAGTAAATCAATAAAATGAAAAGAAGGAGGGGGCTAGAGATGGTTCTCTGTTAAGAGAGCTCTTGTCCAGCATACAGGAAGCCCAGGTTTGATCCCCAACACTACATAAACCCAGCATGAAGGTGTTCACATCTATAATGCTGGCACTCAGGAGATGGGAGCAGAAGGATCAGAAATTCAAGGTCGCCTCTGGCTACATAGGCAGTTTGAGGTCAGCTTAGCTACATGAGACCCTGTCTCAGGGGGCCTAAATAAAGGAGGAGTGTGACAAATTCCTAACTGAAGGGTTTGGGATGTAAAGGAACCTTTAGGATTCATGAGATGCTCAGATGCCCAGTAGAATGAATGTAAATGAGAGGCAGAGTTGATGGATGAAATGCTACCCAAATTGCACCTGTACCCCTGAGATAAGCCCTTGGTCCATCCATCAAATTACAGTCCAGTTCAAGCAAAATCATGTTTGCATAGCAAAGAACAGAGCTGTGTCAACAGAGCCTGGGATTTGGATACAGACTCATCTCAGGAATGCAGACACCTGCAGCCGGGAGGCCCTGAACCAAAGCAGATGGGATTCCAGATGGGGTGGAGAGATGGCTTTGAAGTCCCCACCCTCTTGCCCCCAAACTGGTACTGGTGTGAATCCCCCTCATCTAAGCACATCTGGCCACTGTTCAGATGCTCAGTCATCAAGTGATTTGAGTGCGTGCTGTGTGTCAGAAATTATATGGGAAAGGGTGGTTGGTGCTGAGGGGAGCAAGACCCTGGAAGTCCCTCCTCTGAAGGTTCCTGGAGTCTTGTTTGGGAAAGGGATGCGTGTTGGAGGAATATAGGCTTGAAACAGATTGTGCAAGCAATGGTTCTGATATTCAGTGGAGGAGTGCCGAGGGATTGCTCCTCAGTTAATCACAGGCTGGGAGACTCCTACCCCAGCCTAGGTGCTGCCAAAGGAGAGGCTGTGTGAAAGGGCAGGGGAGGGTGCTGGGACGCAGCTCAGTCGGTGGAGGGCCTGTGTAGCATGCACAGGAACCTGAGTTTGACCCCCCACACTGCATAAAGCAAGGGCACACCTGTAATTTGATCTTTTGGGAGGTGGAGGTAGGAAGATCCAGCAGTTCGAGGGCATCCTCAACCACATAGGCAGTTCAAGGCCAGTCTAGATTATAAGAGACCTTGTCTCAAACAACAAAACAAGATAGCTCCCCCCCATCCCCTGTTTCCAGTCAGAGGACACTTAAATATCCTTATGACATGGAGGCCAAATGAGCTGAGAGGCCAGAGTGAAGCCTCAAATATCTGCTATGGGGGCTGTCAAGACTGCAGCCTTCTGACCTCAGTATGTACACTGGTACATTCTCATCCTCTCTCCCTACCAAACACACACACACACACACACACACACACACACACACACACATCCTCACCAAATAAAATAATACATGCCCAGATTTGATGGTGTATGCTTTTGATCCCAGTACTTGGGAGGCAGAAGCAGGTGGGTCTCTATAGGTTCAAGGCCAGGCTGATCTACACAGTGGGTCCCAGGAAAGTCAGGGCTATATAGCTCCAGTAGAGACAGGTAGATAGATCCCTGGGGCTGGCTGACCAGTCAGCCTGGATTACTAGACTGGCTCAAGAATAGTGAGCGATCCTGATTCAAAAACAATAATAGCAACAAAAGCAGGAGGTGGGGCAGTGGTGGTTCACCCATTTAATCCCAGCACTCGCGAGGCAGAGGCAGGCGGATCTCTGAGTTTGAGGCCAGCCCGGTGTACAGAGTGAGATCCAGGACAGGCAGGGCTACATAGAGAAACTCTGTCTCGAAAAAACAAACAAAACCAACCAAACAAAAGAAGGTGAGTGACACCTGAGGTTGTCCTGACCTCTGTGTGCACATGTACTCAAGTGCACACTTACCGACACACTCATATGCATGCACCTCCACCCCACTGCCACATAAGAATTCTGGTATATTTTGCTGACTGCCCAGAGCCAGCTTGACTCTAGGCGTCCTGGGCAGCTGGTCATGGTGAGGTATTTGGAGGCTGGGCAAGAATAGTTCTTTCTGCAGCTGTGTCTCTGTTAAGTGGTTCCTGGCCCCATTCTCCAGTCCTTAGCTCTGCAGGAGACAGAACTGTTACCATGGTTGCTCAAAATCCATTTTCCACATCTGGACCCCCGCCCCGCCCCTTTTCACTGGCTCAACCACCCACTGTTCCTTCCTACAAGGGTTCATCTACCATTTCTGTGAATCCCAGACCTGCATCATAAGCACCCACTGTTTCAGCCTCCTAAAGTGGTCTTGTAGCATCTTAGCCTCCCATTGTCCTGAAGAGCCTGTCTACCCCCCACTGCCACACTCCTTCCCAGTGCCTCTCTTTTGGCCTTGAATGGTAACCACTTCAAAATACCACCTTAAGTCGCCCTGTGGCAGAAGGGCTTCCCTTATGAGACACTTCATCTCCAGCAGGGCCTCAGTTCACCATCCTTTCCTTCCTCGTTTTAAAATTACTAATGTGAGTCAAAGCACAGCTCCCTTCTTCCTTGTGGGACCCTGGCATTGAATTCAGGCTGTCACATTTGTATGACAAGTGCCTTTAGCCTCTGAGCCGTCTTGCAGTCCCACACTGTCCTCCTGACTTCCAGTGTTCTCGGCTTATTCCCCTCCTCAGCCAATCTGCTGTCCCTTGCACACCTCCATATTCATGTCCCATGGCTGTCGTCATAAATGGCCATGAACTCAGTGGTTTAAGCCATCAGTGCTTTGTAGTGGGTAGCTGTCCCGGTATTCCTCACATTAGTGATTTATTTACCTTTCTTGCAGCTGTGGAAATCAGAAGTCCAAAGTAGGTTCTATTATGACACCGTGAAGCTGCCGGTGGATTGGGTTCCTTCTGGAAGCATCTGTGTCCCTGCCTTCTCCAGCACTGGTCCTGTCACTTGTATGCAGGTTTATAAGCACATGCACACTGAAGCCAGAAGCCAGATGACCTTGGGTGTCCTTCCGTAGTCACTGTGCCCTTGGAGTTCTTGTTATTGTCTGTTTTTGAGATGTGGTCTCACTATGTAGCCCTGGCTGTCCTGGAACTCACCATGTAGACCAGGCTGGCCTCAAACTCAGAGATCCACCTGTCTTATGCCTCCCCAGTGCTGTGATTAAAGGCGTGCTCCACCATGCCCCACCTACTGCTGTGGATATCGCTCTGTGTAAATAAAGTTCTGATTGGCCAGTGGCCAGGCAGGAAATATAGGCGAGACAAAAGAAAAGAGAATTCTAAGATGTAGAAGGCTGGGGAGAGACACTGCCAGCCGCCACCATGAAAAGCAACATGTAAAGACACTGGTAAGCCATATGCCATATGGCAAAATATAGATTAACAAAAATGAGTTAATTTAAGATAAAAAAGGTAGATAACAAACAGCCTGCCATGGCCATACAGTTTATAAACAATGTAAGTTTCTATGTACTTTCTTGGTTGGGTCTGAACGACTGTGGGACTGGCGGGTAAGAGAGATTTGTCCTGACTGGGCCAGGCAGGAAAACTCTAACTACAACCTACCGTGTTTATTTTGAGACAGGGTCTCTCACTTGGCCTGGAACTCACCAATTAGGTTAAGCTGGCTGTCCAGCAGGCCTCTGTGCTTGGCCTTTACATGGGTTCGGGGACCAAACTCGGTCTTCCTGCTTGCAAGGCAAACCCTTTATCTACTGAGCCATCTCCTCAACCTGAGCTGCAAGGTTCCTGATGTCTCCTCACTAGTAAGGACTCCTGTGCACACTGGGCCCAATCAGGTAAAGCAAGATGAATCTGCCCAGTTCACAGTTCCCCCTCCATGTTTTCATTGCTGGGTTTAGCCTCATGCCCTTTGCCAGACATGTCTAGAGATTCCAAGCATTAGCCGGTGGACAGCCGTGAGGGGTTCTTCTAGTTCCCCCAACCCCTCCAACACTCTTCCCTCTCTTACTTTTACTAGCCTAAGCAAACCCCCAAATCTCCCTAAGCCCAGTTCCCCACTTCCTCCATGCCAGGTGAGAAGGAAAAACCATGGCACAGTAGATTCCTGGAGGCTCATGGGAAATGACCCCAGCGAGGCTGCTGTTCTACTGTTAGCTCAGTCCCTGCACGCTGCCTGGCTCCCAGCAGCTGGCATGTGCCTCCTTGTCTCCTCTTGTATCAAGCCCCCGCACTTCTCTCCCAGCCTCATTCTCTCTGCCCTGCTTCCTACTTCCCAGAGAAAAGTGGGGCAGTCGGAAGGAAGCACACTTCCCCAGGCTCATTTCGCCCACCAGCATCTGTGCTGGCCCAGCCTCCCTTCCTCCCTCTGGCTCACACCCTGCTTGGAGCAGTCTGGTCTTGTCTTAGAGCCCTCTCCTGCTCACTCACTGCTCCTGAGTTCCCTACACTTCCCTCCGGTTATCTGTGGCTCCCTTTCCTCTCTCTGGATCATTCTGTCATCAGCATATAAACCTGCTCTCATTTCTCCTATCATACAAAACACAGCAGACCAAAGCCCTCTTTTGTCCCTACATCCCACTTTAGTACAAAGCCTATTTCTCATTTTTCTTGGTAGGAAAAAAAAAATCTGTCCTCTGTTCTCTTTCATTCTCTTGGATCCACTAATATCTGGCCTTGGCTTCCACTTGAGCACTTCTCAAGGTCAGGGACAACCAGCCACCAGGCTGATAAACACAGATTTTCAGCCTTCATCCATTGACACAATTGACCGCTCTTCCCTGCAGACTTTCTTCACCATTCTTCCTGGCATCCTTGTCTCTCCATGGGCCGCTTCTTACCAACCTTTTGTGCTGGAGTTTTGAAGGTGGGGGTGGGGTGGGCAGTCTTCCACATCATCTTATATACTAACCATCTCCGAATGTATTGTCTCCTGGACCTCTTCTCTCAATTCCAAGCTCCTTTCCATCTTTCCACTTGGCGGCCAGATAAACTCAGAATTAAGCCACACTGATGACACACTGTTGCTTTGGCCAAGAACTTTATCCTCGACCCAGAGTCCTCCCATCTTAGCCATGTGAGCCAACCCCTGTCAACTCTGTTCCCAGAGATCTCTTTCCTCATCCCTCACTGGCCCGAGCTACTGTCCCTGATTGACTGGGTTAACCCGGAAATCCTCTCTCTCTTCTTCTTGTTGCTCCCAGGTTGTGCTCAACAGAGGGACCCATCTGAGAAGGTAGTTCCACTCCTGTCCCATATTTAACCAAAGCCTGCAGGCACGGCAGCTGGGCCCTGCATAGCCTTTTCCACAGACTGCTTCACAATGGCAACTGCTAGCTCTCAATGCCCTATATTTCCCATTCTCCAAACTGCCTGTCCCCGCACCCAGGGACAGTTTTCAGATACCCTGAGTTCTCTCTCAACACTCCTTCATATTTTCATCCAAATGTTCCCTTCCCAGAGCAGCTTGTAGCCCACCTGCCTTCGACCAGCACCCTCACCAGCCTTTCTGATCTCCAGCGGGGCTGCAGCTCTCCACACTCCCCGCCCCCCCAAGCTCTATGGGTATCCTGTTGTCTCCAGAGCAGACACCAACAGTATCTAGGCCAACACCATGTGTTGTCTTGCATTCTGGTGTAGCGCTAGGGTGCAGCTCAGTGGTAGAACATTTGTCTAGTCAAAGTGTTCTCTCTCTCTCTCTTTTTTTCTTTCTTTTTTTTTTTTTTTCTTTTTCGAGACAAGGTTTCTCTGTGTAGCTTTGCATCTTGCTGGCCTCAAATTCACAAAGATCTGCTTGCCTCTGCCTCCTGAGTGCTGGGATTAAAGGCGTGTGCCACCACTGCCCAGCTTCAAAGTGGTTTCTAGCACTGTATGTGCGCGCGCGTGCACACACACACACATCATTCATGCACATATGCACACACAAACACATACACACATCCAAGTGAGAGCCACAAGATTGGGTAAAGCCTGTCTCCCTTTCTTCCTCAGCTTCCAGAGGCTTCCCAGGCTCCTGGGCACCTCATGTCTACTCCATGTTCTTTTATTTATTTTAAATAAATATTATTACATATTTGTGTGTGGGTGTTGCACATGTTATGGTACATGTGTGGAGATCAGAGGACAACTTGTAGGAGTTGGTTCTCTCCGTCCACCATGTGGGTCCTGGGGATGGAACTCAGGTCAGCAGGCTTGGCAGCAAACACCTGTACCTGCTAAACCATCTTTCTGCCTTCCCAGGCGTTTAAGGACTCTTGTGATTTTCTTGAATTAATGAGGAGAATCAAGGGTGCAATTCTCAACCCCAGCTACCTTTTAGCTTATTTTTTTGAGATGGAGTCTCATTATGTAGCACTGGCTGGCCTGGGACTCACTATGTAGACCAGGCTGGCCTTGAACTCCCAGAGGTCCACCTGCCTCTGCCTCCTGAGTGCTTGGTAGATGCAGACACGTGTTCAGGCTGGGAAAAGTTGTCATCATTTGTCTCTCCCATCTGCCAGTAAGCCATTTATTTTATTATTTCATTGATTTGTTGTTGTGTGTATATGCATGGTGTGTGGGGCGGGTATATCCACCACACTGTGCCTACAGAGGTCAGAGGGCAGCTTTGTAGGTCGGCTCTCTCATCCTGCCTTCAGATGGTTTCTAGGGATCCTCCTTGGGTTGCCAGGCTTGTGGCCATCTCTTCCCCTTGCTTCTATGTTGGTTTACCATCTGTTCCCCCCACCCACCCCTTAACACAGGTCTCACCTATATCCCAGGCTGTCTCAAATGTGCTGTAATCCTCCTGTTTTAGCCCTCCGATAGAATTACTGGTATGTGGCACCATGCCTGGCTCTGAGCATGTGTGTCCTTAAAAAAAAATCATTTCACTTTTTTGTGTATATGTAGTGTATGTGTGTTTGCTTGGGTGTGCATGCATGTGTGTGGTGGCCCAGGTCTCTTCCTCAGTCCCTCTCTACCTTACTCATTGAGACAGAGTCTCTCCCTGCGTCTGAAGAGGAGGAGGAGGAGGTGGTCCTGAGCATCTGCTTTTCACTTGTCTCTGCCCCCTCAGTGCTAGGGTAATAGACAGTATGTCACCATACCTGGCTTTTAACATGGCTGCTGGGGATCTGAACTCAGGCAGTCATGCTTGTGGGCAGGTACTTCACTGACTGAGTTTTCTCCCTGGGTTGGGGTGGAGAGCTCCAACTGTTGGGCCCTCAAACTAGTTTTGCTGTTGTCTTTTTTTTTTTTTTTTTTTTTTTTGAGACAGGGTCTTTCTATGTAGCCCTGGCTGTCCTGGAACAGGTCCACCTGTCTCTGCCTCCTAAGGCATGGGCCACCACAGCCAGCTCCAGCTGTACCCTTGAGGGCAGAGTGTAGGTTTTTGTCTGGATTCCCCCCTTATCTAGGTCTACAGGTGGCTCACAGCAGCTGTGCTATGAGTATTGGTTTGGAGCTGGGCGGTGGTGGCACACGCCTTTAATCCCAGCACTCGGGAGGCTGAGGCAGGATGATCTCTGTGAGTTCCAGGTCAGCCTGGGCTACAGCGTGAGTTCCAGGAAAGGCACAAAGCTACACAGAGAAACCCTGTCTCGAAACCCCCCCCCCCCAAAAAAAAAGAGTATTGGTTTGGAATTAGCATCTGGCTTTCAGGCCCTGCTCTTCACACACTAGTCACCAGACATGGCAGCTGGCCCCAGGAAGCACCTGTCACGTGCATGCTCTGCAGAGACCACAGTGCCCAGAGTAGCTGCCCAGAGGGCACTGGGCTGTCTTTCAGCCTGGACTGGCTTTGGGTGTAGCTTGATTCTCCTGCTGCTCAGTGAGCTTTGAGTTAATTCCTTGGTGTTGATAGAATCCTCTGCAGAAAGCTTGTTCCCACCCCCTCCACTCCAGGAGATGTCTAGAAAGAGCCTCCTCTCCCTCAGATTTGAACCAGAGATTAGTCTCTAGTCTGGAAAACATGGTATTTGTTACCATAGCAACCGAACTTCTAAAACCGTGGATGTCAAGTACCATGTGGATCCTGATGCTCATAGCAACCGCCATTCTGCATGGTTTTTTTTTGGGGGGGGATGCCTTGTAGTCTTTCTGCCTATGAGCTGGGGAGGGGAGAGAGGGAAGGTGAGCAGTCAGGATTCCTTCTAGAATGGACAGGACAAAGAGGTTTTAGGAAATAGTGAGGTTCAAGGCTGGACCTCTGCCCCCAGTCAAAAGGCAACTCTTTTTAAGTTTACATGGCCAGAGTGCTGTCCCTACACACACACACACACACACACGCACGCACGCACGCACGCACGCACGCACGCACGCACGCACGCACGCACACACACACACACACACACACACAGAGAGAGAGAGAGAGAGAGAGAGAGAGAGGTGTCTCCCATCCCTCTCTGATGCTGCTCCAACCTCTGGATATTTGCTTGCACCCCACCAGGGATACACATGGGAGTAGACAGAGAAACATATGCTCCTGTGCACCAAATCTCTAACAGATGTAGCCATCACCATTCACTGTCCCCCTATTTACTGGGTCCTTGCTCTGTGTGTGTGAACATAACGCTAAATGCCCACTATATGCCTGTACTTGGGCCTCAGAAGCGGAGAAGACATGAGTCAGGATGTGCTCCATGCTCCCCAGCCCTAAGTCTCAGCAGATGATAAACAACATGCAAGCCGTGCTTAGGACCAAAAGAACAGGGTGGGGATGCAGGAGGCTCAGGAAGGAAGGGGGTGGTTAACTGGGGAGAGGCTGGGGGGGGGGCGGGAACCAGAGAGTCCAGACTCATTTTTGGTTCTTTCGCAGAAAAGGCAGGCCAAAGTGTAATCATGTGGCTTGGAAGAAAGGTCTCCACTAAGTTTCTCCGAAGCATCTCAGACCAGTGCATCTCCTCCCTGGAAGACGCACAGCCTCCTACTGTGCAGTTGTTAAAGTCAGGCTGTGTCTTGGGCTCAGTGTCTATGCTAACTAAGATGTTTGTTTTCCCATTTCCAGCTAAATTTCCTATTATCAGTGATACCTTAGAGTCATGAACACACCGGCTTTTCTCTTTTTACTCTTAGTGTTCATTAGTAACCAACCCCAACACCCCAGAGCATCTCCTTTGCTTTTGAAATTCCTGCCCACATTTCCTCCCAGGACGGCTGTGGGTCCAGTTAGAAGGACTCTGAGGGGTGCCCCCTGCCTTTGGTGGTGAGTGTTACTTCTGGAGCCACCATTTCCCACAGCCACGTGGTCCTCTGGAGCCCCAGCATCCTCATCTACAAGACCATCATGCCACCTGCCTGCCCAGGTGGATTATCCTTCAGTTCATCCAGTTAACAAACACATTCCAGAGCACCTACTATGCGCCAGGAAATATTAAAGAGTTGAGGGTATGACAGGTGGGCAGAAAGTATAATCTGGTAGTCTTGATGAATTTATATTTCTAGTGATAATCACTCATCATTTCGGATCTACCACTTGCATGGTAGTGAGTGCTCTGGAGACAGATGAATAGGAAAGTGGTCAAGGAGAGCCAGTGTGGGTGCCAGTAGATGAGGTAAGGTCCCATTGGGAGCAACAACCAAGACAACAATTATCATGGAAGATAATTTCTCTCTCTTCCTTCCTTCCTCCTTCCTTCCTTCCTTCCTTCCTTCCTTCCTTCCTTCCTTCCTTCCTTCCTTCTTTTTTTCCTTCTTCCTTTCCTCCTTCTCCTCTTATTCTTCTGTCTTTTAATTTTTCCCTCAAGTCATGGTTTCTCTGTGTATCCCTGGCTGTCCTGGAACTCACTTTGTAGACCAGGCTGTCTGAGAACTCACAGAGATTTGCCTACCTCTGCCTCCTGGTGCTGGGATTAAAGGTGCGTGCTACTACCCAGGCCAGACACTCATTTTTAAAAAACTTGTTTAAAATCGTGTATGTTATGTGTTTGTTCATGTGGATTCCATTGTCCTGGTACTAATTCAATGGGTCAGAGGACAGTTTTCTCCCATGCAGGTTCTGGGGGTCAAAGTCAGGTATGAGGCTAAGTAACAAGCACCTTTTCCAGCAGAGCCATCTCACTGGCCCAATGCTAATTAAAAAAAAATCAAAATGAAATAGCCATAACAGGGCTGGAGAGATGGCTCAGAGGTTAAAAGCACCAACTGCTCTTCCGGAGGTCCTGAGTTCAATTCCCAACACCCACATGGTGGCTCACAACCATCTGTAATGATATCTGGTGCCCTCTTCTGTATACACAATAAATAAATAAATCTATAAAAAATAGCCATAACATAGACACATATTTTTAAAAAATGATTCCATAGATAAAAGGTGTGATGATTCAGACTTAAAATAGGAAGAATTATTAGATGGCTAGTCCCTCCCCCCTTGCCCTGAGACTCCAGTCCCTGGACCACAGTGCAAACTCTTATCCCAAACTCGGCAATTAGAGTAGCATCCATGCTCTGTGGCCAGCCTTGACACTCACCTTTCCCACTCACACGCAGCCTGAGGTTTTCCCTTATGTCTTTAACTTCAGCTTCGTGTCCTCATTTGCTTCCAATAGTTGTGATAAAACACTGACCAAAAGCAGCTTGGAGAGAAGGGTTTATTTCAGCTTGTAGGTTGCTGTCCAGCATCAGAGGAAGTCAGGAGAGGAGTTCAAGGCAGGATCATGGAGGCAGGAACTGAAACAGAAGCCATGGAGGAATGGTGTATATTGACTCACAACCATTGTTCTCATACACAGGCGAGGCTCACCTGCCTTAGAAAGGCACCACCACAGTGAGCTGGGCCCTTCTGCATCAATTACCAATGAACAAAATACCCCATGGATATGGCCTCCAGCCAAAATGATTGAGGGAATCCCCCAGTTGAGGTCTCCTCATTTTAGGTATATCAAAGACAAACAAGGCTAGCTATCCCAGCTAGTTATTTTATTTATTTATTTATTTATTTATTTACTCATTTACTTATTTATTTATTTATTTATTTATTTATTTATTTATTTATTTATTTATCATGTATACAGAAGAGGGCACCAGATCTCATTACAGATGGTTGTAAGCCATCATGTGGGTTCTGGGAATTGAACTCAGGACCTCTGGAAGAACAGTTGGTGCTCTTAACCTCTGAGCCATCTCTCCAGCCCATAGTTATTTTAATTATGTACGTGTGTGTGTGTGTGTGTGTGTGTGTGTGTGTGTGTGTGTGTGTGTATGTACGCATTAGTGCAGGTCCCTACAGAGGTCAGAGGTGTTGGATCCCCTGGAGCTGGAGTTTCGGGTCTTATGTGAATGCTGGGAATGGAATCAGGTCCTTCCCAAGAGCAGTGTGTGCTCTGAACCTCTGAGCCATCTCCAGTCCCTTTGACTAATTTCAGTCAAGTCAAGTATAGGATTGGAGCAAGTGAAACAAGATGTTTAGAGAGCAGACTTAAGGAGGCATTTTTATGAATGGGACGGTGGGCATCTCCTTAGATTTTCATCCTTGACCTTTCTCTGGTCTCCTCTTAACCTTGAGTTTCAATGACTTTGTAACATAGTGAATTCATTCTTGGCTAATATAAGCTCTACACACACACACACACACACACACACACACACACACACACACACACACACCACATTTTGGTTTCTCTGTGTACTCCTGCTGTCCTAGAACTCACTTTGTAGACCAGGCTGGCCTCCAACTCACAGAGATCCACCTGCCCCTGCCTCCCAAGTGCTGGGATTAAAGGCGTGAGCCACCTCCCTGCCCTCCTGGCATTTTGTAATTGCAGGCTAAAAACATCATCTACATTGACTCATTGGCTAAGCACATCTAAATATTCAGAGCATTTGTTAATTCCCCCCGAACTGCAGGAAGACCACCCACCCAAATTTTGGGTCAAATTAAGCAAGCTTTATTTTCAGTCAGACATGGCTATCTCTCTAAAGTGGGTTTGAGAGAATTGCATCAAATGCAGGAGCAAGTGGGGTTTATATGACTCAAAATCTGCAAGACTACAGTTTGCCAAGAGTTTGGTTACATAGGAACTTGGTAGGACATTTCAAGATTATTTGGCAGAATATCTTATCAGGGTGGAGGTCAGGGTATAGGGTGTGGGACATGTGAATTCCAGACAACGGGTCAGGACCGGGTCAAACTGAAGTTTTACAGAAAACAGGAATGGACTTATTTTGACCTTGTAATAAGATGGCTTCTAATATTAAGATGGAGTTAGGCTAGCCCATCACATTTTCTGTAGAATGCACAGTTGGTTCAAGTCTGGGAGTTTGCAGGCTCAGCTTGTCTGAGCTCAGAGGTATAGCATAGAAATGGGATCATTCTGCCTAGTGGCGGTGGCGCACACCTTTAATCCCAGCACTTGGGAGGCAGAGGCAGGAAAGGTGCAAAGCTACACAGAGAAACCCTGTCTCAGGAAAAAAAAAAAAGTGGGATCATTCTCCTTTCTGTAGCTGGGAGAAGCGGGGCTTCATGATGCTGAAATGGTAATCTAGTATATGGAGAGAAGAACATGTTCCTTCCCTTAGTTTTTATTAGTTTGAATTCCTGGGGGAAGACATGTGAGGAGTCAGCTACCTCCATTATCCACTGGACAGACTCAGGGCCTGAGCAATCCCATGATCACAGTGCTTGGGAGATGAGGTGGGATGGTAAGGAGTTCACGGTCATTCTGGGCTAAATAGTGAATTCAAGGCCTATCTAGAGCTACAGAAGACCTTGTCTCAATAACCAAACAAACCAAACTAAACCAACACACGACCACTACCTCCTACACTCAGGTAGGTGATGGGCCTTGCCAGAGATGACATGGTTGACCTAGCTCTCAGGCACCTGACTCCCAAGCCTGACCTGAGTCCCCCATCCTAATCCACAGGGTGTGGGTGTCCTCCTTCTGGCTACGTGGCTCCCATGCTTCCCAAGTCAGGCTGGAGGTAAAGACCATTTGCAGATCCTGCCGCAGGGCCTGTTGATGAGCATTGAGTCTGAGAATTTCCTGGGCCCTGGAGGGGTCACAGTTACCTCAGTGCCTTCCTTAAATTTCCCTTGCCTGGACAGGGGATGTAGTTTAGGGCATAGAGTGCTCACCTAGCATGCACATGACTGGGCGTTCAATCCCCAGCATCACATAAAGCAGCCCTAGTGATGCACTCTCATAATCTCAGCACTTGAGAGGTGGATGCAGGAGTCTGAAGCTATCTTTGGCTACCCACTAGGGTTGAGGGAACCCTGGGATACATGGGACCCTGTGTCAAAAAATAAAAAATAAAAAAAGCCAATCAACCAATACAAAAATAAAGCAAAACAAAACAAAAAACCCCAAACAACAACAAAAGCAAAACCCATATCTTTCTTGCCCTCCCTGCCTCATCTCCCATGCTTAGAGCCTGGTCTCCCTCCTAGGTACTGATCTTCTGCAATCTGTGCTCCTGGCGCTCCCACGTGGCCAAAACTATCAACTGCAACAACCACTGAAAATTTCCCAAGATATGGTTAAAGGACTTTTAGAGAGTGAGTTTATTCAAACAAATAATTTGCATTTTCCCTAGTCACAGGCTGACCTGCCTGAGCCTAGATTTGAATCCAGGAACCCTGGCTTCCAGACTAGTTCTCTACATGGGCTATCGCTGACAAATATTTGAATACAAGCAATGTGATTCATGAATGGGAATTGCCAGGTTGTTTCTGGAGCCAACGGTATGAACTAAATGGGATGATTCCTGTTGCATGAATCTTAAATGGTCTTATAACAAAAAAAAAAGAAACCCAGAGCCAGATATTGGGATAAATGTTGAAAGATCAGAGAGACAAAGAACAAGCCACTAGAGAAACTTCTCACCACTACCCAATCCTCAGGCCGAATGGAAGGCGAGATTCTATTTCCACGAATCCTCTGATTGAATGCATCTGAGTCCTCAGCTGAACGCTCTCAAATTCCTGCCTCCTCACACCTTACATTCCTTTCTCCACCCAGCCATCACTTCCTTCCTAGTGCTGGGATTGATGGCGTGTGTGCTTCCCAAATACTGGTAGCAGAGGCAAGAGATCTCAAGTGCTGGGATTAAAGGTGTGTGACTCCCAAGTATTAGGAGTAAAGGTGTGTGCCACCACTGCCTGGCTCTGTTTCTTTCCTAGACTCAACCAATCTCTTGTAGTCCAGGGTGGCTTTGAATTTACAGAGACCCAGAGGGATCTCTGCCTCCCAAGTGCTAGGATTAAAGGCGTGTTGCCATCACTACTTGGCATCTATGTTTAATATAGTGGCTGGCTCTGTCCTCTGATCTTCAGGCAAGCTTTATTTGATACATAATATATCACCACAGATCTCCAGCACCATATAAACTGGACATGGTGAGCATGAAGACAGTCCATCGCACTGAGAGGTGGAGGCAGGAGAATCAGGAGTTCAAGGTCATTCTTAGCTACATAGTAATTTCTAAGTGAATCTTAGAAAAATACTTATTAAGTTTATCTATGGGTTGGGGATTTAGCTCAGTGGTAGAGCGCTTATCTAGCAAGTGCAAGGCCCTGGGTTCGGTCCTTAGCTCTGAAAAAAAAAAAAGTTTAACTACTCAAGCATGTAAAAGGGTTGAGGGTAAACTCTGTGACTTCATCTGGCTGAGCCATGGTGTCTGTATGTGTGAGCTGGGAGTGAACATAGCCTTTGTTACTATGCTGGGGTGATATGAAGATGGCATGAACTGTTACATGGGAAACCATGCCAGGCACCTGCCAAAGTTAATCACACACACCTAAAATTGTGCAACATTTGAAGAAAGCAGAGGAAATGTTTGTGATTTGTTTATTGTTTTTGAGACAAGGACTCACTATGTAACACTGGCTGGCATGGAACTTCCTAACTGGGCTAGCCTCAACTTAGAGACATCCACCTGCTAGGATTAAAGGCATGTGCCACCACACCCAGCTCGTTTTATTTTGAGATGGCCTTTATTATGTAATCCAGGACTGGCCTCCCATCTCTCAAGCCTTGGCCTTACCTCCCTAGTCTGGGACTCTAGAATCCATCTTCATGCCTGGCCATCTTAGTTATTTTAATGTAGACAAAATGTGTGTGTGTGTGTGTGTGTATGTGTGTGTGTAGTTGTGTATGTGTAGTGTGTGTATATGTGTGGTGTGGTGTATATGTGTAGTGTATGCACATGACTGTGTGAGCATGTACACCTGTGTGCATTTGTGTGGAGGCCAGAGCAGGATGTTGAGCGTCTTCTATTCTCTGTCTTCCTGTTTTGAGACAAGGTCTCTCACTGTCCCCAGAAGTTTACTAGTTTTTGGCTAGGCTGGCTGGCCAGCAAGCTCTCAGGATCCACCATCCCCTTTCTCCAGTGCAGGGCTTATGGGTATGTGCAGTCATGCCTGGCTTGTTAGGAGGATCCTGGGGATCTGAGCTCAAGCCCTTGTGTTTACTGAGCAAGCACCCTTATCTCCTGAGCCCACAGGCGAAGATTTCTTAGATGAGCCAACAAAAGTAGATCCCTAAAGGAAAAGAGTGGATCTGTCAGACTTCATAAAAACTCAGGACCTCCGTTCTCCAAGACAGCCTAATGAGAGGTCAAGCTGGAGACCTGAAGAAATGCCAGCAAGTCGTGTATGTGATTCAGTCAAGGGCTGTATCAAGAATATATCAAGACATCTTGGTAACGAGAATCGGGTTGGGGGTATAGGCAGTGGTGGGGTGCTTGCTTAGCACACACAAGGGCCTGAGTTCAATCCCCAACACTATAAATGCATCAAAAATATCAATTAAAAACTGGATAAAAGAAGCCAGGCACTATGGCATGAACCTATAGTTCCAGCTACTCAGTAGGCAAGAAGATTATTTGAGCCAAGGAGTTGGAGGCTAGCCTGGGCAACATAGCAACAAAAAACATAAACAGGACAAACATAAAGGAAAGATTTCAACATGTGCTTCATCTGCAGAGATCCTTGGTGGTAATTAGCATTTAGAGGGATGGTAGCATGGGCTTGGGTGTTACGGGGATGCCATTTCTTTTAAGAACCTCTCAAGGCCTGTATGCTTAGGATCTCTAACAGCAGAGCTGTGGTTGGTGAGTAGATCAACTTACTGACCTATAAATAACTGGGTCCCTTCCTTTTGGGGCCTTGAATTGCAATCTTTTGGCTGTTTGCTTCATTTTTCACTTTATTGTACCTTACCGCATTTCCTTTTTGCCATGGCTGTTGGGAAGCTCCCCATCAAAGCTGGGCTCTAATTGCATGATTAACTGATCCTAGGTGCCCATTGCTTGGTAGTTTACTGCTCCTTTTAGCTTTTGTTGTTGTTATTCTTTATAAAATAAATCCGTTCTGAGCTGGAAAGATGGTTCATCAATTTTGCAGAGGGTCCAGGTTCTCAGGTTCCCAGCACCTACATTAGATGGTTCCAAGGGACCCAACACCCTCTTCTGGTCTCCATGGACACTGTAAACACATGGTGTATGTACAGACAAGCAGGCAAACCACATGCACCCATAAAAATAAAGAGAAATCTGTACCATAACACATTTCATTTTATAGATTCTGATTTTTTCAATTTAGTTATTAAAGGAAAAATGTTTCTCTTGTGCCCTCTGTGAGGTCAGGAAGCAAGTCCTGCACCCCATCTCTGTACACAAGAGAACACTGGAAGGAATAAATGCTCACTAAAAATGTTTTGGGGGTGTGTGGAGTGTGTGAGATGGCTTAGTGGGGGAAACTCCTGTTACCTAAGCCTTGTGGCCCGAGTTCAATCCCCAGAACCCACTGGAGGGAAAGAAGTGACCCCCCCCAAGAGTTGTCCTCTGACCTCCACATAAATGCACCATGGCATGGATGGACATGCCCTTTCATACCACCACCACCTTCACTAAAAAAAAAAAAAAAAAAAAAAAAAAAAATAATAATAATAATAATAATAATAATAAATGATTTTTTTAATTTAAAAAGTATTTTCAGGTTTGGGGCACAACTTGGTGGGAGATGTTTGCCTAGCATGTGTAGGATTTTGGACCTAACATCACAAGAGATATGCTGAATATATCAGGTAATTTTTTTTTTGTTTGTTTTTCGAGACAGGGTTTCTCTGTAACTTTGGAGCCTGTCCTGGACTAGCTCTGTAGACCAGGCTGGCCTCAAACTCACAGAGATCCACCTGCCTCTGCCTCCCGAGTGCTGGGATTACAGGTGTGCACCACTACCGCCTGGCTCTATCAGGTAATTTTGATAATTATGTCAGCTGTCCTCCCAAGGGGGAAATTCAGATGTTGTCATCTTTTCCATTTCCTGCTTCCTGTGGTACTCACCTGGCAATGTCCCTGCAGGTGCTAACATGCTAGCTCTCAAATGTATTTGGTCCCTAGACCCTAGCAAACGCCTTACCGGCATTTATGCAAGTGACTGGAAGGCCAATTTTGCTCCTCTGAAGGGAAATGTGAACTTGGAGCTGAGGTGATGTACTGTCAGTTGGTTGCATGGTCCTAGGTCACCTCCTCCACCCACTCTTGCTTTAGGAGCTCAGCTCACTTTCCCCAAGTCAGAGAAGCTCATCCTTCACTGTGATTCAGTGAGGACAGCCATCCCCAGCTGGAAATGGTTCCCTGAGGACATCTGGTGGCAGCTGAAATTACCCAACTCTCTTACCTAACATGGCTGTAACCCACTGCTGTACACTCAGCCTGTCTGTGATGTGCTCAGCACCACTCAAGAAGGAATTCAGCCTTAGGCAGATGAAAGAAAGAAAGGCTGGGTTATTTTCAACCAACCTGTCTCTTTTAAGAGTGATGGGCATTTTAACACACTTCTAAGAAGGCCATGGAGTATAAGGCAAGGACGGCCCCCAACCTATATGCCATGAGGACACTCCTAGATTTCAATGTTATGGCCACTCTTGTTCTTTCCCTTGCAGTGACCCAAGGATAAAGGAATTTTGATTAGTAAACAAGTTAGATCACAGCCTTCCTCATCTCCAAAGGTTTTGGATCTTACTCCCAAACAATGGTGAAGTTCTGGCTTACCATGTAGGGACCTATAGCATCTGGCCTCAAGCCTCTCTTCTCAAGGACATGCTTTGTGTTCTGTGACCTAGCCTTCAGCTCCCCACAGCTTGGCTTTCATCTTTTTCCTCTATAGACTCTCTGCAGCTCCCATTGGTCAGCTACCTCACCATCCATTCTGTTTACAGAACTCAAGTTCCTTCCCTGGTGAGAATAAATAGCTGTTCCCTTGCTTCGTGGCCTAGTGGCCTAGGACAAAAGACATCTCTTGCCTGTATCTGCCTCTGCCTCCTGCAAAGGTTTAAACAGCCAGAGAGAAGGGCTTGGCTGAATAACTTTGCACCTCCTAGTATCTAGTACTGCTTGGGTGCAGGAACTGGAATTGTTGGTTTTAGGGTGCTTTGGACACCGAGGCAGGAGGTTCAGCTCTCCACCGTCACCCTCACTAGCCTGAGGAGTTCCCTCCCTTAGACTTTTAGGGATCTTAACTGAGGCCCAAATTCTCCTGGCACCCGTTTCCTTCTATGGAAAAGACTAAATATGACCAGTCTTTTGTGGCTCATTTCAGAGACCCGAAAGCATGCCTTTCTAAGCCAGGAGCAGCACAGGCTTGTAATCCCTGCACTTGGAATGTCAGCAAAAAGATTAGGAGTTCAAGGTCATCTGTTGTGGTGTTTTCTCTTCTACCCTTTGATCTTTGTCGGGGGCAGAGGGGGTGGGGCAAATAAATACACAGATGCTTTTTCTTATTTATGAATGCCTGGCCTTAGCTTGGCTTGTTTCTAGCCAGCTTTTCTAACTTAAATTATCCCAGCTACCTTTTGCCTCTGGGCTTTTTCCTTTTCTTCAGTAAATCTTACTTTCACTCTTAGTCCGTGGCTGGCTGTGTGGCTGTGTGGCTGTGTGGCTGGCCCCTAGCATCCTCCTCTCCTTATTCTCTTGCTCTTTCTTCTTTTGTCTCCCAGATTTCTCCTTCTATTTATTCTTGCTGCCTGCCAGCCCCACTTATTTCTCTCTTCTGCCTCGATATTGACTGTTTGGCTCTTTATTAGACCATCAGGTGTTTTTAGAGAGGCACAGTAACACAGCTTCACAGAGTTAAACAAATCCAACATAAAAGAATGCAACACATCTTTGCATCATTAAAGCAAATGCTCCACAGCATAAACAAATGTAACACATCTTAAAATAATATTCTAGGGTTGGAGAAATGGCTCAGAAGAGCACAGATTGCTCTTCCAGAGGTCCTGAGTTCAATTCCCAGCAACCACATGGTGGCTCACAACCATCTGTAATAAAGGTCTGGTGCCCTCTTCTGGCTGGTCATACATGCTGTACACATAATAAATAAATAAATCTTTATTATTATTATTATTATTATTTTGGTTTTTCGAGAAAAAGTTTCTCTGTATAGCTTTGGAGCCTTTCCTGGAACTCGTTTTGGAGACCAGGCTGGCCTCGAACTCACAAAGATCCTCCTGTCTCTGCCTCCTGAGTGCTGGGATTAAAGTGCGCCACCACCGCCCGGCTCTTAAATCTTTAAAATAATATTCTACAAGTCATCCTTGGCTGCATAGTGACTTGAATGCTAGACTGTGCTATCTGAGATCCTGCCTCAAAAAAAACAAACTGAAAATAAAATATATATTCTTCTCTCTCCTTTTAAAAGTAAATAGGATTTCTGGTTGTGGAAGAGTTAACCCCACCACCCTGGAGGCAGAGGTAGAGAGATCTGAGTTTGAGGCCATACTGGTCTATATGGTGAGTCCCAGGCTAGTTAGGGCTATACAGTGAAACTTGTCTGAACAACAAAAAAACACAAACAAAAATAGGATCAAAATCAAACACATTTGCAGTTGCTTTTCTATTTTCCAACCCATAAATACCAGGAGTGAGGGGACAGACTCTATGTGTGTGTGTGTGTGTGTGTGTGTGTGTGTGTGTGTGTGTGTGTGTTGAAGTCAGAGGACAACTTTTGGCAGTCAGTTCTCTCCCCCCATAGCTTGGTCCCAGGAACTGAATTCAGGTTTGCCAGTAAGCACAAAGCTTTACTAACTAGCTGTCTCACCATTCCCCATACTGGAATTATTTTCTGGCAAGGGGCTTCAATCAAATTCCTGGGTAAGGGGCTTCTTTTTCATGTCCCAACATTTTTCCTGCCTCAACAAATATTTCAAATTATTTTCAACCAACTGACTATTGACATTAATCATTTTCATTCTCCAAGGATTATTGTTGATTTGGGTCAACAGATGTATCCTTTCATTTTGAAAAAATTCAAAGTACAACATGTAGGATGCTGCTTGAAGAACACAGGCTTTGCAGGCGGATGTGCTGGTGAAGACTTGGGGGTTTCTGATTGTTTTAGGAAGCAGATGCTCGAGAGGAGTTGGAAGAGTCCTTGATGGGCCGCCTAGGTTTGAAGCCAATTTTAGAGATAACCTGAGCCTCAGTTTCCTCTCCTGAAACCTGTACTGTGGTGGTGGTGTGCATCAAATGCTGGCCTGGAGGGGCTAGGATGGAGCTCAGTGGAAGAGCACTTAAGGCCCTGGGTTTGGTCCCTAAGTTCGTGGGGGTGGAATGCAAACCTAGGAAACGTAATCACAGTACGCGGCACGTAATAGTCATTCAATAAACGCAGCTGCAGTTATTAAATAAACATGCTGTTTTATGTGGTGGTGGTAGATTAAGAGCTACTTTAGTGATTCAGCTGGCGCAGAGGTGAGGGCTTTGCGGCTGGGCTACTATGGCTCTGACCATGTTCCCCATCCCCTCTGGCCGCAATGTCTTCATCTTTAAAGAGGACGGAATATAACCCAGGTTTCAAGGTTCACCAGATAGCTTAAATGAGTAACACTCCTTACTACTTAACACACGCTTTACCCAGCTCCCCATCTGATGACGGCGACATCAAATAACGCAGCAAGGGCTGGAGAAATAGCTCAGTGGGTGAAGGCGCTGGCCGCTACGGCTAAGGACTTGAGTTCGATCCCAGGGACCCACAGGGTGCAAGGAGAGAACTGACTCTCACAGGGGTATCCCGCTCTCCACACATGCAAGGAGGCACGCTCTCACCCACTCATAGGAAGAAAGCCTAGAAACCCGGCGGGAGCGCCCCCACGTGACCGCAGCCAGCTCGTGGAACTGACACGGTCATAGAGTCGTTCGCAGCGGCTCCGTGTGGTCCTCCTGGGATCCGATCGGATTCCCATGAGGCCGCAGCAGCATCGCAATCACCTCGGCAACATCTCCTTCCGGTTCCCTTTGCTCGGTCTCCACTTCCGGTATGGCTTTCGTCATCAACAGGCGCCGGGCCTATGCTTTCAGAGTAGGGTTTCCCTGCTGCGTAGGCGTTGCGAGAAGCTTTCAGGCGGCTGGCGCGGCTCGGCGTCGTCATGGAGAGCGGATCGCGCCCCTCGCTGGGCCAGTTCATCCTGCTGGGTACCAGCTCGATGGTCACCGCCGTGCTGTACTCCATATACCGGCAGAAGGCCCAGGTCGCCCAGGAGCTCAAGGTCAGTGCGGGAGCCGGCCTGGCCTCACCGGCCGCTCGCGCCGAGTCGAACCGGGGATCCACAGGGCCTCAGGGGACGCGCGTCCCGGAGGGGACCCCGGCCACCCGCTGCAGCGAGGCTGCCCAGCCCCTTCGTCCTGAAGTTACCCTGAACGTCACCGATTTGTCCTAACATTTCTCGAAAAAAACTGCTGTGAGAGAGACAGGTCGTGGTCCTCGTGGATAGATAGTTCATGCTCCATCGGACGCTGTGATGTGAGAAGTGTTGGAGTAAGGCAGAGGAAAGTGGAAGGATCGCTAAATGCAAAGTTTCGTCTTGTTTCTTTCGCTGTAGTAGAATACTCCGACAGAAAGTAACGTAGGGGAGAAAGGGTTTGTTTGGCTTTCAGTTCCAGGTTACCGCCCACCCTGGCCGGGAAGTCCAGGCAGGAACTTGAGGCAGCTGGCAAATCACATCAGAGTCGAGAGCAAAGAGACAAAGGCACGCATGCTTTGCGCTCAGCTTGATTTCTCTGTTGTTTTAGAGTCCAGAGCCCAAACCTGGGGATGGTGTCACCCACAGCATAACAGGCAAGCTTTCTCACTTCAGTTAGAGCAGTCAAGACCGTTTCTTTCTTTTTTTTGTTTTGATTTTTTGAGACAGGGTTTCTCTGTGTAGCTTTGCGCCTTTCCTGGAACTTGCTCTGTAGCCCAGGCTGGCCTCGAACTCACAGAGATCCGCCTGCCTCTGCCTCCCAAGTGCTGGGATTAAAGGCGTGCGCCACCACCGCCCAGCCTCAAGACCGTTTCTTAACAGATATGCCTACACACCCATAGGCCAACCCAATCTAGACAGCCCCTCATTGAGACACTTTCCAAGTGATTCTAGATTGTGGCCAGCTGACAGTTCAGATTAACCATAACAGGGGGTGTTGCCACTTTAAACAGGGTGATGTTTGTGGTGGAGATGGAGGACATGCAGATATATAAGGGAGGTGTGGCTCCAACCCCGAAAGCAGCAGATTTAGAGGCTCATTTATTTAACCAGTCAGAAAACAAACCACTTTTTATCACATGACTAGCCTCTTTAAGCTCCTTTTACCTTGACTCCCTGTCTTACTTAGGGTTACCATCACCTTGATGAAACACTATGACCTAATGAACTTGGGGAGGAAAGGGTTTATTTGGCTTATGCTTCCAAATCACTGTTCATCATTGAAAGAAGACAGGGTAGGAACCTGGAGGCAGGAGCTGGTGCAGAGGCCATGGAGGGGTGCTGCTTACTGGCTTGTTCCTCATTTGCTGCTCAGCCTGCTTTATTATAGAACCCAGGACTTCCAGCCCGGAGGTGATACCACTCAATGGGCTGCACCCTCCTCCATCAGTCTCTAGTGAAGCTGGGTCTTATGGAGGAAGTTTCTTAATTGGGGTTCCCTCCTTTCAGATAACTCTAGTTTGTGTTTGGTTGACATAAAACTAGTCAGGACACTTCCCTAGCATGAGTGAGTGAATCCTTGACCTGTTTTTTTTGGGGGGGAGGTGGGGTGGGGTGGAGGGCCTTGAGGTTGCTCTACCACTGAGCTAAATCCCCAACCCCTAAACCTTTCTTCTTTATGTTGTTTTTCTCTCAGTATTTTATCCCGGCAAAAGGAATGCAACCAATACAGCTTAGAAAAAGATAGGTCTTGGGTTGGGGATTTAGCTCAGTGGTAGAGGGCTTGCCTAGCAAGCACAAGGCCCTGGGTTCAATCCTCGGCTAAAAAAAATATATATATATATATAGTGTAACAGCCAGGCAGAAGTAAGGACTTCTGTTGTGTCCTTCCTTTTGACTATCAGACTATTGAAACAGTGGACTCCAAGAAATTGGAATTCCCCCCAGGGATAAGGAAAAGCCGAGGACCTGGGTAGGGTCAGAGGAGGAATTTGTCAGGATGACCTTGTAGGAGGGACGGGCTGGGCCTGTGGTGCTGGGCAGGACCATACCTTAACCTGACCACTCAGTTTTGCCATTTAAACCTTGCTTCCCACTGGAGAGATGGCTTAGTGGTTAGGAGTACTGGTTGCTCTTCTAAAACCTGAATTGATTGTCAGTACCCACACGGCAGCTCACACATTTGTAACTCCAGTCCCCGGGGATCTTTTGACTTCTGTGGGTACCAGGCATGTACGTGGTGCACAGACAAGCATGCAGGCAAAACCACTCATATACATAAAAATTAATAAATAAAGTAAAAATTTGAAAAACCCATACTTTCATGTTATGACCCGAAGAAAGATTTGGGGTAGAGCCAATGGATGACTTTGCCTTCCCCTTCCCAATGTGGCTACAGTGGATAAATGTCTTTTTTCTGCTTTTTACTATTTAGTCTTTTTAGTAGACTTATTGAGGACAGGTGGTGGAGCCTGGCTAGTTATGGATGCTAAGGCACAGCTCTGGCCCTAACTCCAGTGACACTGGGCTTTCCCCCTCCTTTCTTAGTTGACAGCATTGCTTTGTTGGAACTGTCAAGCTGATCTAGAGAGCTGGACCTTTAAAGGTCAGGGGAGAATCTTGCTTTGTTTTATTCATATCTCAATTCTTAACTCGGTGTTTGACAGGTAGTAGATGGTCAGTACATGCTAATGGTTTTGTTTTGGCTGAAATTGCACAGTGCGTCAGCCAAAGGCTTGATTTGGCAATCCTGACAGGTGGACTCCTGAACCCAGGTCCTTTTTCATCAGGCTGATTTCAGTAAGGGCTCAGAAACAAAACCGTGGAGTTCCTGCAGTGAAAGAAGCTTTGGACTCTGCAATGAAGCAGTTTATGAGGAGGCAACTGGGTTTGCTGTCCAAATGGCATCCCAGTAGGGGTCCAGCTGCCCAGCTGTTCACCTAATTAAATTACTAAATTACTCCTGGAGTGGCTGGCACAGAGTGTAACTGATATTTCACTTCCTGGACTCCAAAACCAATTTGACTTCAAGTTGGCTGTATGTGAGACTCTTGGAACTGATGAACTCTCCAGGGCCCATCTTTGGATGACCTTTTAGGCCTTGCCAGGACATGAGGATATAGCTCAGTTGGTAGAGTACTTGCTTAGTCTACGTGAGGTCCTGGATTCGATCCCCAGCACTACGTAAGCCAGGTGTGGTGTGATGCACCTGTAGTCTAAGAACTTGGGAGGTTGGGCAGGCAGATCAGAAGGTCCCAGTGCTAAGGAGGCAGAGAGAGGCAGGTGAATCTCTTGAGTCCTAGAGCAGCCTAGTCTACCTAGTGAGTTTGAGGAGCTAGGGCTACAGTGAGACCTTGTCGCAAAACAAAACAAGCCCCCCAAATCAAACACAGACATACAAACGATGAACCCCAGAACAAAGGACAACGAAAACAAGTTGAAGGACATTCTAGATGCGTGGGGCATCCCAGGCCAGCCTGAGATACATGAGACCTAGTTAATTCCTAAAAGGATGAAATAACCCTTCCTGGGAAGCCGCAGGACTACTAAGTTTAGATTTTCATTTTGTGGTTAGGTTACAGAACGCACAGAGCTGAGTTTGTATCTTACTCCAGTGGTGTTTTTCTTGGTCATGGGAATGCTTGAGTATTGTAAGGCTCCACGCATCAGCCATGCACTGGGTTTTCCCATACCTCAAGGTTCACTTATCCCACCCAAAAAATCCTGTGCGATTGTGGGTGTCCCTCCCTCTTTCCTGTTTTGGAAACAGAATCCTAAGTGAAGTTGTTTAAAATCACCAAGGATCCAGCTTAATCCAGTCCCATCTTTGCTGAAGTTCATCTACAGTATGCCAAGTGGCTAGTACTTTTTATATTTTTATGTAAAAGTGTTCAAGTTAGCTGGGCGGTGGTGGCACACACCTTTAATCCCAGTACTTGGGAGGCAGAGCCAGGTGGATCTCTGTGAGTTCGAGGCCAGCCTGGTCTACAGAGTGAGTTCCAGGAAAAGGCGCAAAGCTACACAGAGAAACCCTGTCTCGAAAAACAAAACAACAACAACAACAAAAAAAAGTGTTCAAGTTAAAGGAGTGTTTTGTTCGACTGGGTAAAGATGAGCCCAGAGCACCTGCTTGTTTATGGTCAGGTTTCAGGGCCAGACTTCAGAACTGGATCATCCAGATACTCTGTCCTGTCCAGTCTCCTCATCTCCATCCCCCACACCTTAAGTTTGATTGAGCATGTCAGTATTCAGTGGCTAACTTAATATCTATTTATTTTTGCATTTAGGGAGCTAAGAAGATCCATTTGGGTGAAGATTTAAAGGGCATTCTTTCAGAAGCGCCGGGAAAGTGTGTGCCTTATGCTGTCATTGAAGGTGTGTTTGCTTTTTAGTGTGAGGGGCAGCAACTGCCTCTTTCCAGCAGTAGGTAAAGGCCATCTTGGCTGACACACCCCCGCTTCACATTGGTTATGTACTTACGTATTTTATCTTGTTCGTATGGGAGAGGAGGGGAGGAGGGTGCCACTCTGCCCTGTGGAGGTCAGAGCACAACATAGGGGAGTTGGCTCTCCTTCCACCTTCATGTAGGTCCCAGGGTTCAGGTTGACAGACTTAGTGGCACTTCACCTGCTGAGCCCACTTGCTGGCCTTGTCACTGCCTGTACAGATCTCCAGGTCTCTATGGTTGGTACTGGGATTAAAGGTGTTTGTCACCAGTTTGGCTCTGTTCCCTAGTAGTGTGGCCTTGAACACACAGAGATTCTGCTTGCTAATGATAGGATTAAGGGCGTGTGTTACCACTGCCTGACTTTTGTTTATGGCTGGCTGTGTCCTCTGATCTCCAGGCAAACCTTATTTATTAACATAGAAATAAAATACCACCACATTTCAGCACAAATAAAATATAACAACAGTTTTGTGCCATCACATGAAGTAAACTATTTTCCCATCTGCCCCTGCAGATTTTTGTCTCAGGTATTTATATGACAGTGACACAGGGAATAAACACTAAAGGTGACCTCTGTCTGTTGCTACCTGTTGCCCACTGAAACCTGAGGATCCAAAGTGGCCCCTCCTCGCTATGATCTCAGTGAATTAATACTCTGGAACAGTGGTGCTGGGCCCTGTTGTCTTGGGCAAGGTGACCAAACCATTGTGGGTCTCTGATTATTATAGAGAGACTTGGTATGGCATAGGATAGTTAAGACCTGAATGATTTGACTCGAGTGAGCCGCCTCCGTAGGTGCTCTGCAGAGTACTGCCCAAATGTGCCTTTCAGTGATAAAGATGCCATTGTGTTGATCAGTTAGTGAAACTCAGCTCAAACACATGCTGAAACCTTAAACTGGGCAGCGCCGTCCTTCAGAAGGGCCATGATTGCTCTCTCCACAGGAGCTGTGCGGTCCGTTAAAGAAACACTCAACAGCCAGTTTGTGGAAAACTGTAAGGGAGTGATCCAGCGGCTGACGCTTCAAGAGCACAAGATGGTGTGGAACCGAACAACCCACCTTTGGTGCGTGTTCTCTCACGTGCTCTCCACTGACTAGAACCTCCCTCTGTCCGTTTGGAGGCTGGACCTGGCCTTGCTGTGTCTTTAGCTTTTTGGGGACAGGTTACAGAGCTGCCTCACCACACCCCAAGTACTGCTGTGTGTAATGCACACTTCCCTTAGAACCTGTGAGGCAGCCGGTTACAGAGAAGGCTCCTAGGCCCACTTCCTGATTACAGAGGGACCTGAATCTGTTGATTCTTAGCACTCTGGAGCTGTAGAATCACTCACTTATACATTAGTCACGTGTGGATTTGTTTAAATAATTTTGTGTAGATGAATTTCTAAACAGTCTTATTAAATATGAAGCAAAGCCAAATATAGGGTGGAAGCCATAGAGATCAGGGAAATAGTGAGAGCCACCAGCTAGCCTTACTCACCACACTGCCATAGCTTCCCAATCTAGTTACTTCCTGTCTACCCAGGCTTTTATTGCCTTGCTGTTCTGCCTTCTCATTGGCTCTTAGCCCAGCCACCTCACTTCCTTGTCACTGCATGTCTGTACAGGTCTCCAGGTCTCTATGGTTGGTACTGGGATTAAAGGCGTTTGTCACCAGCTTGGCTCTGTTCCCTAGTGTGGCCTTGAACACACAGAGATTCTGCTTGCTAATGATAGGATTAAGGGCGTGTGTTACCACTGCCTGACTTTTGTTTATGGCTGGCTGTGTCCTCTGATCTCCAGGCAAACCTTATTTATTAACATAGAAATAAAATACCACCACATTTCAGCACAAATAAAATATAACAACAGTTTTGTGCCATCACATGAAGTAAACTATTTTCCCATCTGCCCCTGCAGATTTTTGTCTCAGGTATTTATATGACAGTGACACAGGGAATAAACACTAAAGGTGACCTCTGTTGCTACCTGTTGCCCACTGAAACCTGAGGATCCAAAGTGGCCCCTCCTCGCTATGATCTCAGTGATTTAATACTCTGGAACAGTGGTTCTCAACCTCTGGGTCATTTGGGGGTGTTAAATGACCTTTTCATAGGGGCTGCCTAAGACCATTGGAAAATACAGATTTTTTTTTTTCCCCTGAGACAGGGTTTCTCACTGTAGTTTTGGTGCCTGTCCTGGATCTCGCTCTGTAGACTAGGCTGGCCTGGAACTCACAGAGATCTGCCTGCCTCTGCCTCCCGAGTGCTGGGATTAGAGCCGTGCACCACCACCAGCTAGCTCGGAAAACAAAGATATTTACATTACAATTCATAACAGTATCAAAATTACAGTTATGAAGTAGTAACATAATTTTATGGTTTGGGGGTCACAATATGAAGAGCTATATTAAAGGGTCATAGCATTAGGAAGATTGAGAAGCACTGCTCTAGAATGGACTGATTTAGAGACCAGCCTCCAGTTATGATGGTGGAATCCATCCTGTGGGTTCTGGGGTGGTATCTGCATGTAGGTGGCCCTGTTCATCTTCGGTCCTTGTGTTCTTTTAGGAATGACTATTCCAAGATCATTCACCAGAGGACTAACACTGTGCCCTTTGACCTTGTGCCGCACGAGGACAGCGTAGCTGTGGCTGTGCGGGTGCTGAAGCCCCTCGACTCGGTGGATCTGGGCCTGGAGACTGTATACGAGAAGTTCCACCCCTCCGTGCAGTCGTTCACTGATGCCATTGGCCACTACATCAGTGGGGAGCGGCCCAAAGGCATCCAGGAGACAGAGGAGATGCTGAAGGTGGGGGCCAGTCTCACCGGGGTTGGAGAGCTGGTCCTGGACAATAACTCGGTCCGCCTGCAGCCTCCCAAGCAAGGCATGCAGTACTACTTGAGCAGTCAGGATTTTGACAGCTTGCTGCACAAGCAGGAGTCCAGTGTGCGGCTCTGGAAGGTTCTGGTCCTTGTGTTCGGCTTTGCCACCTGTGCCACCCTCTTCTTCATCCTGCGGAGGCAGTACCTGCAGCGACAGGAGCGCCTGCGCCAGCAGCAGCTCCAGGAGGAGTTCCGGGAACACGAGGCCCACCTGCTGAACCAAGCCTCGCCGGAGGACAGGGAGAGTCTGAAGAGCGCCTGCGTCGTGTGTCTGAGCAGCTTCAAGTCCTGTGTCTTCCTGGAGTGCGGGCACGTCTGTTCCTGCCGCCAGTGTTACCTCGCCTTGCCAGAGCCCAAGAGGTGCCCGGTCTGTCGTCGGGAGATCACCAGGGTGATTCCCCTGTATAACAGCTAGAGGTCTTGCAGTCGCCCTGCAAACGTCCCTCCCCTTGTCAGGGGCTGTCTTGAGGCCTTTGGTGGGGTGGCCGAACCTTAAGGTACGATGGAGGGAGACTGTTGAGCCCCACATCTCCAACAGCTGGGTGTTGCTTTCCAACTGGACAGGTCCCTTTCTAGGTCCAAGCACCTGGTGGGGGCTGTCGTGAGGTCCCCTTCTCAGGAGCCAGATCGTGTGTGACTGAATAAGACCAGCTCATCGTCCAGGCACCCAGGCCAGCAGTCTCGACTTTTGCTCCCTGGGGTACTGACTCCCGAGCGCTGAGGGCCTTGTGGTGTGGCCCCTTGGGAGACTGCCCAGACTCCTCTTCTTGCTTCTGTCCATGGGAAGGAATTTCTTAAAACTTGTCAGGCAGGACAGGCCTCTTGTGTCTCTCCTTTACTAGCTTACTGGGTAATGTTTGCATGTGGAGAAGGCGACAGGAAGTGAAATCAGCATGCCTGCATGGCCCATGTGTGTGGGACACAGGTCAGCAGGAGGACAAAAGACATTTCTGGGTGTTTCTAAGAGGTTGTTCATCCATCAAACACTGTATATTTCCTGCCTACGGAAGTAAAATGACACCCAGTTCTGTCCTACAGGGCCTGGAATGTGTTTCAGTGCATTCTACTGGTTTTCTATGGAAAGGCCTCACTGAAAGTGAGTGAAGGTCACTGTTGTCTTGGCCACTGGCCTTTCTAGCTTCTCTGCTTGCTTTTGCCAAAGAAAGGTAGCTGTTGGGCTCCCTCCCAGCGGGCCTGTCAAGACTTCTTCACTGTCCCTGTCAACAGCCCCAGCAGGGCTCCCTCCCCCGGCCCCCACCTGTGAGTGCAAAAGAAATGGGGGACTGTCCTTCATCTGAGCGGTCAGGAGTCCCTCCCGAGCTCCTCTTCTGAATATTTACCTGCCTCCTTCATGATGGGGAGAAGGCTTCTTCCAAGCGCTGACCCTGTACATGCGCTGTCCGAGTGAGCACACAAATTAAACAGACTGCGTCACATGTGTCTCTTGCTTTGTTCACTAGAGTTGAGTGGCCAAGGGGAGGCTTCCCTGGGGTGGAGTTGAAGTCCACATGACAGGATGAGATGGAGCTTGGAGACTTATGTTTTCCTCTGGTTGTGAGGTGGCTCCCCAAGATGGAATGCAGTTTGTGGTTGTTGAGGTCCCCATGCCCACAGGGGACTCTAGTGAGCCCTAAAATACTACCCTAGACAGCTGGCCTGGGGTGCCACCTGACCTTGCTGACATAATTGTCTTGTTTGAAACACTGGAGCATTTGAGGTAGAGTGGGGCACTGGTGGACAGCAAGGGGATGTTAATATTCAGTGCTGTGTATACAGTATTGTACCAGTTGCTACTCCAGTAAGCGGGCATGGTGACAAGCCAATCTTGGTGAGTTCGAGGCCAGCCCAGTCTACATCGTGACACCATCTCAAAACAGTTGGGGCTGGAGAGATGGTTCAGTGCTTAAGAGATGTCACTTGTTCTTGCAGAGGAAGACCTGGGTTTAAGTCTCAGAATCTACATGATGGTCACAACCATCCAGCTCCAGGGGATCCATTGTCCTCTTCTGACCTATGTGGGCACCAGACATGCACATGGTGTGTACATACATGCAGGCAAAACACCCATACACAAAACTAAAACAGCTGGAAAAGTTTAAAACATCCCAGAAACCAACCCTGCGATTACAAAGGGAGTGATCCTCACCACTGCTCACAGGCTGTGCCAGTGATTGTACAAGCCAGGGGAAGTGAAGTTCACGAGGTTGATAGCTCATTAGCACGTTGTGGCCACCACCTGAGCTCAAAGCAAACAAAAAGCTAAAAGAACAAAATAGAGTCTTGCCCAGGAAACTCAAGTAGTTCCTGTGGGGCTCACAGGGTCCCTGTGTCAGCAAGAGCAGTCGGTAGAGAAGGACTTGACCATGCTGAGGGACAGACAGGTAGCGAGTCTGCTCCCAGTGAAATGTGAAGACCATTGGCTGGACAGGGGAGGGGACCATTGGGAGAGCCTTTCTCTGCGGCAGCTGGAAGGGCCCAGTGGGGCCAGAGCCCTGCCTTTGCCAGAGTCAAGAACAAATGTGACCAGAGGGGTTAGGTAGGGCAGGTGGCTTGTCTGTCCCCCAGTGGTCTCCTGCAGGTGTCTCCCAGCTACTGTAGGAAGTGGGTGTGTCCCTTGGTGCTGGGTTCTGGGTCTCAGGTCTCTGGTCCTAACATTTCGGACTCTGGGCTGACTTTTGCTATTGCCCCTGTCTGTGGCAGCTCCTTCCTTCCACTTTACAAGCCTCACCTGGGGGAGGGGGTTCTAAACCGATAGGTAGGGCCAAGGTTGTGTTGAGGGGTGCTAAGGGAGATGGAGCTAGGAAGGGGACCTGACCTGTGTCCCAAATCTACCTATCATTCCTCTCACTGCCCCTTTAATACCTGGCACACAGGGTTAGATGGGAGTCATCTCGAATAACTGCTGCTGGCTTGGAATACCCATGCAGGCATCTAGTACATGCTAATGCTTTTAGTCCCCCACGGTTGGTATTGGCACCCCCAATTCATTTCCATTACTTGAACTAGCGTGGCAGGTCAGGCTGCCTTGGCCTAAATTGTACAGACTGCAGCCTTTGCTGGGATCTCTTGAGGCCTGGGAACCCAGTAAGAGAAGTTATCCAGAAGACAGCCTTGTCCTTCTGTGTTCATGGTCCTGGATTCCAGGACCCTCATGGAGACCCTGGTCCACAGATGCTCAGCCCTTATATAAAATGGCCTAGAATGCCTAAATTCCACATGCATCCCTGTGCACATGAAGTCATTTCTAGATTATCCTAATACAAGGAAATTCCAGGTAACTGGGTGAAAAGTTATGCTGTGCTGTTGGGGGGAGGGGGATGGGAGAGAATAAGAAAACAAATGTGGGCCAGGTGGTGGTGGCCCACGCCTTTAATCCCAGCACTTGGGCAGGGAGACGCAGGCAGATCTCTGAGTTCAAGGCCAGCCTGGTCTACAGAGCAAGATCCAGGACAGGCACCAAAACTACAGAGAGAAACCCCGTCTGCTAAAACAAAAAAAGAAAATAGAAAAAAAAAAAAGAAAGAAAAAGAAAACAAACGTATACATTCTCAGTTTCTTTCATGAATACTTTTGATTGTAGTTGGTTAAATCTACAGGTGCAGAGCCCACTCTGTTACCATAAACAGCATTGTTACCAGTGGATCAGCACATCCATCCACCAGTCAAGTCCCTCCCCAGCAGACCCTGGTGGTGGATGGGCTGGGAGGTGTTCTTCAGAATCCCAATTCATTCAAAATTCTAGTGGAACATTTAAAAAGTAAACAGGAATGTGAAAAAGTAGGCCAATCTCATGCCCTTCACAGGCCTGCTCCCAAGTCCTAGAAAGGCCAGCTGGGCCGTGGCCCTGATGCTGGGGATCCTGCAGGGCAGGAGGACATGTTGAATTGGATGTCACCGAGGGGTGTTTGTTCATCCATCAAACACTGTATATTTCCTGCCTACGGAAGTAAAATGACACTCAGTTCTGTCCTAAGGGGCCTGGAATGTGTTTCAGTGCATTCTATTGTTTGTCAAGGAGTGAGTCCTACTTGACAGGGACAGGGGACAGTTCTTGGCTCATTGGATACCTCAGAAGGACATTTTCTTAGTCTATTTTCTGTTCCTATCACAGAAAATTTGAGGCTGGGTAATTTATGGAGAACAGGTGGATTTCTAGCAATCCAGGAGCGTGGCACTCACCTCTGCTGAAGGTCTTCATCCTGTGTCCTAACAGCAGAGGGCATCACAGGTGAGGGAGGGAGGAAGGGAGGGAGCAATCGTTTAGTCCCCCTCACACACACGATGGCCTTATTAAATTTATGGTCTCGCTTTTTGGTCCAACCTCTTCATCCGGTGACAGGGGCACTAAAATGGCAGTGTTGGTTTGGAGGGCTGTTTAAACTATAGTGGGGGCTGAAGAGATGGCTCAGAGGTTAAGAGCACTGGCTGTTCTTCCAGAGAACCCAGTCTTGATTCCCAGCACCCACATCGTGGTCCTCAACCATCTCTAACTCCAGTTAGAGGGGTGGGGGGGAGGCTGATGTCCTCTTCCGGCCTCTGAGGGCATCAGGCATGCAGGTGGTACATATAAAAAACATACCCACACATAAAAATGATTATTAACACACACACACACACACACACACACACACACACACACACACACACACACGCACTATGGTAGTCTGAGGTTTTTCCGGCTGGAGCTCATCAGAGGATCATTAGAAGCAAACCATCCAAGGGCAGCATGTCATGGGAAGATGATGGTCTGGAATGATCCACTAAGTCACTTAACATTCCTTTACATTCCTCCTCTTTTAAGCTCTTTTCAAGTTCCCTGACATCTACAGGTTCAAGGCCCACCTCTTCCGAGGCATCTCAGAAGCCACCTCTCCAAGTTCGTCTCCCTGACTCAAAACCTGAGCCGTTTCCTTAGCCACAGCATGGTGTCCTCTGCCCTTGCTTGTGCTGACTCAGCCCCTAGAGTCCTTGTCTGTCCACTCACTACTGTCTGTTTGTCCTGGCGACTGCTTGTGTGTCTCCTGTCACTCTGTCATTCTCCTGTGTCCTGCTCTTCTAAGATCCCAAGATACACTCTCCTCTATCACTGCCCCCAGCCTTACTGCCCAGCTCCCTTCAGCAGAGCAGTTTTAGGCTGTCAGTATGGGGTACCCTAACACAGTATGTGATGTTCTTCCTCACCCCGAAGTAAATTGTGGTGCCCTTCTGTTTTCTCACATAGTTATGTAGCACAGGTGTGTCTTGAACTCTCAACCTTCTTGCCTGTGCCAAGTTATGGGAATACAGCATGTATGCCTGTATCATATTCTTACTTTAAATAAAAGGAGACCAAGGCCCCGAGGGGTGGGATATATCACCATATACACAGGAGGAGTAAGATTGAACTGAGTCCCAGTACTCCAGGGCCTAAGCTCTTAGCTGTGGATGCTATTGGTTACTTTTGTCGTTGCTATAACCAAAGGCCGAACAGAAAACAACTTGAAGGAAGGAAGAGTTCTTTTGGATCACAGTTTTTGGGGAAACAGCCCATCATGGTGGGGCAGGCAAGGCAGCTGGTTCACAAATCAGGAAGCAGAGGAAAGTCAAAGCTGGTACTTAACTTCCTTCTCCATAGGATGGTGCTTCCCAGCCCAGGGTGGGTCTTCCCTCCTGAGTTAGAAAGAACTCTCTGGAGATGTGTTTCCTGGGTGATTCTATATCTGGAGAAACTGACAGTGATGATTAGCCACACAAGTCCACTCCTTATCAACTTGACATTGAACACACCACTTTATACAAACATTCTACCCCTCATGGCCATATCAATACAACATGTGTTGAGTTCATCTCTGAAAGTCCCCAAGTCTTAATAAAACCAACATTGTCCAAAACTCTAGGCTTAATGTCTCTCCCAAGACCTATGACAAACTCTTCCACTGTGGGCCCTATGAAATAACCAAATTCCATCCTTCTGATATACAATGACAGAGAATAAATATAGGAAGGAACAGAGGCACAGCAAGGAAAGAGTTTGTCAACGTAAGACCAGAACCCTGCAGGGCAGACACCAAACCCTGGAGCCCATGTCCAGCACCTGGGGCTTACAGCATCATCTATGCTCCAGAAGACTTGAGTGGCTGTGTCTCTCCAGCTCTGCCACCTGCAGCACACAGCCTCTGTCCCATGATCCTGGTGTCTGTGACATCCTGAGGTCTCCACTCCCTCTTAGGCTTGACCTTGATGGTTTCACGCAGTGGCTTCTCAGAGCCTCACAGGGAACTTGAACCTGCCACACACACTGCCTGCATTAACTCACTCTCTGGAACTTTGCTGCAAGCCTCTCTGGCCCTATAACTCTTGCATTTTTGCATGTCTATACAGCATCACATTGACAACCATGGTAAGTTTTGCTGCTTGCTGGAGACACACTTTGACCCTCTTGTCCTCCAGCTGCAGTGGCGTCTGTGTGCTTTGTGGCTGACCCAGGAAAAACACCTCCAAAGGCAGCTTTGGGCAAGAAGCTCCTTCAGTTGCATTCCTGTTCAATCTCTTCCAATGCATTCACATGTTCACAGTTGGAGCCTTTGCTGTATGGGGTTTTGCTCACAGAGTGCTTTTCCCCTGGTCCCAGGGCAGAGTGTGAGGATTCTCTTCCATGGTACTTGTCTCCTTAATGATTATATCGCTGCCTCTGCAAACTCGTCCAACTGCACATTCCCCAAGTGTTTCTGTCCTCTCTCTGTGGATCTGACTGACAGCAGTGAGCAGTAACCATGGAACAGACTGAAAACAATTGAAATTTCCTCCACAGAACAAATTAGCCCCTTAGCTTTCATTTTGTCGTTGTCACTTGGGGTCTCAGGATGTGGTCAGGAGGACTGGGAATGTAACACGGATGGCCCCTGCCCCAGTTCCCCAGAGAGTTCTTGTTCACCTCTGAAACTTCATGAGCTGAATCTTCGCTGTCTTTTCTCTCTCTCCTCATTCTAGTGGTCCAGATCTCCAGCACCATGGCCCCTTTAGTTCTTTTTACAGTATTCTAGGGTGTTTCTAGCCTGTAGATCCAGACCACATGGCCAGGCCTGTCACAGCGGCGACCCCACTCCTGGTACTGATTTCCTGTGTCTGTTACTTTACTCATCGCTCTGACCAAACCCCTGACAAGAGCCACTTAAGGGAGCAAGGGGTGATTCTGGCTCACAGTTTAGGGGGAAACAGTCTGTCATGACAGGGCAGGCATGGTGGAGAGCATCATGGCAGGGCAGGCATGGTGGCATGTGAGTATCTTGCTCACATCTGGGTGTATTACAAAGCAGAGGAATGTGAAAGCTCAGCCTGCTTTCTCCCCCTTCCCTTTGTATTCAGTCCAAGAGTCAGTCCATCCAAGAGTCCAGTCCATGGGATAGTGATACCAATATTTGGGTGGGTCACAGACACACCCAGGTGGTACCTAAGCCAGTGATTCTCAACATATGGGTCGTGACCCCTTTGGGGTTGAATAACCATTTCACAGGGATCACCTAAGACCATTGGAAAACACAGATATTTACAATATAATCCATAACAGTAGCAAGATTACAATTATGAAGTATCAACAAAATAATTTTATGGTCGGGGGTCACCACAACATGAGGAACTGTCCTAAAGGGTCACAGCATTGGGAGAGAACAACTGGCCTAGTGATTCCCAATCCAGTTGACAATGAGGATTAGCTCACACGTGTCCATGGACTGAAGGAGAACAGCAGTGAAGAAAACAGGAGTGAAGGCTGCCTGGAGGAGCTGGCCTCTGGGCTATGGGTGAGAACAGTGTCTTGGTTGGTAAGTGAGGGGAGAGCGCTCTTTTAGGGCCTGTGCACCAAGAGGGAGAATTTTATAGGAGGGGCATTATGTGCCATGACTTGCCCAGGATTGAGGATTCCACACAAGAAAGTCAGGGCACTATGGTGACTGGCCCAAACGGCGAGCGTAAAGATTGGAAGACTGATTTTCTCTGGTCCTGCTTCATCACACCTTATTTTTCCTTTCTCCCTTTTGAGATGGGGTCTTACCACACAGCTCAGAATGGCCTTGAACTCAAGCCCTTCCTGCCTCAGCCTCCAGAATGGTGACTACAACCATGCCTGGCTGCTGTGTGATCGTGACCCAGTGTTGGAACCTCTCTGGGCCCCAGTTCTAAACATAAAAGAGTAATTTAGATTGGAATTCTCCAAAGCTCCATCTAGCTCAGACATTTTTGTATGTCCATAAGATGGAGAGTGGGAAGAGGTGTTTGGGGGCTCTCCTGTGAGCTGGGCATCTGGGAGCTGAGTGGCCTGGCTGTGCCACAGCCGCAGGATGGCGTTTGTGGAAAGCTGGGGAGCTCAGCACACTTCCTCTCTAATTAGATAGCGTTAACTTACAATTTTGAATGAGATAAGTTTCCATGCCTGATGTCCCGAATTGCTCCCTGGAGTGCTCATTAGTCACTTCCCTGCAGCTGCGTTATTGTTTCCCAGATGCCAGCCGAGGGACTTGGCATTTCCCTTCCCTGATTAGGGTGGGCTAGGCTGAGCTGGTAACCTAGGTGGGCATCGCAGGGAGGGCCTTTGAGGCTTTTTACTCTTCCTCTTCAATGCCTCCTGGGGTCACCATGTGACATTAGGGGCCTCAAAGCAGATTCCTATACCGCTGGGATGACACTGGCACGTGGGGGCCACAAAAGAGCTCAACCCATGTTTACGAGGCTCTTAGTGTGCCTGGGTTCTGAGTGCCTGCGGGGGTACCAATGAGAAGATTCTCCTGCTCCTCAAGCACGCAGCGTGTAGTGGATTATCCAGTCTTCCTCCCTACCACCCTTCCCCAGGACTCAAGTGAGTCCTTCCACATGGCAGCATCTGATATGACCACCAGGTGGTGCTGTGCCCCCATAGTTGAGGACTTCCGGGGACCTTGGAAGAGAAACAGGTTGTGGCCAGAGGCCTGAGCAATTTTCTCAACCCTGAGGCCTGGGAGGAAAAAGCTTCGGAAGTCTGAGAGGAGAATCTACGAAGAACCCTGGGCTGTCGACCCCAGGACCACCTTGGCCCAGCCTGCTAAGGATGAAACAGAAATTCTGTATTTTCCACCATCTTCGCCCAGCTCACCAGGACAGTGGCTGCCAATGTGAGAATTTGTAGACACTCAGAAAAGTCCTGGAGGAAGGGGGCCTCACATTTCCCCCTCTATAGTTTCCCAGGCACTCAAGTCTTTAAATACACTAGCCATCATTCCCTTACTCAACAACTAGATATGCATAATGCATCAAACGGTCTTAAAATATGCACATGACTTCACGCCGAGGAAGGATGCTTGGGGAAAAAAACCCTGATGA
Organism: Onychomys torridus; assembly: GCF_903995425.1. Lineage (NCBI taxonomy): Eukaryota > Metazoa > Chordata > Mammalia > Rodentia > Cricetidae > Onychomys > Onychomys torridus. The sequence goes on from NC_050444.1 coordinate 151,982,198, forward strand.
CACAGATTTCAGCTTTTGATTTTTTCTCTGGGAGAAATTCTACTTTTCCCCAACCTGGCTTTTTGCTGGTCCCCTCTGTCCTGTTCTTACCTTTTTTTCTTTTCTTTTCTTTTCCTTCCTTCCTTCCTTCCTTCCTTCCTTCCTTCCTTCCTTCCTCTCTCTTTCTTCTTTTTCCTCCTCCTCCTCCTCCTCCTCCTCCTCCTCCTCCTCCTCCTCCTCCTCCTCCTCCTTCTTGTACCTCCTGCCTCTTTTGCCTCCAGCTGCTTTTTCTCCTCCACTTCCTCCATGTTCTGTCCCTTGTCACTAAGACACTTCTCATCGCCACTGTCTGCCTTCCTCCTTGGTGCTCGGACTGGTCATCCTCTCTGAGGTTTTAGCTTCTAGGATTCTGCTCCCATTGATTTCTGTAAGTCTTCCTCAAGGCCAGTGTCTCTCACCTGGACAGATCTGCTCCCACCCCCCCCCCCAGATCAAGTAGCTCTCTTCACCCCACCACACCTGCCCAGGGACTTCGAGGCAGGCACTTCCTAATTGCGCACCCGCTACCCTTCAGCTACCAGCTCTTCCCGGTACACAGGAATTTCTACCCATTTCTGCAGGCCCCAGGGGCTGCACGGACCTGTCCCCTGCCCTTGCTTTAAGGTACAGATGGAGTTGCCTTGACAGAGCCTCAGTCTCTTTCATTTTGTGGATGAGAGGAATTCTGGCTCAGGGAGGGCAGTGAAGTCTCCAGGTTACACGGGAAGGAGGCGGGGGTGGGGCTGAACACTACTCCCCCCCCCCCCCCACTTCCCCGCCAACTCAAGCTTCACTGGTTTCCTAGGCAGAACTTCTGAGACTGGAGGCCTGGTCTCGGTGCCTCTGAGTGGCAGCTGTCTTCCTCATCTGGGACTCACTGTCTCTCCCCGCAATGAAAAGGACACCTTTCTCTCCTGGCAGTCCTATGGAATGCATCCAGAGTACTGCTCATTGGCCTTCTGGTTGGGAGTCTGGGCTCAACTGCTAGTGGGCACATCTCCCTTGTCAGGACTGAGCTCTCTTGGGTCTGACCCCAGATCCAGGGGCCTTCGTAGCTGGTTCTGCTGCTCTGGGCTGGAAGTGCAAAGTGCTGTCTTGAGGATGTTTCTAGGCTGATCCAGCCTTCTCTCCATCATCAACAGGACCTCCAGGTTCCTAGAAATTTGGCACACAAGGTTTTGCATCTTGGGAAGAGAGTTATCGCTTTCGTTGATTCCTTTGGCCTGGGGCAGGTTTCCATAGCTAGGGTGAGGTGCAGATGAATGAGCTCGCCCGGGCTTTCCTAACTCCTGGCATCCTCAGGGAGGCACTGCCACCCTGCAATGGGAGAGCTTGGCCTCCAGCCTGGAACCTGCGGCCTTTCACTGTCAGGGTGGCTTTGGGCTGTCAGTTAACTTTTCTAGACAGGATACCTTCATCTGTAAGACTGAGTAACAATCTGGTAACAATTCCAGCCATTTTCCAAGGCCCTGGGGGTGGAGATATGTGTAGGGTGGTCATACAGATACTTGGGCATAGCAGATAGCAGTCATTGGATGGGGAGGAGCTTGGGGTCAGAGCTCTGGGATCTCTCTGAGCTGGAATGGGGTCACCTTCTCTTTTGTCCCTCCTTTAGCAGCTATGGTTTGACTCCATTCCTGTTGAAATCAAGGCTTGAAAAAATGTGTACGGGTGGTTTTTTGTTTGTTTGTTTTTGTTTTTTGTTTTTGAAGACAGGGTTTCTCTGTGTAGCTTTGCGCCTTTTTCCTGGAACTCACTTGGTAGCCCAGGCTGGCCTCGAACTCACAGATATCTGCCTGGCTCTGCCTCCCGAGTGCTGGGATTAAAGGCGTGTGCCACCACCGCCTGGCAAAAAATGTGTACGGGTGTTTTTTTAATGTTTGTGAACCAAGTGTTTGCCTGGTGGCTGAACAGGGCACTGAATTTCCTGGAACTGAAATCACAGAGGGTTATGAGCCACCATGTGGGTGCTGGGAACCTAACCACCAGAGGATGTGCAATGGCCACATTCTTCCCACTCTTGTCTATGCCTCAGTTTCCCAATCTGAAGAGCTGGGAGGGCATGAAGACAGAGGGAGTCTCTATTTTGACCCTTCCTGTGTCTCACCAGTTCTGGATGTTCAGGGTACAGCAGGAACTTTAGATACAAACTTCTAATGGTGGAAAGTGCTGGAAGGACCCATGGGAAATGTCTAGACCTAGTGAAGAAATTTCAGGTGAAATCTGAGAAGCTGAGCTGAGGTTCTGGAGCCCCTGCCTTTGCTTCAAGCCATCACTGTCTACTTGGGCTTGCCCCCGCCCCCTTTTAGTACGGGGGGTGGGGGTGGGGGGTGGGGGAGGGGAGATTGAAATGAGGGCCTCACAGAGTCCTAGCCCTCTACTTCACATCTGGGAGAACGGAAAGGAAGATGAGCTCTTCTCTCCCACAGGTTTCCCAGTTTATGGATAGTCAGAGGACTAGAGTGAGAAGCACTTTATTAAAAGCCACAAAGAACTGGGAATGCTAACCCACAACCCCAGCACTCAGGCAGCTGAGGCAGGAGGACCATGAGCTTCAGCCAGCCTGGGCTACATAGGAAGAGCCTGTCAAAACTGAAACTAAAAAGCTGCCAGGAATAGTGGAACATACTTTTAAAGCTTTATTTATTTATTATGTATACAGTGTTCTGTCTGCATGTACATACTTTTAACTCCAGCAATCAGGAGGCAGATCTCTGAGTTCCAGGGTAGCCAGGGCTATACAGTAAGACTGTCTAAAACAACAACAACAACAACAACAACAACAAAACAAAATATCAAAACCAGGAAGAAAGCCACTTGCTTCAGGCACTCACCATGTGTGGCTGATCTCCTTTCACAGAGGAGACCACTGACTGTAACTGGCTTTTACCTCAGCTGACAGGGCAGACATGCATCATGCTCTGCCGCGACAACATGCTGGGCAGAAACAACTCATGGAGAGGAATTATTTTAGTCTCCAGCTCCGGAGGGTTCAGTTCGTGGCCAGTGGGCTCAGTGCTCCCAGAGGGACAGGAGGTATGTGGTAGAGGATGTTCACATCATGGAAGCCAGAATCAGTGAGGGAGGGAACCCTCAAAAGCATGTCCCCAACAATCGACTTCCTTCAGCAAGGCTTTACCTCCTAAAGAATCTTCTGAAATAGTGTTGCCAGCTGGGGAATCAAACATTGAACACAAGAACCGGTGTGAAAATTTATATTTAAACAATAACGATAGGAGGGGAAACCGAGGCACGGGGAGGTGACTAGACCTTGGGGTTAGGAAGTGACAGAGCAGAGATTGGAACTTGATGACCCCAGACTATGTAATGGCAGCTTCCTTTCTGAGGAGGGTGGTCTTTATCTCTACCTTACTGCCCCTGACCTCCAGCTCTTGGCACAGCTGTGGGCCCCAGGAATGGAGACAGCTGGAAATGGAGTCCCCAAGGCATGTGTTGACTCAGGCTAGAGGGAAGCCTAACCAAAGTCTGGGGGAAGGTCAAAGCCAGAGTGATGCAGACAGGAAGGGTAGAAGCTGGTAATGGACCTACGGACTCCCAATTTCCCTTGCAGAACTTCCGTGTGACCTTGGGTCGGTCACTTAACTTCCCGCTGCCTGATCTGCAAAATGGGCCAGACCATTCTCCCAGCCCCACCCTTTTCTGAAGGCTGCTATTTTAAAGATACTAACCGAGGAGATGTTTTCCAGGAGGACTGGAGCTCGCACCCAGGGGCATTGTGCAGAGTCAGGCAAGTGTTCTTCCGCTGAGTCCTTGGAGATGCTTTTCAAGAGTCCATGTGCTCAGAAGCCATGTAGGTGTCATGAAAGGGGTGGGCACTGAGTTGACAGAGGAGGGTGCTCCCACCTTCAACCTTTTTGCCCAAGGCAAGGTAAACACAACAGTGACCCCGCCCTCTCCTTTCCCTCACAGTCTGTGTGGAGATTCCTCACCTCAGTGTGACTTTATCTTCTACACAGTTACTGGCACCCCCCCCCACCACCACTTAATTTGTAAATTGCTTTGGGTTGGCTGTGGCAAGGAAGGAGGCCCTTCTCCTGGCTCCATCCCTAGACCGTGACCTTGACCAAGTCACTGTCCCATCCCGTTAACAGAGACACAGAGATGCAGCCTCTCCTCTTTCTACCTCAGGAGGCACTTATTTTGAGACTGGAGGTCAATAATGGATGTGAAAAATGCTTTGGGGCAAACCAGAGAGCACTTTAGGTCTCTGTCATCTGTCTCAGCACTTGGTTTCAGAGCTAACCTCAGCGCAGACTCCCAGAAGAATGGAGAGGCTTGTGGAGGGGAGCACCCATTGTCTGGGGACCTGCTGCTCCTGCCATTGACAACTCAGGCCTAGCCCAGCCCTCTTGGCTTTGGTTTTCTATGTGCAAATTACAGGCTTGAGCTGGGTGGTCTCTAGGGAGGCTTCCCAGCCCAGGTGCCTCCGAAGTGGGAATAGTTAAAGGAAGCCATTCCTTATTCGTTATTGCACATCCACTAACAGCCTCGAGCCTGACTTCGCTTTCTCCCTCTTTAACTGCCTTAAGGGGCACACCAGCAGCTGGGCAGCCACATTTCCTCCGTCACAGGGGAGGCTATTGGGTTCAGAGAGGATAGATCACTTGCCCACAGTCTCACTGCTAGGGAACTGTAGGGTTGGGATTTAAGATCAAGCTGGAACCCAGAGGCCCGGCTTATTCCACTGGGCACGGCCTTCTCTCCTATTTCTCTGCTGGCTCCTCCTCACCCCCTGGGGTCTAGCCCCTGGAAACCAACCAGTCCTTTAAGAGATTTTCTTTGAGGGGGGGGATTAGATTGAGTTTTCGAAGGCAGTTCTTCTAAACCTAAGAGCATCAATCAAACGGTCGACCTTTTCCTTCAGCCCCACTCACTGGAGTTCTAGATGTTAAGGGCGAATCTGAAGGAGAGTTCTTTTGATGCTGATGGGAACCTCTCCCTCTGCTGCCTGGAAGTGGGGGGGGTCGCTAGGTGAGCTAGGAGCCTGGTGACAAGGATTAGCTTCCTAGCCCTGCCTCCACCAGCAGGCTGCCGACCTTGGGCTGGTTACCCCTCTCTGGGGTTAGGCCGGCTCTGCAGAGCAGGTCTATTCTCCGTGGGGAGAGCAGGTGCTCCGAGCTCAGGCGAGGATAATGAGCACTCCTCACGCACCTTGCCCCCTTGGAGTTACCATCTGGCTGACAGATGCGCCTTCCAGGTCTCTCGGGCTGCCCGGATCTCCCTCTCAAGGTGCATGAGCACACTTCTGGTTTTGAGGCCGCAGTCTCTCCCAAGGGCTTTATTAAGATTGTTGCTGTAAGGAAGGTCCCGGAGGAGGGCAGAGGCCCCGGACGTCCCCAGCGGAGTCAGAGGGCGCTAGGAGCCGGGCATCCCAGGCAAGCCCAGCATAATGAGGCTTTCCCCTATCCTGTGGGAGGTGGGGCTGCCCCTCTTCACCCCTCCCTCTTGTCCCGGGGGGTGCCAGGGCCCAGCACAGAGGGGCAAGTGAGGGAAAGGCCTTTCTGGCAGGTCGGTGGGCACGGGGGCAGAAGGTGAGGCATTAGGGATGCCAGGCAGGGTCTAAGTGGGGCACAAGTGTGATGGGGGAAGGGAGAGGCGTACCCACGGGTCGCCCCGGTACGCTCGGATCTTTGGCCTCTGCAACTGGCCTCCAGGGAGGTCAGCCTCCGCGTCCTTCCCTGGCCTGTGCGTCCTCGGTCCCCTTCCCTCCCACTGCCTTGGGTTCCCCTCGAGAGTCACAACCCGCCGAGCCGGCGCGCACAGGCTCCGGGTCGGGTAAACACCGAGCGGGAGGGGCGAGCCGGGAGGGGCGGGGCGCACCGGGGCCCCTAGGCGCGGGCGGGACGGAGGGGACAGGGGGCGGGGGCAGGAAGCCAGCCGCGGTCCGGCGCTGCCCCGTGACGTCGCTTGGCTTCCAGGGATCTCTCCCCGAGGCCCACGGGTCCCCTCCTCCCGCCCTCCTCCGGCGCCTCGCTTCCAGCCTGGGCGGGCATTCTCGCTCGCAGCTCGCAAGCTGCTCCTCCGTCCCTGCCTCCCTTTCCCCCTTCTCTTCTTCCCTCTGTTTCTCCCTCCTCAAGCTTCTCTGCTCTGCTTCTCCGATCCAGATCTAGTCTTTCCCCTTTGCTTTTCTCTCTCCTTCCTCACCTCCCTCCCGCCGCTCCCCCTGCCTCCCTCGGTCTTTCTGTTTTTCTCCCGGTCGCCCTCTCGGTTTCTTCCCTCCCTCCCTCCCTCTGGGTTTCCTCCCCCTGCCCTCCCTCCTCCTCGCTCCCCTCCCCCTCAGCCGCTTGCAGCTCCCCAGTCCCCGAGTCGCCGCCGCCGCAGCCGCCCGCAGCCGCGGCAGGACCGGCCCGCGCGCTCCCCGGGGTGCGCCCCCCTCGGTCCCGCGCCCTCCGGGTTCGCAGGGACACCCTCCTCCCCGCGCATCGAGGCCCCGCCCGGCTCGGCCCCCGCCCCGCGCCCGAGCGCGCCGAGGATGTGAGTCCTGCCCGCCGCCGCCGGAGCAGCAGCCACTCGCGCGCGGAGCCCGAGCGCAGCGCAGCTCAGCTGCGGGCGCTCGCTGGGTCGCTCGCGCGGGCTGCGCGCTCCTGCCCTAAGCGGTGTCCCCCGGCCCCCACCTCCCGGCGTCTCTCCGGCCCCAGCGCCGCGGCAGCCCCGAGGGCCGTCCCCGGCCGGCCATCCCCGGCCCCAGCGCCGCTGACCCTGTCCTCCGCGGGCGGGGACGCGGGCGGAGGAGGTGCCGCCTCGGAGCCCCCGGACGCGACCATGTCGGAGGTGCTGCCCTACGGCGACGAGAAGCTGAGCCCCTACGGCGACGGCGGCGACGTGGGCCAGATCTTCTCGTGCCGCCTGCAGGACACCAACAACTTCTTCGGCGCGGGGCAGAACAAGCGGCCGCCCAAGCTGGGCCAGATCGGCCGGAGCAAGCGCGGTGAGTTCTTCATCCCTTACCCCCCTGCGGGTGCTGGTGTTGCGGCCTGGCGGGGGCGCAGGGGTCCCCCGATCGCCGGGGACCTCCTGCAGGATCTAGGGATCCCTCCTGCGGCGGAAGCTGGATCGGGCCTCGGGCGCACTTCCCCATCTGTCCTGGCTAGCCTCCGGGTCACCCGGGGGCGTGGTGGCCTCTAGTAGCAACCGAGGCCCTAGGGTTATACCCGCGTCCTCAACCGCACCAAAGTTTGCTTTTAGATTTCACACCCCCTCCCCCTTTTTGCGCAGTGGAGTCGCAGCTGCACTCGCTCTGCTCTGCCATCCTGGGGGAGGGGTCCCGGGGATCCTTAGGGGTCTGCGTGGGGGGGCTGCGGGGAAGACGAGGGGGCGTTCAGGTCGCACGGGCTCTTCACTGTTACTTGCCAGAGGGGAGAAGGTTAGTCTAGCCCGGGCGATTGGAGCTGGAGAAGCCCTCAAGAAACCCAGACGCAGGGTGCTGCCCGAAGAGACTGGGGCGCCGAGGTGAAGGGAGGAGATAATCGAGGTGGGCTGAGAGCCGGAGACAAAGCTCCAGCAAGGGAGCTAGCTGTAGCGGGAACGACGGCGAGAGCCGGGGACTCAAGTCTAGGGAGGACGTTGAGGCAGCTGCAACAATGAGGGTGACAGACCGAGAGACCCAGCGGAGAGACCCAGAGTACTGGACAGGATCATCCCGTGGACTTAGAGGGACTGAGAAAGCCTAAGTGGAGACCGTGAGACAGGCGGAAGAGACGGCAGGAGGCAGAGCCCCAGGCAGCAGCGAAGGGAGGTTCTGCCCTCTGCGGTGGCACAGAGAGCGGAGGGGCGGAGGCCACCGGCCCCGGGCGCAGAGAAGGCGAGCGGGAGGGGGGGCGGGCACCGGTGCAGGCCAGGCCTGAACTCTCCAGCGGTGGATCGGCGTGGGAACCGATCCCAGCCTCCCTTCCTGGCTCCCGGCTTCTCTGAACCCAGCCTGTTCCATCGGCACCACTGGCCTGAAAAACTCAGCTTCCCCTCCTCTCCTTTCTCGGCCTCGGATACTTCTTTGTAAATGGATGCACCAGGCTGGGAAAGGACAGGGCCAGAGTGCGCCCGGGCTGCAGCCTGGCCGCTGGGATGGCTCCCTTTTGCTCGCTTTTTCTTAGAATCCAGCTAGAACGCGGGTTAGGCGTTGGGGCAGTTCAGAGCAAGGCAGGGAAGGGATCCCAGACCAGGAGCCGAGGGCGATGGAGCTGTTCACACTGCCCGGAGCAGCCAGCCCTCCTTGCTCGTCCTCCTCTGCACCCCCCTAGTGGGCACAGACCAAATGTCTGAGACCCCTGGCTAGGCCCAAGCTCTCTCACATTCCTCTTTTTTCTTTCTTTCTTTTTTTTTTTTGCAGTTGTTATTGAAGATGATAGAATTGATGACGTGCTGAAAAATATGACCGACAAGGCCCCTCCTGGTGTCTAACTCCCCAAAGACAATGAGTTGAGGGAAAGAGAAAGAAGAGTGGCGGGCCATAACAGTTATTGGCAAAAAGCATGAGGAGGAGAAAGCACTTTGAAATGTATTATTAGCTTGCTACCTACGATGAAATCAACAACCTGTGTCTCATGTCAGGCCGGCAGACAGATGAGGTGTGAGGAGGAGGAGGAGGAGGAGGAGGAAGAGGAGAAGGCTCTGGGCTCCTCTACAAAAATAAAAGTTAAAAAAAAAACACATAAAAAATCACTATATACACACATATAAAGAAAAACGTCTCAGTTGCAGCTATTTGTCAAAATTACTATGTTTCTTTTTATATCTGGTAACTATTGTGCAATTATAGATCTGGAGTTTGAACCACTTCCTGAAGCAGCACCGAGTCCTTGAAGGTGCTTGTGGTCTCTGCTGATTTGGCTGTTCCCAATGTTTACATTATTTAATCTTGCAAAAATGATCCTGTGCACTTGGATGTGACATGCTGTCCAGTTTTATTATTTTTTTTAAATTGTTGTTTATTCTTGGATGTACAACAGAAAATCGGGGAAAATGATCTCTGTAGATACTGTTTTACTTCGGTCATCTTTTGAAGTTATCAGCAATGTGTTTAAGAGCAGAAGGTAACTTTTCTAAGGAATGACGCTTCAGGCGAATCCTTGTCTTATTTTAAAGAGATGAACGGCACAGCTTGTGTTTTCTTTTGTTGCAGTGAAGCTTGTTGCCCAGGTTAACTCCAACAACACGTTTTCTATGTCAGAAAGAAAAAGAAAAAAGAAAAACAAAGAAAAAAAATGCTTGAGCTTTTTCTAACCTCTCCTTGGAGTCCATTGTGTGAGCCCCCTCTTTCCTTCTCCAATATTGTGTCTCTCTATTCTCTTTAATGAACTGTAAAAAAACAAAAACAAATGTAATCACAAGAGTGCCAAATATCTTGAAACGCCAAAAGGCATTTTGGTTTCTTTTTTCCCCTGTGCTCTGAGTCCTTGTACAGGAATGCTCGGAGTGTCTTTCCTGTTATTTATAGGGGTTCTCTTAAGGCTCGCCAGCTGCCTGTTTTGCATGGTATTTGCAAAAACTGCCTCTTGCGTGAGGAATCTTTTACCATTTTATTTTATTTTACTTCTTTTGGTTTGTTTGCAACTTTGGATCTCATGAGGTCCCCACCCCCAGCTCCTTCTTTTCTTAGTTCTGTATTCTGTATGTTGCACTTGAACCAGCACACAGGGCTATTTCTCCAGTGTACAATAAAGAACTCTTCCTGTGTCTCCGCTCTTTCCTTGGCCTTGTTTCTTGGGTACTTGCTGTCCCTCTGATTGGGATGAGGAGATGGTGGCTTTGGTCTGTGGGCTAAAACAATGCGTGTGGTTGGGGGGGGGGGCATCTGTCAGTGGGCTGGATGGGCCAAGCTATTTCCAGAGAACGAATTCAGTGGGCTTTGAATTTGCACATTGGGCTCCTCCTGGCTCCCCCAAGGTTCTGGCCATCCTGTTGGGGCGGGAGGCTGTCAGTCCTGTTTGGAGTGATGCAAGGAGGCAGGACTTGGATTCAGTTCCCAGCTCTGATTTCCTTGCTCTCTGAACTGGAACTTCTGTGAGCCTCAGTTTCCTCATCTGCAAAGAGCAGATACCTGAGCTTCTGCCTCATGGGGTGAAGGAGAGGAACAGCTGAAACCTTCCATGTGGGGCCACTGGTAACACCACTGAACAACATCAGGGGCTGGGCTGGGGGTACACTCTCTCTGTAACTTCCAGAGCCCACTGTTAACTTGCCTGAGGATGAGTCTATCCTCTGGGGATGCATAGCCAGGTCAGGGAGGCACCTGTTACTCCTGCCTCCAGTCACCCATTGGAAGAGCTTGTTGTGCAAAGGTGGGAGGTAGCTCCATCTCTTGTTAAGCTGGAGGCAGTGTTGGGTCGGGGTTCTGGGGTGGGGGTGGGGGAGAGGACCTGGGAGGAGGTCCCCCCCAGGCTGTTTTGCATGTGGGAGCCCCACTGCTTGGAGCTTTTAATATGTTTGTTGTAAAGCTGTCAGCCAAGGAGTCACAACACAGCTCACAGTGAGCTTGAGCATGACTCAGACTTCAGGTAAGAGTCCCCACAGGAGGGGTTGCAGAACAGGGGCTTTGTGGGGGCTGGGAGGGGAGGGCGAATGTCTCCTCTCCTTTCCCAGGGCTGACAGCCTCTGTGTGTCCCAGCCCAGGGCTCTTCATCCTGTGATCATTACTGGGACTGATGGGGGAGCTGGGACTGGCAGTGCCCAGCCTGCAGATGCCAACTTCATTTTCCCAGGCACATGATCCTCTTCTTGAGTGGCTGTCTTCCTCTCCTGACCCTAGGCACTCCTTTTTGGAATTCAAGGTCTGTAGGTTCCATAGAGCCAAGCAACGCCATGTACTCTTCCCTACTAGAAGGCCAAGGGGTACTGGGGAGAGAATTAGGGCGGGGCCTGCTCTTTGTTCAAACAGTAATATGCTAAGAGGGACAAAAGGCAGGTGAAATGGTTGTTTTTTTTTTTTTTTTTGAGGGGGGGGCAGGGTTTCTGTCAGTGCCCCATCACAGCACTGCTGTCACTGAATACTTTCTCATCCAATTTCTCACACGATTGTCTCAGCAACCCTAGAAATCCAGAGACATTCGCTTTCCAGAGCGAAGAAGCTGAAGCCCCAGGGAAGCAAGAGAGACCACCTACCTCCCATGGGCTTTTCCTGAATGCCCAGCTCACAGCAGCCTTAGGGAACGGGACGGGTGCTCTTGTTTTCCTGCTTCTACAAGCGCCAGCAGGTCTCAGGAAGGACGACTCCTGCAAAGGGCCTTGCTTGGTTTGTGAGCTGCAGTTGCAGGACTGGAACCCAGAACCTACCACCAGGATGAGGATGCAAACAGACTTTGGCTCTGTTCCTTGCTTCAGCTATTGTCCTTCAGCCTGTAAAGGTCCTTGTGTTGGTGTGTTGTTCTGAAGCCCTGCCTATCTCCACCATCCAGCACAACAGACTGCATCAGGGGTCAGAAGGGGGCAGCGTGTGGATGTGGTCAGCTAGCGGGTGCTCTGGGCCAAGGCCAAAGGTCCATTTTAATAAGTGATATATTAAAATGTTCCTGCTGGAGGCCACTGGGCAGTGAAGGCAGGTCCTCAGCCTGGAATGAGTCTGCCTTTCCTGAGGCCTCCATTCAGTAACAAGGAAAATAAATCTCTTAAATATACTATAGCATCGGGTGAACATTTGTTGAGAAGGCACTTTGGGGACTGGGCAGATATCAAATTATAACAAGTGCTGGATATGTCTGAAGTATCTGGAGAGGGCAGCAATAAATATGGGAAAAGGCTATTAAAAGATGGAGGTGGGGGAGGGTAACTAAACCCCTGAGCATCGACCTGGAGCATCCAGGGCTGCATCCTTTAAACTTGGCTAATTGAATGTTTTCAATAAGCATCCATCTCCCTGGATTCTGCTCCTGTGGCCTGTCCAGGCTGACAGGCTGCAGGAATATCAAAGGTATCTTTAAAGGAAGAACTGGCAAATTAAGTTTTAAAACAGAGAAGCTTAAAGATTCCTGCTGTCTGCCACGGATGAAGGGATGAGCCTGGGATGCAGCAGCAGAGCAGGCAGCAATTTCTAGGTGTTCAAGGTCTACCTAGGAGAAAGCTCTGGCCTAGAGGGAGGGGGAACTGGCTTTATGTGGCAAGTAGATTCAAGACTTAGATGGCTTGAATTTGAAACCTTTATCCTGGCTGTGACCTGGGACATTTCTCAAGGTCTTTGGCTTTCTGGTTCTTCTATAACATAAGGATGGTAGGAAGTATCAGGAAAGCTTAGATGGGAACTTTTTTCTCCCCAGAACAAGGCCTGGAACTCAGAAAGTGACAGCCCTTGATATGAGCATCCAGGAGCATCCGCTGTTTGCTGTGTGTCAAGCAGCGGGTGACCAAATCACTGGAAAAGTCCCTACTATTGGTCATGGTTTTGCACACAGTCTTTGGCTACTGTACTCAAAGACAGAGGTAGACTTTTTGGGATGCAGAGGGCAGGAGTTTGCTTGAGGAGATGGGGATGGTTTCAGGGAGTCAGCCTGCCTGAGCTCCATGACCGCCGTTCATTTTCCAAGGTTCCTACATAAACGTGTGCTCCTGCTCCCCAAAGGCTGTGTCTCCAGAAGCTTACACACCCCTTCCACCCAGCCTGCCGGAAGCCTTCCTTCTCTGGATGGGAGCCACAGTACTGACTCGCCCTGGGGAGGGATGACCTTAGCTCTCTGCTTGGGTCACTTCCTTAGACAAGACTTGGGGCCTCATTCACTAAGTGTTGACTTAGTGTCTGCCATGTGTACCTGGCATAATGAGGAACAAACAAGGGTTTGTTCTGGGTCCTGGGTTCAAAAATGATCATTCCCCCCAACCCCCATGGAAGTGAGATTGGGACGGAGGGGCCGGGCTGACTAGGTTTATACGTTAACATGACCCAAGCTAGAGGCATCTGAGAGGAGGAACCTCAATTGAGAAAATTCCTCCATAAGATCCAGCTGTAAGCAAGCCTGTGGGACGTTTTCTTAATGAGTGATTGATGGGGGAGGGCCCAGTCCATTGTGGGTGATGCCACCCCTGAGCTGGTAGTCCTGGGTTCTGTAAGAAAGCAGTCTGAGCAAGTCAAGAGGAACAAGCCAGTAAGCAGCACCCCTTCATGACCTCTGCATCAGCTCCTGCCTCCACATTTCTGCCCTCTTTGAATTCCTGCCTCGGCTTCCCTCAATGGACTGTGACTCAGGATATGTAAGCCACAAACAAACAAACTAACAACACCCCCTCCCCTCCCCAGGCTGCTTCTTTGGTCATGGCATTTCATTGCAGCAATTGTAACCCTAAGACAGGCGCTTGGGGCTTCCAAAGCATCAGCAACCTACTTCCTGAATGTCAGCAACAATGGGGAACTAAGACAGCTGGATCTTGGGTATGGGCTGGCACTCAATCGTGTGACCCACTTTAAAATAAAATACCTTTGGAGCTCTAGACTAGTTCAAGATGATCTACAGATGGTGGGCAAGATGGCCCACCAAGGTAAAAGCACTTGCCCCAGAGCCTGGTAGCATGAGTTTGATCCCCAAGAGCTACGTGGTAAAAGGAAAGAACCAATTCTGGAAAGTTGTCTTCTGACCTTCATACATGTGCTGTGGCATGCAATAGAAAAATGAAATGATGATGATGATGATACAGATGACAAATTGGGGAGACAATGTTGAGCTGACATATATAACCTTGATTTAGTTTCTTATGTTCCTACCATCTGGTGCCATTCTGGCAAATTTTGCCCGACTAAGGAGCCAACATGGGACCATGGTTACTAACTAAACCCCACAGCTCATTCCAATGTTATTAGTTTTTATATAATGCCCTTTGTCTTCCTGCCTTCCACACTGGAGGACACATTACAGTTAGTCATCATGCCTCCTTGGGCAGCTCTTGATCATGTTAGTTTCTTAGGCTGGGCTGCTGATGGAGCACTGGAGACCTGTTTTGTAGTCTGGCCTCCAAGTAAAGTACCCAGTGTTTTGATTTGATTTGAGACACGTTCTCTTGTGGCACAGGCTGGCCTTGAACTTAAGCATGTAGTAGTTGATGGCCTTGAATTTCGAATCCTCAAGTATCTGCTCTGCCTCTTAAGGGCTGAGTGTGCACCACGAATTCCCAGTTTTTGAGGTCCAAGGATAGAATCTAGGACTCCCCAAATGCTAGGCAGGCACTCTTCCAATCGAGCTAAGTCCTCAACCCTCAGGTAGGGTTTATCTGATATTTTTCCAGTGATTTGAGTGATAGGTTTTAGGAGGGGGAAACCAATCCTGTTCTCTGTATCAGAGACACAGGTGACAGATGCCATTCACTGCTGTTGGGACTGTCCTGGGTCATCTGGGCTGAGATAGTGGGGTCAGCCAGGATTCTGGGTTGCAGGATTTCCCTTTTTCTTTTTTGTACACTGCATCTTTTGGAGGGCAATCGCCCTGCAAAGTCCATGCTTTAGGGGCAGAAGTGCCTCCACATCTCGAGGCTTTGTTCACAGGCCATTGAGTGAACCGTTGTCCGGTAGTTCCATGTTCAACAGAGGCAAAAGTTCAGAGAGATCCTAAGTTCCAGGCATGCTATGGGGTGGGAGGAAGACCCAGCATTTGCAAAACCCCACAGTGCAGCAAGATGACCGATAGATGGAGCCGTGCAAAAAAAAAGAAAATTTTAACAAATTAATAGAAGCGACTTCCTGTGGAGAAACCGTCATCCTGGTTAGAAACTGTGCCGCATCTAATCTTTTTCTTGGAAACTCAGGCAGCTGCTCTGGTTTACACAATCTGCCTCTTGGAGAGAAGGAGAAGGGGGAAAAACCATGTGGTCCTTATTCAGCAGCAGAGGTTATCCCAAACCATATGCAAAAATAAATCCCAGGTAATGCCGGTAACCCAGGAAGCCTGGCAGCTGAACCAAAAGGCTGCTGGGCAGCCTGGAGACAAAGATCTTATGTCCAAAGACCCGGGCCCTATTCCAGAGGGACCAAGAATCATAGACAGACCGAAATGGGGTGGTGGTGATTGGGGGTGGGGAGGGCTTTCCTAACCTTTTCCCTCAAACTGCTCCCTGATCCACAGGTTTGGCTCAGGTGACATCCCTCCCACTGGAGGGTTTGTCCCAAACAACGGGGAAATGCACACCCTCAGAGCCTGGGCCAGGGGCCTTGACCTAGAGGCAGTTGTTTTGAGGACAAAGGGTCACCAAGAGGGGGAGGAAGCCGCTGGAAGGACAAGCTGTATTGGGGAGGACCCGGAAGTGCGCCCAGGGAACTCCTAAGAGAATGGTTGATGGGAGGGGTGTGTGGAGGAGGGCAGGAAACGGCCAGGGAAAGAGATGCCCTGCGGCGAAGCTGGGTGGCCGAGGGTTTCAGGAGTTTACCCTAGGAGGGTGTTTTATGGAGGAGATGAACTTAGTGAATTCATTAATTAAGTCCATATTCATTCAACAATTTTTTTGGCAGGCAGAGAGGGGGTGGGGCTTGTGCTTGGCACTGGGGAGACACCGCTTTGCTAGAGGGAGGCCTTTTCCGGTTCAGAAACCACAATGTCTGGTCTGTGACCTTTCAGTGACTGAATTTCAACAGGGTGGGGGTAGGCCTCTAGGGGAGTCCCAGCAGCTTGTCAGCACCCATCCCTGAGCTTCAAGAGGATTCAGGATGTCCTTCCTTTCGGCCAGTCGCCCGGGCTGGCTGTGTGACCATCATCCCTGGCAAGTGTATTTTGTCTCTCTGGGACTCTGTTTCTCAATGTGAAAAAAAATTTTCCCCCCTGAATCTCTAGCTGCAGACCAATGGTTGCTCTGCTCTCTCACCATTTAATTATCTGAATCTCATCCCCATTCTACGGATGAGGGACAGTGGGGCACAGAGCAGCAATCGCACCTGCCTACTTGCCCACGGTTGCAAAGTGGCCCGGCTGGGACTGAAATTCAGCTAAGCTCGGTCCCTGATGTTCATGGTCTGGTCAGTCCCAGTGCAAGGAGGCCTTTCGACAGACAGCTATGTTTTGCAGTTCAGGGACAGACTGTAAGGTGCCCATCCTGGGGCACGCAGGGAGCGGGGCGGGGGTAGGGGTAGGGGTGAGGAGTTGGGGGAGGAGGAGGCCAAGGATCTACTTGGCAGTGAACCCTGGACCAGGCCAGCTGGTTGCCATGGGGACAGCTGGGCGGAGATGCGGGCCAGGCAGGCAGGTTGCCCTGCCAGGGCAGTTCCGGGGAGATCCCTCCCTCAGTGCGGGGAGTGGCACCTGGGAGTGCTTTCCTGGCAGCCTAGGCCACAAGAATTCTTGGCTTGCAGACAGGAGAGGCCACAAGTCCCCTCCAGACGTCTGAGCCTTTGCGACCTGGCCCAATCCCCCATGCACAACGACTGTCTTCAGTTCTGTGTGAATTATTTACCGAGTCTGGCAGCCTCCCCGGAGGCCTCCCTGCCGGCCCCCCTTCCCCCTCCCTCCCTGCCCCCGTGGTGTCTCCACTTTCTGGTTCCATCAGACTTCTTTCTCGCTACCCAAGAAGTCTCCCAGGCTAGGCCCCAAAGGGAGCCAAGGGAAGCATCTTTCTCCTCGTTCCTTCACTTGGTAGGTGTTGCAAGCCAGGGGCATTTGGCTTCCAAAGAACGTTAGCATCCTCTTCTATGGCATTGGGATGGTAATTCCTGTTCTGGACGCTTCCAGGACTGCTGAGCAGATCCTACACGGTAATGCGGGGGGTGTGGCCTTTGCATTGTATCCAAGCACAATATCATCAATTTGTGACATGCACCACAGTGTTGAGTACACTGCACATGCTTTATTCAATTCTCCTAGCACTCCTACCCCGTGGGAGTATTATCTGTAGATTATCTCCATTTCACAGACTGAGACACTGAGGCCTTGAGGGGTTGAGGAACTGTCTTCTGGAAGGAGCCAGAAGTGGAAACAGCTGGACCTGGCTCATGCTTTTCACCTCTATCCAGTTGGTAAGGCTCCTTCACCGGCGGCTTTATGCAGGAACCTGGTATCAACTTGAGCATTTGAGTTACATTTGTATGTCATAATGTAACAAATATCACTGTGCGTGAGTTACATTTGTCACTGCTGTCCTCTACAGATCCTGAGCGCTGGGAATACACCACTGACACAGTGAGCCAGGATCACCCCCTGCCCTCAAAGTGTTATTGGTAGCAGGGTGAGGTTTGAGGGGACTGTCTGAGACAGGAAGCAAAGAAAGACAGACACTTGCTACAGTTACTTTAAGATGGAGTGAGTGCCTTCTATGATAAGGGCTGGTTGCACAGAAGCGATGCTCCAGGGTGGCAGAAGGGCACAGGTAAGGTCTGGGGCTCGATGGGTAAAAGGGCTTGCTCTGCAAGCTGGATGAGGGGGTGGGAAGGCAGAACCAAAGCTGTCCTCTAACCTCCACAAGTGTGCCAATCCCTCTGTCTCATATGATGTAAAACAAAAACATTTCAAAGGGGCAGGAGCTCTTGGTAGGAGTGTCCAGAAGCAGAGGACAGAGGCTGGCAAGTTGGGGGCTTCCTTGAGCCAGGGCAGGTCCTTTGGGAAGTGGTTGGGAGGAAAGAGGATGATGTGAATCACAGGGATCCTGGAGGGGATGAGGGTGGATCACAGGGGTCCTGGAGGGGATGATGTGGATCACAGGGATCCTGGAGGGGATGAGGGTGGATCACAGGGGTCCTGGAGGGGATGATGTGGATCACAGGGATCCTGGAGGGGATGAGGGTGGATCACAGGGATCCTGGAGGGGATGAGGGTGGATCACAGGGGCCCTGGAGGGGATGATGTGGATCACAGGGATCCTGGAGGGGATGAGGGTGGATCACAGGGATCCTGGAGGGGATGAGGGTGGATTACAGAGATCCTGGAGGGCATGAGGGTGGATCACAGGGGTCCTGGAGGGGATGAGGGTGGATCACAGGGGTCCTGGAGGGGATGATGTGGATTACAGGGATCCTGGAGGGGATGAGGGTAGATCACAGGGGTCCTGGAGGGGATGAGGCTGGATCACAGGGGTCCTGGAGGGGATGATGTGGATCACAGGGATCCTGGAGGGGATGAGGGTGGATTACAGGGGTCTTGGTGGGGACGAGGGTAGATCACAAGAGTTCTGGAGTAGATGGGAGTGGATCACAGGGATTCTGGAGGGAATAAGGGTAGATCACAAGGGTTCTGGAGGGGATGAGGTGGATCACAGAGACTATAATACAAGTTCAAAGGTTAGTTCATTGTCTGTTGGTGTGTTGTCTACAGGGTATCCTGTATCCCAGGATGACTTTTTCCTCACAGTGTAACCAAGGGTGACCTTGAGCCCCTACTTCCCCCTCCTTTACCTCCCAAGTGCTGATGTTACAGGCATGCCACCCACATCCATTTTACATGTGTTGGGGGGTGAACCCAGGGTTTTATGTATGTTATGTTGGAAAAGCAACAATTGTCATGGATGTACAGCATCATGAAAAAACTCAATAAATAACAAGCTTTGCTCTTGAACTTTCTGGGGACCCATCCTCAAGTCTGAGCTTTGGGGTTTTCCTGGGGTAGAGGTGTGTTGGGAAGGGGTGTCTTATTTTTTTTTCTGTTGCTATAATAAAATACCCTGAAAAAAGGCAACTTGAGGGAGTTTATTCCAGCCCATAATTCAAGGGTAGGGAAGGGAAGTCAAACTGGACAGGAACTTGAAGCAGGTGGTCACACCCACAGGCAGGAGGCAGAAAGGGCAGAATGCATGTTGCTGTTCTGCTCCTGCTTTATGTTTTGTGGTCCAGGATCCTAGCGAGGGAATGATGCCACCCATGGTGGACAGGTCTTCCAAACTCAATTAACACAATCAAGATAACCCCCTGGGTATGCCCAAGAGGCCCATTTTCCAGGGGATTCTAGGTTCTGTCAGGTTGACAACACCAACCACCACAGGGGATGTCAGAGGATGGAAACCAAGAGCAGGTAGAAGCTTGGGTCAGGCAGGATCCCCTTAAGACTGCATGGCTGTACCATGAACCAGGGTCCTGATGTCCAGTATGCCTTTCTATTGCATTGGGCTACCTAGGCCACAAAGTGACAGTGCCTGGGGAGGGAGTGTGTGGTGCTTTTTCCAGGCTTCCCTCACAGTTAATGGGACAATGGGGAAGGTGTGGTCCTTGCTAGTGTGTAGTAATCTCCTGCAAGATGGAATATTCCATCCTCCAGGGAGACTTGTTAAGATTCAAGCTTGTTAAGGCTCAGGAAGTCAGGCTGGAGAGCTGGCTTCATAGTAAGAGCACATATTGCTCTTCCCAGAGGACTACTTAAATTTTATTCTGAGCACTCACAAGGAGTGGCTCACAACCCCCTGTAACTTCAGCTCTGATGGATCCTGTGCCTCTGGCACCTGCACAAACATACACTTATCTACACACATACATAATTAAAATGAAATCTTTTCAAAAAAGAAAATAGTTTAATGAAGAAAAAAGATACAGGAAGTAAACAACTTGAGAAGCCCCAGGAAGTCCCTGAAACTGATCAGATGCACTAGTTTCTCCATCCCCTAATCTTATAAAATGTAAGGATCAATGAGAGACACTTTCAGACAAGCTGAGCTACCTGGAAGAGACACTGTCCAACCTGTGAAATCATAAGTCGAGCACTGAGCTTCAGGGTTCTAGCTTTTGGGAGCTGTCATTCATGCTGGAGGGGTGTCTTTGGTGATGCAGCTGTCTGTGTCATTTCTGTTCTTGTGAGTAACTCCTCTCTTATACTCATTTAAGTAACCCCAACAAAACTCATTGGATCCTTACTTTGGTCTGTCTTTGATTCCCTATCGGGGTAAGTAGACATTCATTCCAGGAATAATGTCCCTCACACAACTGTCTTTCTGATCTCCCTCCACTTCTCATTGAGTCCACAACGCTTAGGCTTCACAGTTCTTTCTAGAATGTCCTATCTATGTCTCATTTCCTGCCCTTACTATTCCGTTAAATCCTGTTTGGCCTCCAGGGCTCAGATGAATGACTTGGCTAAGGTCAAGGACAGGTGTCAGCTGAGAAAGCTCGGCCTCCAGGAAGCCTTCCAGGAGTACCCTCCTCTCTTCCTTAGGCTCCGGAATCCCATTGCTTCCCTGTCCTGTGGAACCATCATTGGTGTGCATCACTGCTGGTCTGTCCTCCTCTCTCAGCCCACATTTCCCTTTGGGGCAGTTGCTGGACTCTCCCTTGCTTGTCTCCATTTCCTCAGGGCTTTGCACAA
Source organism: Onychomys torridus (assembly GCF_903995425.1). Taxonomy (NCBI): domain Eukaryota; kingdom Metazoa; phylum Chordata; class Mammalia; order Rodentia; family Cricetidae; genus Onychomys; species Onychomys torridus. The sequence continues at coordinate 152,002,411 of NC_050444.1, forward strand.
ATGTCAGGCACATAGAAGTTCCCCAGGGAACCCTGTTGAGTTCATGTTGTAACAACAACAACTTCTTGCATATGTCGTTTTCCAGCTTCAAAGGCCTCTTAGATGGCTGGCATCTGATGCCCACAGCAGAAGCATGGTTTGAGGCAGGCAGGTGTGGTGAGGGGGTCAGGTCCTTGCCCCCTCGCAACACAGGCTGACCGCCCACATCGTCTCCCTGGAAGTGGGTGGGGATATGCTTGTAATATATTTAGTTCCAAGTGGGAGTCTCTGCAGAGCTCTGACCCCAGGCTTGCTGTTTCACGGGGGATGGGGGTGGGGAGGAGGCCAGGAGTTGTTGCTTTCAGGGCTCACTGAGGAGCTGGGGCCAGCTTTGCTGCTGGTGCCCAGGGTAGGTGTGTTCTCTGGAGCACAAACCTTGGGAGCCAGGGGCTTTCTTCTGTGACAGTTCAGTCACTGTGCTGTGCAGGGCATAGAATCACAAAAAACCTAGGGAAAAACCCAAAATGAGGGGATGAATGCCCAAGTAAACTAGTTCATCCACTTGGAATTACTGGCAACAATCAAAAAATAATACTTAAGAGCCAGATGTAGTGCACCCTTAACAATCTCATCCCTTGGGAGGCGGAGGCTGAAAGGTCAAGTGTTCAAAGCCATCCTCAGTTACTTCATGAGTTAGAGGACAGCCTGGGTTACATGTGACCCTGCCTCAAAAATGACATTTCAAGAATTGAGGTTGTAAATCAGTGCAAGAACACTTACTAAGGATGCGTGTGTGTGTGTGTGTGTGTGTGTGTGTGTGTGTGTCTAGGTATCACCTACAGTGTGAAGAAATGAAATAAATGAAAAAAAAAAAACCCTGTTGACAAACTACATATGTTTTATGTACAGGGCAACAAGGAAAATGTAGATGGTGTCTGTGATGGGACAGACAGTGACTGGGGTGGCCTGAGTTCTGCTGCTTGCTCACTGTGGACTTGGACAACCGAGCTCTGTGTCTCTGTGTTCATGTAAAAGAGGCAGATATAAAGGCACCATTCAAGGTTGAGAAGATGCAGTGGGTTACTATTTGTCAGGGTGTATAAAATAGTTCCTACCACACACTAATATTTAGTTATTGTAAGTGGCTTTTGTCATATTCATTATATCAAATCCCTATAAGAAGAAATAAAAAGGTGGATGAAAATGTCAACCATATTTTCTCTGGGTATGGGTTAAAGTATAGTTTTTGTTCTCTTTCTTCTCTTTCTTTTTCTTCCTTCCTCCCTCCCTCCCTCTCTCTCTCTCTCTCTGTCTCTCTCTCTCTCTCTCTTTTGAGACAGGGTCTCACTATGTAGTCCTGGCTATCACGAACTCATAGAAATCCTCCTGCCTCTGCCTCTCAAGTGCTGGGATCATGTTGAGATAGTTTTATAGTCAAGGCTGGTTTGGAAATCTCTGTGTTGCCCAGGCAGGCCTGCAACTTTTATTCATTTATTTATTTTAATAAATTCACTCTATTGTGATGAACTCAGCCGTAAAATCATCTCACGGCCTGATGGGACTGAGCAAATGTTTCTACAGCTACTATCCGTTGATTGATGATTGACTGATTCAGTGTGTGTGCTTGTGTTATTGTGTATGCGTGGAGGTCAGAAGATGACTTTCAGGAGTCAGTTCTCTCCCTCCACCATGTGGGTTCTGGGGACCTAACTCAGGTGGTTAGTGAGAAGCACCCATACCCTCTGAGCCATCTCATTGACACTTGCCTGGAATTTTTAACTCTCTTGCCCCCACTTCCTGAATGCTGGATTACATATGTGTGCTGTTCAAATCTTAGATGGTCTTTTAATAAAAAAAACCCAGAGGCAGATATCAGGGTGAAAGCTGAAAGATCAGAGAAGCCCAATAGCCAGCCACTAGTTCTTACCTCTAAGAAATCCTCAGCTTAAAGAGAGTGAGTTCCTGTTTTCTCATGCCTTATATACCTTTCTCTGCCCTGCCTATTACTTCCTGGGATTAAAGGCATGAGTGCTTCCCAAACAAAGGCATGAGATCTCAAGTGCTGGGATTAAAAGTGTGTGCCACCACTGTCTGGCTGTTTCTCTTCTATACTGGATCAATCTCATGTAGCCCAGTGTGGCTTTGAACTCACAGTGAGATCCAAATGGATCTCTGCCTCCCAAGTAACAGGATTAAAGGTGTGTGTCACCACTGCCTGTCTATGTCTAAACTAGTGGCCGGCTCTGTCCTCCGATCCTCAGGCAAGTTTATTAAGGTACACAATATATCACCATATGGGCTGGAGAGGTGGCTCAGCCATTAAAGGCTAGGCTCACAACCAAAAAACAATATATCACCATATATGTGTACCATAATAACCAGTTTGATCTCTCTCCCAGCCTAAGTATTTTATTTTTTGGAGTGCTGGGGTGGAACCCAGTGTCTCTCACACACTGGACAAGTTCTCTGTGCTGAGTTACATCATAGCCCACTAGATATTTGTTTCTTGTTTTTTTGAGACAGGGTTTCTCTGTATATCCCTGGCTGTCCTGTAGATATTCTACAGTGAAGGCATATTGCCTTTATTATCAGGAAGAATAAACTTTATTTGCCCCCATATTCTACAGTGAAGGTGTATTTCCTTTATTAGCAGGAATAATAAACTTTATTTGCCCCCAAACAACAGTAGCTGGAACACAGACTCAGGGGTACCCTTTGTTTGCACTTGAGGGGGTGCACCTCCACAATTACCACCTGGACTCCCTGGGGACACACCCTGTCAATGTTTTTCTTTCTCAGAATGATGGCTCATGGGTAATCTTTCTTTAAACAGTCCAGGCTGTGCCTTCCATCTTTCATCTGCTACTTTAATAATTTTATATGATGCCTATTGAAACAAATAGCCAAGCTGTTTAAATACCCACAGCCATAAACTGTCACCACCTGATGACGATGACAGGTCCCCAGGCGGGCCACATCAGAAATGAAAGTAAATCACTCTGACCACTGCTGTCATCACACTTCCAGGATCCAGGGAGACAAGGGCATTGACAGAGAAGGAAACGCCAACTGCTGTGGTAGCAATTCCGGCTTCCTCGGTTGGCTTGCCAGGCTGCCAGCCTGCCAGAGAAAGCCAGCCAGCTGGCCAGAAAATGGCTGTGCCAAGCACATAGTAGGTATGTAATGACTCCTCATCAAGTCCGACTGGAATTTTGTCACTTGCAGCCAGTGCATCTGAGTCTGTCCTGGGGGGTGGGGTCCTGGTTGAGGTAAGGGCAGGGATGCTGGCAGGTGGTCCTCACCTCCAAGGCGTTAATGCCATTTGATCCTTTCAGATGGGTTGTTTTCAAAGGACTTATTTTTATTAAATTATGTGTAGGTGTGTGTATCTGCATGTGGGCATGTGCCCATGAGAGCAGGTATCCTAGGATGCCCAGAGCAGGTACTTGAGATGACCAGGAGCCTGATTTGCAGGCAGTTGTGAGCCACCTGACCTGGGTGCCGGGAATTGAACTCCAGGACTCTGGAACAGCAGCAAGCACTCTTAACTCAAGCCCTCTCTCTAGCCCTGCCTCTTTCAAATCCTTTTTTCCTGGGGTTTCTGTGAGTTCTGAGGCTTTTGGTGACCCCTGTGCAAGGGGTCTGCATAGGTTTTCATCGTTTGTCTTGAGACACCCCTTTAAATGACCATGATGACAGTTATTGTTACGATCTAACCACAGTCCATCTCCCGCCTTTAAGTTTTTTTTTTTTTTTAAATCTTGTTTTGTTTGGAAACAAGATATTTGCCTGGTAGCCCAGGCTGGCTTTGAACTCCTGTGCACAGTACTGGCCCTGTCTCTTGAGTTAGCTAGAATTACAGATTTGTGCACCATGGCTGGGTACCCCTTTCCTAATTTTTTATTCATCCATCTATCTATCCACCCATATATACATGTATACATCCATTTTCTTGCACTTATGTATGATGCATTCCCCCATTGACCCATCCATGCATCAGTCCATCCATGAATCCATCTTCTCATCCATCTGTCAATGAATCCACCACCTACTGACCCATTCATTTTCCTGGTATACATGGTTACAGTCATGAATTTATCCATACAGCTATTCATCTATCCATCAATGCATCCATCAATGCATCTATCCATCCATCTATCATCCATCCATCCATCCATCCATCCATCCATCCATCCACCCACCCATCCACCCATCCATCCATCCATCCATCCACCCACCCATCCACCCATCCACTGTCAACAGTAATCTGTTGGTAGGTAAGTAGCCTCTAGGGCTATATTGTCTGATCTTTAAGTCACCTCTGGTCTGAGAGGCAGCCAGGTGACCAGACACTGAACTCACAGGACAAGTTCTAAACACTATGGACATAGAGAGGAGGGATTACATACCCATCAGAAATCTCACAGATAGCTGCAGGAGTATCATGTGGGGCTGTATGATTGGTTCAGTGGTTAAAAGCACTTGCTCCTCTTCCAGAGGACCCAAGTTCAGTTCTCAGAACCTACATTGGGTAGCTTACAACCAACCAACCACATGTAACTCCATCACCTGGGGATCTGAAACCCAGTCAATAGCGAGTCCTTGAAGAATCACTATCTGAAGAAAACCAAGAAGAACTAAGGGTTCATGAGTCATTGAGCCCCTCGGCCTGATCCTTGGGCCTGGACACATTCACCCAGGGCACCTGATGCTTGGACCTGCACAAGTTCACCCAGGGTACCTGCCTGTCCCCAGAGTCTCTGCCGTTATTTCAGTAATTAGTAACATGGCCAAATGTTGGCATAATCATAGGAAAACAAACTCCTTTTAGAGGCTTTTAACATATATTCTGGATACAACCAGAAGTAACTTGAAGTTTAATGTAAATGCTCTTGCCAAATGTGTGGGAACACTTTGACAGAAAGGAACGGATCCCAGAATGACAGAAGTAGACATAGGAACCCTCTGGCCTAGAATGCCAATGGCCACCTTAGAGATTGTCTGGAACCTACTTTAAAGTGTAATGGCTAGCTGCTTTTTTGTTGTTTAACATTAGAGGGAATGGGGCTTAGTTGATTTGTTATGGGTGGACACAGTGCAGTTTACATAGATTAAGGTTTTCTAAATTTATGTTCCAGCTTATGTATTTACATGGAACTGTTCTCAAAAGTAGCTAAAGACATAAAGAGAATGGAAATTCAGAGTTCTTTCAGACACATAGCTCCACAAATGTTAACCTTGTAACATATGTCTTGTCTGTTCAAATGTATGTAAATACTGAACACTACATAGTATGATTGAAATGTAAAGGCAAGTGGATCAAAGTATATGTCAAGACCAACAACATCCTGTGGTACCACTGGGATCCAGGAAAGCAGCCTGTGTGGACCCCTAGCTTTCTTTATGTCTGCACTGCACCCCAACAGACTCCTGTGGTGATGATGGGTCATGAAAATAACATTGTTCTAAGTTGGTGTCCCATTAGAATTCACATATATGCTTTTAATAAAAAATGATGTAACCATACAAAAATTTTTTTAAAATTTAAGTGTCATGCTGGGAAGGAGGGAAGGGTGGGAAGGGAGAGGATAGAGCCAGGTTCCAGTCAGATAGGCCTGGTTCAGATCTCAGTGAAGCTCTCGCTGGTTCCACGTTCTTGGTCTAACCTTTAGCAATTTCTGAGCTTCCTGTCCTCATCAGCTGGGTAGAGATGGGGGTGCATTCATGCAGGGCAGCAGAGGGGTTACCTGAATCTGCCAAGCACCAGGTGCATATCAGAGTCACCCCAGGAACACTAAGTGCTGAACTCCAGATGTCCTCCTTTACAGAGCCAGAGACCCAGGTGGCTGAGGAAGCGCACAGCATTTGTAGTGAGCTGGGACTTCCCAGCTGCGGCCCTGGGCTGTGACAGGTGTCTAGGGGCACAGCACACCACTACAGAGTGGCCTAAGATTGATTGGCCTTTGGTTGTCCTCCCCTGGGTCTAATTATCGAGGATCTTATAGGGAGGTATTCTAAGATTTTATCCACGCTGATCTATCACCACTGCCGAATACTCCTTCTTTCTTCCCCCAAGGAATTCAGTCATGTACTTGTAAGATTGTAGTGTTCCCACCCTACAGGTGTGCGCTGGCCTTCCCAGCCTGCTTCCTTTAACTTGGAATATGCAGAAAAAGATGGACTTTCCTTACCTCTCGTGCACTAATTCACACATACACTCACTCAACAGGTCTTTGGCTCCTCCCACGTCTAAGTCCAATGTGTAATGGGTGTTACCAGTGACCAAGGCTCTAGGACCTCCTCACCCACAGGTCTTCCCACAGGCTTAGATCAGCAACAGGGTAAAGAATGGAGCTTGGTGGCAAGAGTATCTGCTTACAAAGTGCACCCCCACTTGATGCATCTGTGTTCCAGAATGTCAATGGGTCACAACCTTCTTGGGCTGTTGGAGTGGGGGGACTCTGGAGAGCTGCAGAGGAAACTGGAGTCCATTTTGAAGTTAGGACTTTGTAGGTGATGGAGCAGGTAATAGGTGGGGGGCTACCGTGTAGGGTAGGACTGGAAGGTGAAACCTGGGGGAAAAAATCAAAGCAAAGACTTGGGGCTGGGCACGTGACTCAGTGGTAGTGTAGATTGCACGCCTGGCAAATCTAGGCTCTGGGTACCTCCTCGAGTGTCCTGAAAAGCAAAACTCAAAACTCAGAAGAAAGATCGGGAGTCAGAAGAGGTCCACACTAGGGAGGAGGGAAAAGGGGGTTGCCGTGAGCGAAGAAGAGGAGATTGGGGACCTGCAGCTGGTTGAATACCAGTGACCTTGGTCATGGCTAACTCTCACCACAAGGCAGAAACCATATCCTAGGGAAGAAGGAGTAGGGGGAACAGGAGTCATAGGCAGTCTTTGGAGGAGATGGCCAGTGAGAGGAAGGGATGTTCATGAGCTAGGGCCAGCTTGGAGAGCTGCTTTGGGAAGGATGCCACTTGAAGTAGGTAGGAGTGGGTTTCCTTGGGGGCTGTGTCCCTACCAGGCAAGTACACAGTCTGTATGAGATTGATCTTTTTCTTCCTGAGTGGCTGGCTCCTTAGTCACCAGAGTGCCAGCTAATAGTACTCATCAGCCCTTCATAACTATTGAGCACCCAACTGTGTGCCAGATGCTGTTTGGAGTACTGGGAAAAGGCAGCTGGGCCCTTTGTCATCAGGAGTCCCATGAGTGTGCTAGCTAGAAAGGTGGGGCTCTGCTCAGGGCTGAGGTGCAGGCAGTGTCTCTGGCCTCCATCTGTCCTGCGGTGTCACCACAGGTGGGGCAGGATCAGGGCTTTTCTATGGGCTGACTGCAGTGTGCAGCTGGTGGGTGGCTATGTAGGCTGCTGCCTCTGTGTCTGGGGTTGGGGGTGGGTAGGTGCAGTTCATCAGGGAAGGAAAGTTGGATGTGGGAGGGGAAGGAAAAATGGGCCTCTAGTTGGCTTCTCTGTTGCTGTGATAAACCCTGACCAAAAGCAACTTGGGTATGTGTGTGGGGTGTGTGTGCGTGTGTGTGTGTGTGTGTGTGTGTGTGTGTGTGTGTGTGTGTGTGTGTTGGGCGGGTATTTGGCTCACATGTCACAGTCTATCATCAGGGAAGCCAAGGCAGGAACTCAAGGAAGGAGCCTGGAGGCAGGAACTGAAGCAAAGGCCACAGGTCCACTTGCCTAGGGATGGTACCGCCCACAGTGGTCTGGCCCTCCTACCACATCACACGCATATGGGCACAGGCCGATCTGAGGGAGGCAATCCAGGTTCCTTCTTCCCAGGTATTTCTAGGTCGGAATCAAACTGACAAAAACGCCCTAATGACAAATGAGAACCTCCTGCACATGACCTCCAACCTCGATGCCCAGGGTGACTTGCTGGAGAGGCTGGCACCCTTTACCACAGAGCTGGAGAAATGGAAAGGGGAAATTGCTGATGGGGGAGGGGCATTCGCCTGTCACCACCAAGATGGGCCAGCAGAGCAGTGATGAGGACCCTACTTGCGAACACACAGCAGTTGCTGCTCGACTCCCTAATCTCACACAAATGCGTCTTCCTGTGCCCTCTCTCCCTCCAGCCTGGGCCGCCCCAGCACCACCCAGGGAAGGATATTTAGGGAATGTGGTTCCAGCTCTGTTAGTTTACTGCACTCTCAGAGGAGTCTTACCTGAGTCGCCCTACAATTCCAGCCCAGAGTTGGGGGGATGGGTCACGTGGCTTGAGGTGACAGGGGTGGGTGTTACTTTAGAACAGGTGGCTAGGGAAAGCCCCTTTTGGAAGTGGCTTTTGCAACAAGACCTTGGGAAGAGAGTTGGCCTGTTTTGGTGGACCGGAAGGAACTGGGTGGCGGCGGCTGGGGCTTGGACTCTGAGTGGGCAACAGGAGCTTAGCAGGCAGCATCTCACAGGCCACTCCAGGGAGCTGGATTCAGTTCTGGCTGTAGTGGGGAGAGTTCAGCACAGGCTGGTTGCATGCCATATTTCTGAAGTCCATCTGTGCTACTGGGTAGAGCAGAGGGTACTAGGGGGAGACTGGAAACAGGGTGCCCAGATGTGGGAGGGACTTCAAAGATGACTCAGTTTGAGGTAGAACTATGAAGAGGAAATCAAAGGACTTCTCAGTTTGGGGGAGGAGCTAGGGATGCAGCTTTTCTATAGCATGCATGAAACTTTGGGTTCAGTTCCCAACACTACATAACCCAGGGATAGTGATGCACACCTGTAATTTCAACACTTAATGGGGATGGAGGCAGGGGGATCAGGAGTTCAAGGTCATGCTCATGTATGTAGTGAGCTCTAGGCTAGCCTGGGCAACATGTAAGACTCTGTTTCAAAACCAAACAGCAAAGAGACAGTTTTAGTCTTAAACCCCTTTGAGATCTGCTTCTGAGAAATGCTGTCCCTCCTGCAGTGGCCTCTGCCCTCTGTGCAGTAAGAATCCATCGCCTGTAATTTCTCCAATATCCAGGCTGATGGCACTGCCTCTCCTCCCCCAACTGTTCCCAGCCTTGGGGCTTCTGACAGCTTGGCCCCTCCAGCAACTTGTGCCTTTAAGATGGGCCAGATGCACTTGGTTCTTCTCAAAGGTCCTGCTGCAATGAGAGACAGAGAGAGGCAATAATAAGAGCAAGAAGCAGCCTGGGGGGAGGGGGGCGGGGAGAGATTCTATCCTCCCAATATTGCAAGTTCCTCTCAGCTCCAAAGCCACAGAGAGTTCTCTGAGAACAAATGAGTAATAACCCAGCCAGAAACACCTTCCTCGGAGCAGAGGGAGAAGACGGGAGGGATTCTGGGTTTGATTAGAATTTGACTTCCAACCTGCAACCTCCCTGGTGCCAACCTCCCACGCTCACCTCCCCAGCAGAGCTTCGCTGCCCAGAGGCACGGAGAGCTGGCAAGTGGGAGCAGTGGGCCTTAGACTCCCAAAGCTTCTGGAGGGCCTCTAAGTGGCAGGAATGGGGAGGAGGTGAGTCCCCCACCTGCTTCTCCAAAGAAGGGGGCTACAGGGGCATCTTGTAGGGGCTTAGGCTCTGTTTATGGCTAGAGCAAGTGGGCAAGCTTGGTACAGAGTTTGCTGTGCAATCTGACGTAGCCTCTGGAACACCCCCTCTTCCTTTCTCTCTCTGTTGCTCTGTCTCTGTCTCTGTTTCTCTCTCCCCAGTGTCTTATATAGCCTGTAACTCACTATGTAGCCAAGGCTAGCTTTGTGCTCCACCATGCCAAGCTTACCTTCCTCTGGTTGGCATGGGACAGGAAAGGGACCAGGGACAAGGCTGAAGTGTCCAGACTTCGGGGCAAGGGCTCTCTCCTTCAGGACCACCTCTATGGTACTGGGGTAGCTCCTACCAGATTCTTCTCTCTCCCTGTCCCTCTGGCGTTCACACCACCATTTGTTCCCTCACGGGCTGTTAGTCCCAGGTACATGTGGGATGCTGTGTCAGAGTAAAGAGGAATCAAGGACCTCAAGAATGACAGCTTTTATATCAAGCTCCTTTGATCCTGCTTCTGGAAATGGCTGTCCGTTCCCTCCTGACCTTGCAAACCCTCCAGGTTATGAGGAGAGTGGCAAGCACAGGCTAGTGGGAACACTGTGGACACTCAGAGGAGGCTTCCCAAGGAAGCTGCTATCAAAGCTGGGGCCCCACGCTGGTTAGTTTATTTTTATTTTTTATTTTTGGTCAATTTGATGCTGGCTAGGGTCATCTGGGAATAGGGAACTGCAATTGAGAAAATGCTTCCATTAGATTGGCCTGCAGGCACATCTGTGGGGGCATTTTTGTGATTGATGTGAGAGGACACAGTCCACTGTGGAAAGTGCATCCTGGGTGGGTGGTCCTGGATTATATAAACACAGCAAGTTGAGGAAGCCACGAGAAGCTGGTAAGTAAACATGGCCTCTGCTTCAATTCTGACTTCAGGTTCCTGCCCTGAATTCCTGCTCTGACTTCTCTCAATGATTGACTATGATCAATCATGACGTAAGCCAAATAAACCCTTTCCTCTCCAGGCTGTTTTGAACATCATGCCTATCACAGCAACAGAAAGCAAACGGACAGGTCCAAAGAATGAGTAGGCAGTGAGGAGGAGCAGAAATGGAGGAAGAGAGTGGGGTCTGTAGAGAGGAGCCATGGGAGCATTCAGGCTTGGTGGGAGTGAAGGATGGTGGTGTGATGGAAAGGGGGAGTCTATGTGAGTGGAGGGGAGTTCACACTTCATCATTCAGAGTCCCTGGTGGTCTCAGTGGCATCTCGCTAGGAAGGTATCTATGGTCAGGGATGTCTCAGGGCTTTGGGTGCCTCCATGACGTTCAGGTCTTTAATGCTCCATCCCCAGGGTGCCATTTTTCTACTTCCTGAAAGCATAACATGATCATGGTTAGAAGGTGTGTGAAGGGCACTAGACTCCCTGTCTTGCATCTAGGGCTTTAGTAGAGCCTCTGAAACACCCCCTCTTCTCTCTAACTGTCTCGATGCTGGAGTTGGCTGACGACTGGAAGTGAGCACCCGACCACGACAAGCTGGATGGCCATCTCTGCAGCGCTGGAAGGCAGGGAGGGAAATTAGGACAGTCAGACTTGGACCTCGTGGTGAAGAGGCCTGAGGACTGTAGTCAGCCCAGGATAAGTCTGGTTTCCCAGTGCTGCTCTACCGTGCATGAGCTGTGCGTCCCTGGGAAAGTCACCTGACCTCTTTAAGCTTCAGCTGCTTTGTGTGTAAAATGGTGTTAGTAACATCTACTTCCCAAGGTGATGCTGCTGCTGGTGGTTCTGATGGAAGTGGTGATGGTGGTGGTGGTGGTGGTGGTGGTGGTGGTGATGTTGGTGGTGGTGGTGATGGTGGTGGTGGTGATGGTGGTGGTGGTGATGTTGGTAGTGGTGGTGGTGGTGGTGGTGGTGGTGGTGGTGATAGCAGTGATAATGAAGGTGGTGATGATTATGTTGCATAATGATGATGCTTAGGGTGGTGGTTGTGGTTGATGATGGTAATGTTTGTGGTAGTGGTGATGTTTGTTGTGATGGTGATTATGTTCAGAGTGGTGGTAGTGATGATGGTGATAGTCATGTGGTGCTGCTGATGGTGGTGGGAATAGGGAAGGTGATGATGATGTGTGGTGATGAGGAGGAGGTAGAGACGATATTAACTATTTTTTTTAAATTAGGATCAACATCTTTTTAGTGGGTGGTACTGTACACTGCTGAAGTTCCCCATCAGGAATGAAGCACACACCCCACAGTTCCCAGGCCTGTTGTTTTCCTGGAGTTGTCTTTGGCCAAAGTCAAGGTCACATGCTTTGCCTGAGCAGTTCTGCTGCCCCAAGCTCATTTGCAGCTTGGCAGAGAAATTGCAAGTGTCCCTCTGCCTCATCCTGCTCCCCTACCCTTCATAAGTGCTTTCCAAGGGCCCTCTATGAGCCTTCTGTGTGCCAGCGACACCTCGGATAGCCCTTAGCCTATTCAATGACATTTGACAGAGACACCATGATTAAATTGAGACACCTGTGTAGACCATGGAGTGAAGAGCTTCAAATCTGTTTGCAGCTGCACCGGGAGCAGCCGACAGAACCTGGATTTGAACACAGGGCACTTGGCCAGAGAACTCCAGCTCCTAGCCACCATGTGGAGCTCAGCCAGTGACAGGCAGTCAGCAAAGGATGATAAGCTAAACATCCTTTCCTATTTCAGGAATTTTAGTTGAGGGTGACTCTGTGTAGATCCCTGAGAACTGGTGTCCTACAATCATTCCTTAGCCAAGATAGCAGCAGCAGGGGCAGCAGCATCTTCATGCTCCTCCCAGCATTGGAGCATCTCAGTGGAAAACAACACCTCCCTCAGCTGCCCACTCAGCAGCTGCGACTCAAACACCATTGTTACCACCATCGGGGTGGCTGGGGGTGGGTGTCACCGCCTGTGCGCTGCCTCACATGTGGATAGAGCAGCTGGGAAACCTGCTGGGGGCAGGGGAGATTCAGATGTCTTTTCACCCTCACTTAGATCCTTGGGTAATCCCAGACCCTGCAGGACTCAGGTTTCTGGCCAGGCCTGAGCTGGAGGCAGGTAGAGTCCTCCCCTAGTCTTAATGTTCCTGCCGGCCCAGGAGAACTCTCCTTGCTTTCCTGGGCCTCAGTTTCCCCTTCTAAAGATAGCAGCCAATGGGCTTCTGGGGTCTTCCAGAGGTGGTGTGTGGAGCTCATCTCCATGTGGGTTCTCAAAGGGCTTGAATCATCTTCTCTCGCACCTGAGAATGGGCTCAGAGCTCTACAGCTGTATCCACCTGCACAGACATGGTCTCATTTAGCTCCCCAACCATATGTGGAGGCCAACAGTGTCACCCTCCTGGATAAAACAAGGCACAGAAAATAGAAACGCCCTTAAGTTATGTCCAGTCTTTAGAAAACCCGTTTAGGGGCTAGAGAGATGGCTCAGGCGGTACAGCCTTGGCAGCCCGAGGGTCTGAGTTCAGAGGCTCAGCACTTATATAAAAAGCCAGGCAGAATGGCATGTACTGTGGTCCCAGTGCTGGGCAGATGGACACAGGAAGGTCCCTGAGGCTTGCTGACCAGCCTGTCTAGCTGAATTGGTGAGTTTTAGGCTCAGTTAGGGACCCTGTCTCAAAAAACAGGGTGGAGAATAATCGAGAAAGACACCTAACATTGACCTCTGGCCTCTACACACATGTATACATGTATACATGCATTCTCCTACAAACACACACACACACAACACATGCAGAGTTCTCTGTATTTAACCTATGAATAAAAATACATACGATTCCCTTTTAAAAATGATTTATTTTTTACGTGCATTGGTGTTTTGCCTGCATGTACGTCTGTGTGAGGGTGTTGAATCCACTGGAACTGGAGTTACAGAGCTGCCGTGTGGGTGCTGGGAATTGAACCAGGGTCCTCTGGAAGAGCAGCCAGTGCTCTTAACCATGGAGCCGTCTCTCCAGACCCCATATGATTCTCATCAGATTGGAGAGAAAATGCTCAGAAACCATTCCCTTCTTATTCGTTTTTCTAACAGATGGGGAAGTGAGCCCCAAGCCCCACTGCTGCCCCAGGTCACACAGTGACCATTGGTAGAGCTGGGATGAGAGCAATCAATGTCTAGGCTTCACTCAATTACTCTCGGCTGGGGGTGTTCTTCTAGTGTTCTAACCCAGATTGTGTTGTGTTTAAGACTAACACCTAAATCACTGATGAGGAGGTCAATGATGTAGAAGCTTGAGGACATTGGGTCCCTGGTTTTGGATTGCCTGTTGTGGGTGAGGCGAAGCTTTTACAGAGATGACTAGGCCTGCTCGCCTTGTGAGTGATCAAGCTGTGGGTGTGTGAGGTGGAGACAGGTTCTTGTATTTATTTTCTTGTCTCAGTGGCACAGGGGGCCCAGGGAGGAGGTGAAGCTGAGCAGCATAGATGAAGAAGTGTGTGTGTTCTGGGAAATTTGGGGAATTAGCTCTGAGGCTGCTCCAAGGAGAAAATGATGTTTTGAATCAAGAGTTATTATATGTCTGAGCTCGAAGCTTTTTAAAGAACACCATGTTTACTTAATGGTTGTGTTTGTGAATTTACTTGTACCTGGCTTGGCTTCAAAAAGAATCTGAAGTGGGTAATTATTCAATCAGATTATGAACTCCTAGAAGGCAGGAAGTGCCTTTGTTGTCTTCCTGTCTCTTGAAAGGCTCGCTCTCGCTTACCCTTCCCCATCCCCACAAGCTAGATTCTTGGGTGAAACCATCTGTGTTTGTACCTCTGTTCTTCATAGAAGTGTGATCTCAGTCAGTACATAGGTATGTACATGTATCCTTTCCTATATATTTATCCATTTGTGCATCCATCCATTCAGCAAACCATCCACCCACCAACAAACCAAACATCCATCCAACACATTCAGCCTAATGTCCATCTACACATCTGCCCATCCAACAAGTCATTTGTCTAGGATCATCAAACAAAACATCCAGCCAACAGATACCCATCCAGCCTAGTGCTCATTCATGTCCAGCTGCATCCATCTATATTCATCCATGCATCCATCTATATATTTGGCCAATCAACTATCCATCCAATTATCAATTATGCATCTATGAAGTCAGCCAGTAATGAAACTCTCCCTATTATCTATCTATCCATATGTATTTATCTATGTCTGTCTGTCTATCTATCTATCTATCTATCTATCTATCTATCTATCTATCTATCTACCTACCTATCCATCCATCCATCCATCCATCCATCCATCCATCCATCCATCCATCATCCACCCTTTCTTTCTTTATTTTTATTATTAATTATGTTTATTTATTATTTTTTTTCCATTTCACATACCAACCCCAGTTCCCCCTCCCTCCCTCCCTTTCTCCCGCCTCCTCACCTCCCTCCCACTCTGCCCCCATCCACTCCTCAGAGTGAGTAAGGCCTCCCATGGTAGTCAACAAAGTCTGGCATACCAAGTTGAAGGAGAGCCTAGCCCCTCTCCATTGTATCAAGGCTGAGCAAGGTATCCCACCACAGGGAATGGGCTCCAAAAAGTCAGTTCATGCATCTGGGATAAGTCCTGGTCCTGCTGCCAGGGACTCCACAAACAGATCGAGTCACACAACTGTCACCCACATTCAGCAGGCCTAGTTCAGTCCCATGCAGGTTCCCGAGCTGTCAGTCTAGAGTCAGTGAGCTCCGACTAGCACAGGTCAGCTGTCTCTGTGGGTTTCCCCGTCATGTTATTGACCCCCTCTTCTTCTTCTTCTTCTTCTTCTTCTTCTTCTTCTTCTTCTTCTTCTTCTTCTTCTTCTTCTTCTTCTTTTGGAATGTTGAATGTCATTTATTGAAGGAGGGAGGAGGTCTTAAATACAGACTTACAGCACAATGGGGGAAACCCCGGTTGGCAGAAGTTCACTTCTGATGTTTTTGTTTTGTTTTTCTGGTTTTGTTTGTTTGTTTGTTTTGTTTTTGTTTTTGTTTTTGTTTTTGTTTTTTTTTTGAGCTGAGGATCGAACCCCGGGCCTTGCGCTTGCTAGGCAAGTGCTCTACCATTGAGCTAAATCCGCACCACCCCCTGCTCCTAATGTTTTACAATCTTGCATCTAAGCAGTTAACACCCAATATGCTGGATACACAGACATGGAGTTTCCCTTAAGCATTCAGGAGGGTGGAATCTCACAGGGAATTGGCATAGGGAGGATATCAAGGTCAAGGTCAGCAAGCAAGGCAACAGTTACCCAAAATGGGGGCCAGGGACCTACAGGTTCCCCCCTTTTACTAAAAAATGAGCTTCTGACTTAGGTTGCATGGGACGTCAGCATGTCACCTTACCCATCATGGAGACACCTGTCCAGGCCACACAGGTATTCTGTCTTAGGTTGGTGAGCGCCCCCCAAGTATTACCCATCTCTGAATACTCATTTTTTTTTTTTTTTTATCATACAGGCTCCTTGTGTGAGAGCTACAGAGCTGACTGTTGCCAAAGATCTCTAAGTGGCACTGGGCTTGCAATCTGTGTGTTCGACACAGAAAAGACCAACAGAAATCTTAATCCACCCATAGCCTTTAGGTTAAAGGCAACTGAGCCATTCCCTTCCTTAACCAGTTTTACTGCAAATTGGAGACCTTGTAAGATGGTGTCCTGAGAGCAAGTGGAACTTGAGTTTGTAAATTTATAGCTTTCAAGGCCAATTGAAATGTATATAACTATTGATTTCAATTTGTCATCCATCCATCATCCACCCTTTCTTTCTTTCTTTTTTTTTTAAAGACTTATTTATTTATTATGTATACAGAAAAGGGCATCAGATCTCATTACAGATGGTTGTGAGCCACCATGTGGTTGCTGGGAATTGAACTCAGGACCTCTGGGAGAGCAGTCAGTACTCTTAACCTCTGAGCCATCTCTCCAGCCCCCAAACCCCAGAAAGCTGCCCAACTTCAGCCATACAAGCTACAAGTAGCTACATTCTCTCCAATGATCACTTTGTTTCAGGGGCTGTGCTACTTGTAAAAAAGACAATAACCAATTGAGCAAATGAAGACTAAGGCACCCCCAAAAAACTCTGTGAAGTGAGATTATTGTCCCTATATTTCATGAGTAAAGCAGTGAGAGCATTTTGGTGACTGGTCCAAGGCCATCTTTGAATTATTAATTTACCTGTTTGTTTGTTTATTTATTTATTTGTGTATGTCCAAGGCTATCTCCTATTTATTTATTTATTTATTTATTTATTTATTTATTTATTTATTTGTGTGTGCATTCATGGGCACATGTGCTATGGGATGTCTTTCTGTATGCTATGAATAAGTGTTGCTCCCATTGGCTAATAAATAAAGCTGTTTTGGCCTATGGCAAGGCAGTTTAGAGGCAGGTGGGAAATCCAAGCAGAGATATGGAGTAGGGAGATGCCTAGCCACTGCCCAAGGAGCAGCAAGTCTCAACAGACCAGTAACGCCACAACTACGTGGCAAAACATAGATTAATAAAAATGGGTTAATTTAAGATAAAAGAGCTAGCTAGCAAGAAGCCTGCAATGGGCCATTCAGTTTGCAAATAATATTAAGCCTTTGAATGATTATTTTATACACAGCTACAGGACCGAGGGGCTGGGCGGGACCCGAGAAACTTACCACTATACACATGTGTGCCACAATGTATATGTGGAGGTCAGAGTACAACTCTTGGGTTCTCTTGTCACCAAGACTGTCTTTAAGGGAGATTTTCAGACGCTGGCATCTGATTACAGGGCCCATTATTGTTTGATCCCTCCGTTCACTACTAGGGAGGGAGGGAGAGCGAGCGAAGACTAGCAGGTTTGCTGTCAGACCTGGGCAGGGGAAGGAGGCAACACTCTCCCCATGCAAGTCATTGCCTGCCTGCTTCTTCTTCTTCTTCTTCTTCTTCTTCTTCTTCTTCTTCTTCTTCTTCTTCTTCTTCTTCTTCTCCTTCTCCTCCTCCTCCTCCTCCTCCTCCTCCTTCTCCTTCTATTGTGCATTTTAAAAATTTATTCTTCTCTCACACAGTACATTCCGAACATAGCTTCCCCTCCCTCCACTCCTCACAGTTCCTTCCCACTACCCCCAGAAGAGAGGCCTCTGGGGACTGTCATAGCCTTGCACCTGGCTTCCGTCTTCCTAACTATTGCAGTTCTCCTGTTGGCATTTAGGGACAGGCCATCGGACCAGGGAAGGCCTGGGAAAGCCCACCAATGCCACAAGCATTGGCCCCAGAAGCCCTGGTGTTTTAGAAGATAGAAAGTGGGTTAGTTGAAGTTCAGGAGGAGTCAGTAGAGGTCATATGATGTCCTTAAGGTGCCTTCCCTTTCTTACAGCCTGAAGAAAGTCCTCTTCCTGCTTGCTTCGCCTCCCTGCATCCTCTGCTCTTTTTCCGTTGTGCAGTGACGTCTCGTTTATTTGTCTGCTTCACTTCCGAGTCTGGATAACAGCAACTCCTTTTGGGGGGACAATTGTTCCTCTCTTCTTCTAGTTCTAACCCAATTGTAGTTGCTCAGAGCACATCTGGGTGTGGCACTGAGGTAGATGTCCCCCAGCAGAGCCCTTCTGTGGGGCTTTCTATGTGCAGCAGATGGAGAGAGATTTTTTTTGTGTGGCCTGTTCAAAGGCTTCACAGATCTCAGAGCTGAACTCTTCACAGCTGAGCAGTGGCCAGTCACCAAAAAGGGAGCGAGAGTGTTGGTGGAGCCTGAGGACCAGTGGTGCAATGGCTCCTGGGTCAACTGCATCCTAGAGACCCTTGCTTCATTTTGAGTGCAGTGATGGGTGGGCAACCTGTTGGTCCCTCCCTCATGCTTGAATTGGGATTCTGTTCTTTGCAAGTAGAGAATCTTGACACCCACATTCCCATACCAGTAACTCACAGATCTCATTTGGTCCAGCCCCTCTTCCATTTCCACATCCCACCACAGTCCCTTCCTTCCTTCCTTCCTTCCTTCCTTCCTTCCTTCCTTCCTTCCTTCCTTCCTCCCTTTATCTCTTGTTCTTTCCCAGACAGGGTTTGTCTGTGTAACCTTGGCTGTTCTGGAACTTGTTCTATAGACCAGGCTGGCCTCGAACTCACGAAGATCCTGCCTGCTTCTGCCTCCCGAGTGCTGGGATTAAAGGCATGCGCCACTACTGCCCGGCATAGTCAGTTTCTTAAACTCCCTCTTACAATCCCAGAGAGGTTCTGTCTCCAGTCTTGGCTTGCCCTCTCCAATCTCTCTTTGTATTCAGTACAATCTTGCTTATATTACTGCTGTACACCTTCCTATGGCTCCCTATTATTCTTAAGGTTAAACCTAGCTTTAAGAAATGAAACTTTAGGGGCTAGGGATCTAGCTCAGTGGTAGAACGCTTGCTTAGCAAGCGCAAGGCCCTGGGTTCGGTCCTCTCCAGGGGGGTGGGGGGAAAGAAAAAGAAAAAGAAGAAGAAATGAAACTTGGCCAGGTGGTGGTGGTGCAGGCCTTTAATCCCAGTACTAGGAAGGCAGAGAGGCAGGTGGATCTCTGAGTTCGAGGCCAGCCTGGTCTGCAGAATGAGTTTCAGAACAGCTGGGGCTACATGGAGAAACCTGGTCTCAGAAAAAGAAAAAAAAAGATAAAGAAATGAAAGTTTGATTGGGCCTGGTGATGCATGATTTAATCCCAGCACCTGGGAGCTAGAGGCAGAAGCAGGTGGATCTCTGGGAGCTGGAGGCCAGCTTGGTTTGCATAGCAAGTCCCAGGCCACGCAGGGCTACATAGTGAGACTGTCTCAAAACAACAACAATCAATCAAACAAAAACCTCCCAAACCAAACCAAACAAATAAATAAAAACTTCTGGGGCTGGAGAGACCATTCAGTGACTAAGTGCACCTGCAGGGCTTCCAGAGGACCAGAGTTCTCGGGACCCACATAACAGCTAACAACTACCTGCAACTAACTACTAACTAACAACTAACTAACAACACCTACAACTCTAGTTCCATAGGATCCAGCACTCTTTGTTTTATGTGTGTGAGTGTTTTGTTTGATGTGTGTATATGCTCATTCGTGCTACAAGCTTATGGAGGCTAGAAGAGGCCATCACATCTCTTCAAAAGAGGGTTACAGTGTTGTGAGCTGGGAACCAAACCTGGATCCTCTGCAAGAATGGCAGGTGCTTTTAACCTCTACGTCACCTCTCTGGTGCCCCTATGCCTCACTCTAATATGTCAGCCCTTTATACCAAGCTCCTTCCAGTTCTTGTAAAAGTGTGGTGTGGTTGTCCTTTTCCAGAGCTCTCTTGCTTCTGTCTAAGGCTCTGGTCAGGACACTAGACTGGCTTTCCTTTTTCTTTTCTTTCTCTTTGTTTTTTTGTTTTTTGTTTTTTGTTTTGTTTTTTTGTCTTTTGAGACAGGGTTTCTCCATGTAGTTTTGGTGCCTGTCCTGGAACTCACTCTGTAGACCAGGCTGGCCTTGAAATCACAGAGATCTGCCTGGTTCAGCTTCCCAAGGGCTGGGATTAAAGGCGTGTATCACCACCACTGGCCAACACTAGACTGGATTTTCTTTCTTTCTTTCTTTCTTTCTTTCTTTCTTTCTTTCTTTCTTTCTTTCTTTCTTTCTTTCTTTCTTTCTTTCTTTTTTGAGACAGGGTTTCTCTGTGTAGCTTTGCGCCTTTCCTGGAACTCACTAGGTAGTCCAGGCTGGCCTCAAACTCACAGAGATCCTCTTGCCTCTGCCTCCCGAGTGCTGGGATTAAAGGCGTGCACCACCACAGCCCAGCTAGACTGGCTTTTCAATAGGACACCAGAAACCCTCTGTGATCTGATCTCTAGTTTCCTTTAGCCTGCTTCTGGTTCCTTCCTCACCTCCTCCTCTGGTCACCCAGATCAGACTGCACTTCCTGTAACAGATCAAGCCTTCTTTCACTCCTGGGACACCCCGCCCCACCCCTCTTCCTCTTCCCTTCTAACATTTAGTCATCCCTGAGGACTGGCTGAGGTGCTTTCCTCCAGCAAATCTTGACCATGCTCAGCCTCCTGGGCTCCCCGCACTGAACGTTTTTGTTTGTTTGTTTTTGAGACAGGGCTTCTCTTTGTAACAGCTCCGGCTGTCCTGGAACTCTCTTTGTAGACCAGACTGGCCTCGAACTCACGAAGTCTGCCTTTCTCTGCCTCTGAGTGCTGGGAGTAAAGGTGTGTGCCACCACGCCCAGCTCCTCACTGCACTCTTTACCCCAATTTTGATAATTGATTTCCTGGTCTTCCTGGCTAGGCTGGAGCCCTCTGGGGCCAGCACCCCATTTCATTTATCTCTGTGGGAATACAGTACTGCCTCAGTTCAGAGGCAGGAGTCAGGGAGCCAGGGGAGACCGCTCAGGGAGGCTTGTAAGAATGTCTGTGCACCAGGCATATTCTGATCAAATTCTTTCTATAATGTGGTATAAATGGACAGTTCTTGTCCTGTCTGCCCAGTCCCAAATAACTGACTCAGAGGCTTTTATGAATTATAAATGCTTGGCCAATAGTTCAGGCTTATTACTAACTAGCTCTTATATTTTAAGTTAACCCATATTTCTTATTTATGCTCTGACGTGGTGGTACCTTTATTAGCATGGCAGTTCATCTCCTGCTCCCTCTGCATCTGGCTGGTGACTCCTGACTCCTTCCCATCATCCTTAGTTTGGTTGCCCCGCATATACTTCTTGCCTGGCTACTGGCCAGTCAGCATTTTATTAAACCAATTAGAGTGACAAATCTTTGCAGTTATTCCATATTCAATAACAAGAGAGTTATTCCATAGCAATGTGGGCTTTATTATCCCCCTCTTTTTGCAGATGAAGGATCAGAGACCCACTCAGGTGCACAGATATCAGGAGGCAGGTCTGGGACAAGCCCCCCAAACTGCTTGGCTTGCAGAGAATACCTAGGCTTGTACAGGTGGGTGGGTGGGAAGGTTCTAGGCTGGGGCAGCTGATAGACCAGTCATTTTGGAAGGTAAGTCTGAGGGACTCCAGTTCCTGAGGGCCTTTAGGTTACTTCTGAACATAGTAGATGTCAGGGGTGGGGTGTGCTGGCTAGTTTTACATCAAGTTGGCACAAGCTAGAGTTATCTGAAAGGAGGGAGCCTCAGTTAGGAAAATGCCTCCATAAGATTGGCTGTAAAGCATTTTCTTAATTAATGACTGATGGGGAAGGACCATCCCTGGGCAGGTGGTTCTGCATTCTAAAAGAAAGCAAACCAGTAAGCAGCACCCTTCCATGGCTTCTGCACCAGCTTCTGCACCCAACTCCCTTCAATGATGGATTATGATGTGGAAAGGTGAGCCAAATAAACCCTTTCCTCTCCAAAGGGAGGGTTTTGCTTTTGGCCATGGTGTTTCATCATAGCAGTAGTAAGCAAGACTTGGGGAGCGGGGCATCCACATGATAATGGGCTAGGGAAGAGAAGAGCACACAGTCTTCTGGTGGAGGCTACTGGTGTTTGGGGATACTTGTCACAGAAAGTTCTGAGAACTGGGAGCAAGCCAAGGGGAGTCTTAAGGGAGAAGCAGCACCAAGTCCCAGAGAAAGTGGAGACACGGGGTGGTGGAGGGTCTGGACACACCTAATACCGAGTTCTAGCAAATTGAGTGTTGGAGCTCTGCTGGGCAACTGCTGCTGTGTGTGCTGTTTACAGCCTGATTTCCTCGACTGTCATTGTGCATAGCTCTGCCCTATGTGGCAGTGAGGCCCCCAGCTACTTGTATGTGTTGCATTGGACAAGCCCCTCTATACTTATTTCTTCAATCCATTCTTCCACTACCCAGACAAGGGAAGACCACATTAGTTCCACAACTTATCTACAGATTAGGAAATGGTGACTGAGTGACCAAAATGACCTTCCCAAGGTCACACAGTGAGAGGGGGTACAACAACGAATGAATGAATCCACAAGAACTTGGTGTCGATCTGTCTGAGGGGCTTCTCTCCCTCTTTCATAACTTCTGAGAAGTAGCCACCGACACATGATGAAGGTTGTTGAGTGAATGAATGAAAGTAGCGTTAGGAAGAGGCAAAAAGAGCCATGCACTGAAATCCCTTTTGTGTCTGGAAGGATGCCTGGAATACATTGCTCAATCAACCCTTGCCACAAATGTCTGATGCTTTGTACCTCCTGGATGTCACTAGCGGGTCACATTCCCACAGAGATCCAATCCACAGATGTGTGTATGCTCACATTGACACACTGACACTCAACATGTCAGGCAGGCACTCACCCATCAGTTGAGGTCCTTAGAGTCTCCTTGATGCCTTAGATAGAGATGCCCCATAAATAAATGCTGGGGTATTTGGTTTTCACTGAAGAATGCAAGAGACTGGAATTTTAGGAGGAGAGTCATCTCCCCATTGTCTCCTAAGTTTTCAGAGAAAATGTTGAAAAATCTAACAGAAAGGGGCTTGAGGGACCTGAGAGATGAGGACACCAGTGCTGGGAGGGGTATTCCCCTGGGATCAATGCTGTGTGGAGTTTTTAGTTCTTTTTGAAATAGGTGATGTTGGCTCTGGCTGGTCTGTATCTACCCCTGTAGCATGAATCTTAAAGGTACTTACTAATAAAATCAAACCTGAGGCCAGGTATTGGGGTGAATGCTGGAAGATCAGAGAAGCAGAATAAGCCACAGCTACCTCACCTTGCTAATTCCTCAGCTGATCCTGTTTCCTCAGACTGGAAGCCTCTGAGTCCTCATTCAGAATGGATCTCAGCTGAACTGTGTTGGTCAAAGCCTAAAAGCTTAACCAGGCAAATGCTTCTAGTTTCTGGTCTTCACGCCTTATATATCTTTCTGTTTTTGCCATTACTCCCTGGGATTAAAGGCTCACTTCTTGGGATTAAAGGTGTGTGTCACCATGCCTGGCTGTTTCCAATGTGGCCTTGAACTCACAGAGATCCAGATGGATTTCTGCCTCTGGAATACTAGGATTAAAGGCATGAGTGCCACCATTTTCTAGCCTCTGTATCTAGTGGCTGTTCTGTGCCCTGACCCCAGATAAGTTTACTAGAGTGCACAATATTTTGGAGAACACAATACCACCACATACTCCACTTTTCTTTTCTTTTCTTTTCTTTTTTTTTAAGCTGAGGATCGAACCCAGGGCCTTGTGCTTGCTAGGCAAGCACTCTACCACTGAGCTAAATCCCCAACCCCCACTTTTCTTTTCCTTTTCCTTTTCCTTTTCCTTCCTTCCTTCCTTCCTTCCTTCCTTCCTTCCTTCCTTCCTTTCTTTCTTTCTTCCTTTCTTTCTTTCTTTTTTGAGACAGGGTCTCTCTACATAGCCCTGGCTGTCCTGGAACTCACTCTGGAGACCAGGCTGCCTTCAAACTCAGAGATCTGCCTGCCTCTGCCTCCTGAGTGCTGGGATTAAAGGTGTGCACCACCATACCTGGCTCTTTTCTTTTTACAATTAATTTAATTTTATCACTTTTGTATGTGTATGGATGTTTTGACTGCATGTATATATGTGTACCATGTGCATGCCTGGTGCCCATAGAGGCCAGAAGAGGCTGTTGGATACCCTGGAACTGGAGCTACAGATGGTTCTGAGTTGGTTATGAACGGCTATGTGGGTGCTGGGAATCAAACGCTGGGCCATCTCTACCAGCACCTCTCCTCCCTGGCTTCTTTTCCTAGGGACAGCTGCTGCCTCCAAGCTGACCTTGAGTTCAAATCAACCCCCCCCCCCCACCTCCTGAGTGCTGCCATTACAGACAAAAGCCACCATGCCTGGTTCAATACTATTGTCTTCTAACATCCACCTGCAT
Source organism: Onychomys torridus (assembly GCF_903995425.1). Classification (NCBI taxonomy): domain Eukaryota; kingdom Metazoa; phylum Chordata; class Mammalia; order Rodentia; family Cricetidae; genus Onychomys; species Onychomys torridus. The sequence continues at coordinate 152,026,644 of NC_050444.1, forward strand.
GGCAGGAAGTCTGTGACTTGTTCTCTGTGCAAGTGAGGCGAGCCTTGGAGCAAAGTCCAGTTTCAAATCAAGTTCAATGCACTGTTTTGCTTTGTAACTTTGAGCAGTTTACAGCACTTGGCCTCCGAGCCTCACCTTAACCCATCTATAAAATGGAGAGTGTAGTACCTCCCTATAAGGCTATGGGGAAGACTGGCCAAGACAGTTTGAGCTGGCTCCGGGGATCAAGCACTATCTGCACGGTATATGCTTGCATTTCTCTTGAGTGAATTGCCTAGGAGTAAAATGGTTGGGTCAGCTGGGGTTTGCTGAGCATTTGGCAAAAATGCCTCTACTGCTGTGCATGTATGTCAGCTACACAGGAAAGCCCATGGTCCAGGGTTGAAGTGTGACTCGGTTGGTCGAATGTTAGCCTAGTAAGCTGAGTATGGGATCGATCCCCAGCACCGCATAAACCTGCCATAGTGGCTCACATCTGTAACCCCAGGATTGAGATGTAAAGGCAGGAGGGTCAGTGGTAGTTAAAGGTCATCCTTGGCTACATGGTGTGTTTGTTCAAGGCCAGCCTGGGCTACATAAAACAGTCCAAAAGGAAGGGAAGAAAAAGGGAAGGAAGGAAGTCCATTTATCTTTCTGCCATGATTAACACTTGAACCCAGAACTCTTGCCTAAAAAACCAAGCTGTGGAGAGACCATGAACTCAAGAGGGTGGGTGGGCGCTGGAGGTGGCTTCAGTTGGGCTGCTCATCCCTGTGGAGATTTAGTCTGTTAGCAGGAGTACCCAAGAAACTTTCAGTTCTCTGTTGCCACTTTTTACCTGGCGGGGGGGAGTGGCAAAACAGAGAGCCCCCACCATGGGAGCGGGTGAGTGTTCATTCCAGAGGGAAGAACAGACCGGCAGACCTGGGGGGAAGCTCTAAGTGCTGTGCCTCTGCAGCCAGGTCAGACTTGATTCCATCACCTGCTCACTCAACTACTGACCTTGGTTGGGACCTCTATTCTTCTATAAAATGGAGGCAAAACCTGACTTAATTATATCGGGGTGATTAATTGCCTAGTCTGGACAAGTTCAAGGACTAGCCATTGAACACCTACTATGTGCCAGGGCTTCACTGCTCTTGATGAGGGGGAACCCAGCAGAGGACAGGAGACAGCCCATGCTGATGGAGGCCATTGACAGCGGGCAGATAGATCACAAGCAAAATCACTGAGTGTCACCCATGACCGGTGACACTGGAAGGAGGCAAATAGCTTCACTTTATAAGGGCCCCATGAGAGGTGTTTCTTAAGGTGATGCTTGAGTAGGGCATGATGGGAGGTGGGGGAATGGTGTTCTGGTGTGGGAACAGCATACGCAAAGGGAGAGACACACACAGAGAGGGAGAGAGACAAGGAGAGAGACACAGAGAGAGACAGAAAATAGATAGAGGAAGAGACAGAGACAGACAGAGAGACAGAGACAGAGAGACAGAGACACAGAGAAGCTATAGATGGCTGGGGTCTGGTGAGGCCTTGAAGGGCCCTGGGCTTTCTATAAAGGGCAAGTTTCTGTTCCATCCACTAGCGCTGACTGGTTGTTATTACTCTTCCCTTGACCTTTGCATCACTCAGGGTGTTAAACTCCCAGCCTGCACCTCTTTCTGAAAACCCAGAGCTGGCAGTGCAGAGCTGGGGGGTCTGCAGCCAGTTGAGCTGGGGTTCCTTCTCCAACCTCTCAGTCAGGCCTGGCAAGCTGTGGGCACCAGCTGGCTGCCAGAGGGGGTGGTTTCTGATTGGGGATGGTCCAAGGGGTTGGGGTGGGGGAACCATCTGCTGTTCCCTATTGTCCACTGGCCCATTGTCTGGTCCACACCCTCTGGTCTAGGGACTGGAGGAACAAAGAAGAACATGATCCCTGTGCTCTCTTTTCTAGGCCTGTCCTCTAGCCTCTTCCCTGACACTAGGAGAATGCCCTCCTGGGGCGGAGGTGGGGGTGGGTGGGTTGTGGGGGGTGGCTCTGTCAGGCAGGAGCACCACAGGCATCCTGCCCTCCCCATCGCTATCTCCTTGGCAACCGCAGCTGCCACTTTGTTAGAGTTTTTTTTAAGCCTCTTAGGTAGGGTTTTTTTTCTTCAGGTCCCCCTGAAGAATGGGGTATTCATGAGGAAAGATCAGCTTGTCACCTCAAGGGTCCCCAAGTCTTGTTGCACAGCTTGAAACCTCAAGTAGTCTGGGAGTCCAGGGAGGGTCAAGTCAAACTATGGCATGCTCAAGGTGCTGACCAGAAGCAGGCACCAAAATAAACTCAGATGACATTTGCAACAGAGTATCAACACTGTCATCATCCCGCTGTCACCCCTCCTCCAACACTTTATTAAACTTCCCAGATTTCACTTTCCATGTCAAGATCAGCGACACTCAGACTCACCCAGTGCAGGGGTGGGGTGGGGAGGGAGCCGGTGCCAACACCATAGCTTTTTACTGCTTAGCATGTCTTGAAGTGTGGGCCCAGGTCTAGGGGCCCCATGGATGGGGAAGAGAGCCCGAGTGTTTCTCCAGTGACCCAGTCTTCCCTCTGGAGAGTGGGACTCAGGTCTTGAAAGGGCAGCTTTGAATGGCAGCTTGTCTGAGCTCTGGTGTTTGGGAAGCCAAAAGAGTTAGTTGCTGATAATCATAGATAATGTATCTGTGTATGTGCGTCCATGTGCACATATGGGTTGTGTGTGTGTGTGTGTGTGTGTGTGTGTGTGTGTGTGTGTGTGTATACACTAGAAGTCAGTCTCAGCTGTTGCTCTTTGTATCATCCACCATGGTTTTTGAGACAGTGTTTCCCATTGGCTTGGATCTCACCAAGCAGGCTAGACTGGCTGCCCAGTGAGCCCCAGACTCTGCCTCCCAGCACTGGGATCATAAACACCACCATGTCTGCCCTTCCACACAGGTCCTAGGGACCCAATTTGGGTCTTCATGTCTGCCTGGCGAGCTCTGTAACAACTGAACCATTGCCTCATTTTCCATAGGCAATGAATTCTTAAATTTTTTTTTTAGATTTTAATATATAATTACATCATGTCCTCCCTCCCTTTCTTTTCTTCAGACCTCCCATATACCCTCCTTGCTCCCTTTCAAATTTATGGTCTCTTTTTTCTTTAACTATTGTTACATACATATATTTGTGTGTATATATTTATATATGCATATATATATTCCTAAATACATAAATACAAACTTCTCAGTCTGTATAAGCCACAGACAATGTTTATTGAGCATTTTCTCTGTGCCAGGAATTGCCTGTACACATAAAAACATTGTAGTTACTCACTTGCAGCACCTGTGGTTAAACCCAGGGCTCTGCGCATACTAGGTCAGCATGCTACCACTGACTGAGCTGAATCCCAGGCCCCCTTGTGTACAGGAACTCAAGCTTCACACCTCCAGGTGGCAGTGACTATTGATCTCACGCCCACTTTATTGATTAGAAAGCTGAGGTGAAGAGAGGGTAAGTATATTGCCCACAGTCCTGCATCCAGCTGGCGGCAGATCCAAGACCTTCACCTGGGCACTTAGCTTTGGGATCTTTAGGCTTATTCTAATTCTTTCTGTTGCCTGGAAACTCCCAGAAAATGAGTCCAGATTAATCCTGCTCCAGGCCAGAGTTCTCTGGAGATACAAAGAAGTCGATCTCTGGCTGGGAAGGTAACTCAATGGGTAAAGCTGTTGTCATTATAGGCATGAGGGCATTGAACTCCCCAGAACCCAGGGAAATGTAGACGAGATAGTGAACATCTCACTCCCTAGGAAGCTCACAGGCCAGCTAGCCTGGTATATGCACTGGCAAATGACAAGATCCTATCTCTAACAGGATGAAAGGTGGTGCTCCCAGTGCCAGAGGTTGTCCTCTGACTTTTGAATGTGCCATGGCACAGGGATGTCTATGTCCACACATACAGATGCACACCCACCATCACCACCACTCCCACCAAGAGGTCTAGTTGTCCCTTGTGAATGCATTGGCCTCCTTGGAGTTAGACCTAGATGCCCAGTCTTTGTGTCCTGACTTAGTTCTGTGACCTTAGACGAGCCAGATCACCTGGAATTGATCTCCCTCTCTATCACTTAGGATGGATGACAACAGTGCCTTCATCACAGATATGATGGGAGCATTAGATGAACAACCATGTGTGACACCTAGGACAAAGCCTGCCTTGGAGAATGTGGGTGTCAGGGGATCATTATTATGGCTGTCACTGCTCCCCTGAGGGTGGTCCTGGGGCTTGAACAATACATGAAGGCACTTTGTACTGAAGACTATTGCACAAATATCCAGGGCTCAGTGTGACTCACACAGACACGGAGTGTTCAGTCTGGGTGGTGGCAGGGATGGGGGCTGAGATGAGAGCCATCTCCCTGGCATCCAGGGCCAAGTGCCAGCCCAGTGGGCTGCAGCAAGCTCACCAGCAGGCAGGCAGGCTGCTAGTCCCCTGCTCTTGAGGTAGAGGAAAAAGTGTAGGCACAGGCCTCTTCCCCTTGGTTCCTCCGTCCCTACTGTCGGCAGAATGGGAGGCTTTCCCTAGCTCTGACTTCTAGGGTGTGGGGAATGTGTGTTCCTGTGTATGTGGAGGCACATGTGTGTGTGAATGTGGGTGTGCATGCACATGTATGCACATGCTTGTGGAAGCCAGAGGTCAGTAGCATAAATTGCTCTTCAGGAGACATACACCTTGTTTGTTTTGTTTTTAAACTTTTTTTTTTTTTAAACCAGAGCTGAGGACCGAACCCAGGGCCTTGTGCTTGCTAGGCAAGTGCTCTACCACTAAGCTAAATCCCCAACCTGTTTTTAAACTTTTTTTTTAAATATTTTTTTAATGTGTGTATCTGGAGACACACACCGTATATTTGTTTCAAAATGTCTTTTTGTTAAATTTTTTAAATAATTTTTTTATGTGCATATCAGTGGACCTGCTTGTTTGTACACCCACCATGTGTGTGCAGTTCCCAAGGAGGTCAGAAGAGGGCATCAGATCCCCTGGAACTGGAGTTTTAGGCATTTGTGAGTCATGATGTGGGTGCTGGGAACCTGACCTTGGTCCTCTGCAAGAGCATCAAGTGCTCCTAATCACTAAGCAATCTTTCCACCTTGAACTCACTCTGTAGACCATGCTGGCCTCAAGCTCATAAAGATCTGCCTGCTTCTGCTTCCTGAGTCCTGGGATTTAAGTTGTTTGCCCCTACCTCCTGGCTCCACCTTGTTTTTTGGAGGCAGAGTCTCTTCCTGGGACTTGAAGCTCATCAATTTTTCTAGACAGGCAGGCTGGCTGGCTAGTGAGCCCCAGGGATCTTCCAGTCTGTCTTTCTAGTCTGTCTTTCACAAGCATACCATTACCATGAGTCTTATCTGGGATCTGGGATTGAACTCAGGTCCTCATGCTTGCATAGCAAGTGCCTTACCCACTCCCCATCTCCCTATCCCTGGTTTTTGATAGCTCTGATGACAAGGGATAAAAATGAAAGTAGAAAAGAGACACATGATGGGGTGTCAGACAGATGCCAGGAAACGAGCCTGCTTCTTCTCTTTCTCTGGGATTGTATCACTTACCAAATGACTGGTGGGCTCTCCCTATGGCAGGTGGAGGGTGTTTCTCAGCCCCCAAGTCTGGCTGTCCTGACACCCACTTGCTCTGGCAAAGGGAAAGTGGAGGAGGTGGTGGTGCATGGGGTCCAGCCACGACTGCAGCTTTCCAAGTTTTAGCTGTGTGGCTTTGGGCAAGTGGCTAACAGGAAGGTCTCTGTCTTTCTAGAGTACTTCATCACAGACCCCATCTTCAGGCCAACACGTGGCTGCAGACAATGAATGGACACTGAGCCCTTGGGGAAGTTGGGCTGTGGGGATGGTTCTCCCAGATTCTAGCTCAGGCAACTGGGAATCCCAATCCTGGTTCCACCACTTCCTGAGGGTGTGACCTTTCCAAGCTGAGGGTTTTCATCTGTACGCTGGGTCTTCCACAGGCTCATTCCTCATCGAAGACTCCCACGCACAGAGAGCTCGCCATGGCACTGGCTTTCAGCGGGGCTGGGCAGGAAGCCCCGGGTGGGGGAGGGACTCTCAGTGATGTCTCTTCTTGCTCCTTCTCAAACCTCCTAGTACAGCTGACAGAGCCTCTCAGAAACACTGGCCTCTTAGAGGCCAGCTCTGGTCCAGTTCCTTCTTTTAAAAGATGGGGAAACTGAGGCCCAAAGTGGCACTTGCTTAGGATCACAGGGAGTCAGTGGCCAGGTCTACAGCAATATCTCCTAGCCAGGTGCTTCCTGGGATGGCGGGGTTCTTGCTCTTCTGCAAGGTACGTGCATTTGGGGATCAATACTCAGTAGGTGGACCAAGCCAGTGCCTATGCTCTGCTTTGTGTAGGCTGGATGGAAGGAGCAGGCATCGGGTGAGGAAGGCCTCTGATGGATCTTCCCCAAACACCCAGCCCATGTGGGTGTAGAGGAACCCCTGGGAGGTTGGCATCCCCCTTACCATCTGGTAGTGGCAGATTTGAAGTGACAAGTGACTGCCACAGGAGGTTGGAGGGCAGCCAGACCCAAATTATTCTCTCTGGGTACTCATGGGGAAGCAGGTTGGAGGAGGGTGGTGCCTTTCCCAGGGTGCCTTGTTGGGCTGGGGCAGAGCGAGAGCTGAAGCCTGGGCTGCCTGACTTGGTCCTTCTGTTCTCTGTTCCATCTCCTCCCCCATCTCCCTGGGCTTCTGGCCTGTGCGTGTAATTGAGAGGAGGCACAGTCAGGCAGGATGGAGCCTGCCCCAGCCCATGTTTCGTCTTGGTGGTAGCTTCCTTGGGGCTCTCCTTTACACCAGGTGATTACAGGATTGTTGCAGCCTCAGGCACACCCTCTTGGGTCCCTCTCTAGGGACCAGCTCTGACCTCACCGACTGGAGCCAGTCCAGTTGTTGAGTCAGGGATTCCAGGAATGTGCTCACTTGCAGGGAGGAGGGAAGGGTTTCCTGCCCCTTTCTGGGCTGATACTGTTGGCTTGCTGCTCTGCACAGGTATACATGTATATACACATGCATAGGTGTTCACGTGCATGCATGTACACGAGTATGTATATGCATACATATGTACAAGTGTGTGTGTGTGTGTGTGTGTGTGTGTGTGTGTGTGTGTATGCACGCATGTGTAGGTGCATTGTAGACTTGTCCCACCGCTGCACGGTGTGGACATTATTTCTGTATGTGTTGAGTTCATCTGTAGGCTCACTATGCCCTGTGTGGAATGTGTGTCCACAAATTCTCACTCTATGCTTTCCTTCTCTGCTGTGAGGATCACCCTAGGCATGTGATATGAATATAGGTTGTATTCTGTGTGCAAGGTGGGCTAGGGGTCCCAGGAACAGGCACTGGGCATGCTCACAGCCCAAGCACTTCTTGCGTAACACTGTGCATTGAGTATGCATGGTGTGAACACAAAGAGAGGCAGTCCTATGGCATCAGGCTGGACTCTGCATGGGCTGGAGAAGGGCTTGCGGGTTCGGTGTTGCACATGTGTCCTGATTCCCAGCACCGTGAGCTTGACCTACATTCTGCATCGGTGGCTCCAGCACTTATAGCTTGGACAGGCCCAGGACATGGGTATTATATTACCTATAGGGAAATAGAGGGAGAAGGTCACTGTGGGGTGAATCCTGTGCTCAACCCCATTGCCACTCTGAGACCTGGACACCTGCAGCTCCCCATTCAGGAGACAGGAGCAGGGGCGGGGCCTTCTCTCTCTTGAACAATCTGTCCTTTGACCATTGGCCCCCAAGATCTGTTAGCCCTGGGTCCCCTGTCCTCTCATCTTATATAGAATAGGTTCTGATCCTCCATGGGCACACAGGCTCCTGGTACCCTTTTGCCTGCAGCTGACCTCACAGCTGGCCTTGCTTCATCCAAAGGGGAAGAGCCTAGCTCTGTGTTGGTTCAGCTCCTCAAATCACAATCCCTGTCCTGCTCTCAGGAATACCTCCAGACACCCCTGCAGCCACCCAGTGGGGTGGGGAGGTGATAACATCTGGCACCTGCATCCATCCCCTACTGTGTCCTCATGTAATCCAGGCAGAAGTGTCTATGCACCAGGCGGGAGCTCTTCACCCCCGGTCCAGGGCTGCCATGGCAACATAGAAGTTGGCTTGCCATCTGCTGTCTGTGGGGACCTCAGTCGGGCCTCTGCCATGCTAGGGATTAGTGTGGGAAGACAGCTGACTTGTTCTGGGACAGTCATTGGCCACATCTGGTGCTTCTCAGCCCTGGAGTGTTTAGACATAATGAAGCCTGGAGTCCCTCAGGCTGCTTGCTGGAGAAGGGTGGACATTGAAAGAGTCCGTGTTTCCCCCCGGGCTAGGCCTCCTAGTTACAACCTCTACCAGAGAAGGGTTGAGGTTTATTCACACTTGAATGTACATGGTTAACCCCCTCTGGCAGGGTGGTAAGTTTGGGGACAAATAGAAACCTGGCCTTCAGTAGTAATTAGAAGCTTAAGTTAATAAATTATCAATAGGGAAGATTTGAGGTATGGGAGGTGGAGGTATATATATATATATATATAGTGTGTGTGTGTGTGTGTGTGTGTGTGTGTGTGTGTGTGTGTGCAGGTATGCACACCTCTGTGAAATCCAGAGGAGAACGTCAGGTGTCTGCCCCATCATTCTTCATTTTATTCCCCTCACACACGGCTCCTCACTGAACCTGCTAGATTGGTAGCCAGAAAGCCCCAGTAATGCCCCTGCCTGTGTCACTGCCTCCTTAGCACTTGGGTTACAGGCCAATGTCACACTTTTTTTTTTTTTTTTTTTAAGGTGAGTACTGGGGGTTTGAACTTGGGTCTTCAAGTTTGTACAGCATGCGCTCTTCTCGCTGAGCTAGCTCCTCATCCCCTAAAACAGTGTAAGCATAGTCACTAACGGTTTTGGGTTAGAGTGGGGTACTGAGTCTGTCCTTGGGTGTTTTAACGAGGGGCAGGAGGCGCCCACCCCTCATTTGACCTGGGTCTCTGAGGCCTTTGCCTCTGCTGCGAAGCTGAGCTCCGCCCCCACCTCACCCCCACCCCATCCCCGCTGTTTCTCCTCACCTCGATGCCGGCTCCTCAGAACTTGAAAAAAAAATGTTTTTCCTGTGTCTGGTGTGAAAAGAGCAGCAGAGAGGGGGCGGGAGTCAAGATTCCAGCAGAGGCTGGATGGGAGTCAGGCAGGGTTGGAGATGGAGGTGGGGGAGGGAGCGCTGTCTGGGGAACCCGGAGTGGGCGGGAGGAGGGGAGGAGATTAGTCTCAGTGACGTTTGAAGTCTTCCAGAAGAGGGCAGGGTGCCTGTGGGTGAGTGACTTCCCCTCCCCGTGCCTGTGCCTCAGTTTCCTTATCTGAAAAAGAAGTGCAGAGACCTGCTTGGGGTGGGGCGGAGAGGGCGCAGGAGGCTGGTACAGTAAGAGCCCACCGCGGCTGCACAGAAAGGGCAGTTTGCCGCCTTGCTCCTCTGTGGATTCTGCGTTAGAGAGGGAAGTTTCTAGATCCACCCGCAGCTCTTGTTTAGGGCAGATACCCCAGCATCTGAACCCTGCATCCATCCACCCAGCAAAGAACCAGCTCCTGAAGACCACAGAAAGGCCTCCTCATCTCGGTGACTGGCGGAGAGGAACCCACACTAGTTGAGGTTGGTGAACTGAGTTCACCCCAATGGGTCCCCAGCCCAAGTGACTAGATCAAACCCAAACAAGGTGTCATTCTCAAGGTGGAGTCCACCTCTCTACCACACCCAACACAGGCCGCAGCCAGCCTTAGCTGCACCTATCTTGTGTCTGAGCATGTGTGTAGAGGCCAGAGGTCCACACCGGGAATCTAACCCCCTTGTATTGAGCTTTCTCACTGAACCCGTTGATTTGACTAGACTGCTGGTCAGTGACCTCCAGGACTCTGCTTGTCTCCATCTCCCCGGTGCTGAGAGATGGCAAACACACACCACCCAGCCAGGCTTGCTGTATGTGTTCTGGGGGTCCAAATCAGGACCTTGTGCCTTTGGAGAAAGCACTTTACCTGCTTAGCCATCCTCCGCCTTGCCAGCTTTCCTTGGGGGTGGAGAAAGTGGGGAAGAGGCGGGACATCAAACCTTCTCCACCAATGGGATCCTTTCTGTTGAAATGCAAGCACCTGCAAATTTATTGCAGCCAGCAATTTACCTTTTCTCCAAGCAAGAGAGATCTGCTCCTGTTTCTGAGTCACTGCGTTATGGCGGCGGTGGATTAGGAGTGAAGACATCTGTGGCTTGGGAAGAAGATGGGGAGGTTCAGCGGTGGGGGTGGTGAGAGGCGCCTGTATAGAGTTCAGGGTGAGGTCTTACTTCATTCAACAGAGGCAATGATTTTGTTGGCCGGAGCTCGAGGGCTTTATTAATAGCCACCCAACATCCTTTTTGATCGAACAAACATTTCCTAAATAAATAAATGTGGAAACAGTTTGACTTGACACAGAATCCTGAACTGGAAGTTGTGCTGTGTATAGGAAAAACAAAATCCTCTGGGAAATCTTAGGTCAAGAATGTTAGGGGTGGGACCCACAAGATGGCTCTGCTCGTAAAATGTTTGCCTCACAAACCTACCAACCGGAGTTCAATCCTGGAACCCTTGTAATGGCGGGAGGAGAGAACTGTTTGGACGAAGTTGGCATGCATGTGGCAGTCAGAGGACGTGGCACATGTGTTCCCCTTCTCTCCACCCTCTGCACGCGCGCGCGCGCACACACACACACACACACACACACACACACACACACACACACACACACGGTGCACAGGCATACATGGGTCCAGTGAGATGGCTCAGTGGGTAAAGCACTTGCTTCCTAAGCCAGATGACCTCAGTTCAGCCTCCAGAACTCATGGAAAGGTGGAAGGAGAGAACCGACTCCATAGAGTTGCACACACACACACACACACACACACACACACACACACACTAAAATTTGGAGGAGGAGGAAGAGGACAGATAAAGGGAGCTGAGCACCAGCATTCATCTCTCTGCTTCTCGATCTAGGATGGAATGTGACCCCCTACCTCCATCCTCCCTTTCATGATGAACTGTACCCTTGAAAGCCCTTTCTCTCTAAAGCTGCATGGCAATGATAAGAGCAACTAATACACATGGTTACTACCACAGGCACATGTAACTGAAAATGCTGCAGAGAAAAGCCAGGCACCCAATTACCTACAGTGTGCTCAGACAGTTTCTGCTCCCTCAGTTCTCACCAAGGTCCCTTGACCCATATCTGTAGGTGGACTTTTCTTTCCCACCTGCCAGTTCCAAAATAACTGACACGGGACTCAATATATAAATGCTCAGTTGATAGCTCAGGCTTATTACTAACTAGCTCTTACAACTTAAATGAACCCATATTTCTTATTTGCCACATGGTTCATGGCTTGTTATCTCATCTCATACACATCCTATTCCCTCTGTGTCTGGCTGGCGACTCCTGAGACTCCACCCTCTTTCTTCCCAGCATCCTCCTAGTCTGGTTCTTGTGCCCAATCTCTTCCTGCCCAGCTATAGGCCAGTCAGCTCCTTAATAACCAATGAAAGGATTACATATTTACAGTGTACAAAGATTGTTCCACAGCACACACCACTTGAGACCTTGTTAGAGACACAGATTCCTGGCCCCCTGCCCCAGATGGTTGGATCAGAAAGATTGGGTGCACACCTACCTACTTATGTTCTCACAGGTTTTCTGGGAGATTCTTGTGCAGCTAAAGTTTGATTATTGCTGATTTACTTCAAATGAAAACATGCAGTTTGACCATCACCCCTGACCTTGACCTTATAATCTGCTAATAGGAGCCATGTGATGATTTGAAACAATATCTATTTTCTCATGGATTCTGTGGGTGAGAATTCAGACAGAGCTGGCAGCCCCATCGGCTCAGGTTGCTTCAGGACCCTTATCATGAAAGTGTCACCTGGGTGGCATCAGCTCAGGCTTGACTGAGAAAGCGGAAGTCTCTAAGTTTACTTCAGGGGCAGAGTCCAGTTCTTCAGAGGATGTTGGATTATTCCTTGCATAAGCATCTCTAAGAAGGATTACCTATGCCAGGGGAATGGCTTCCATCCTGGTACTCCTCAGCCCCTAAAACAATGTAAACGGAGTCACTAACAACTTTGGGTTAGAGTAAGGGTACTGAGCCTGTCCTCGAGTGTTTTGATGAGGGCTAGGGGGTGCCCACTCCTCATTTGACCTGGGTCTCTGAGGCCTTTGCCTCTGCTGAGAAGCCGGGTTTTTCCACCCTGCAGACTGCCCTCAAGCAGCTGGCAGCCAGAATCCTCAAGAAAACAGACATTTCCAGTGACCTCAGATACGTCTGTTGAATTTTGTTTCTTAAAACCAAATCACATGCTGGGGAGATGGCTAGATGCTTGCTATGTCAGCGTGAGGACCTGAGGTCAACCCCCAGTGCTCTCACGGAACAGCTGGATGTGGCTCTGTACACTTGGAATCCCGGTGCTGGAAAGGTAGAGGCGGGAGCTACTCACTGTGGCCTGGGGACTTGGTGCTCTGCTTGGCCAGGCCTCAAGGGCCGTGGTAACTTGGAGCTAGAGTGGCTCTTGGTTACACAGCCTGGAGGCTCTTGTCAGACTCATGTTCTTCAGCCTATAGGTTCCTCCCAGGCTGGGATGGGTGTCACAACCAGCCACTAGTTCTGGACCTGGCATAGGGTGGCATCTGTCCTAGTTGCTTTTCTGGTGGTTGTGACAAAATGTCAGAGAAGAGCAATTTACAGGAGGGAGCTGTCGTCTTTTGTCTCACAGTGTGAGGGGGCAGCCCATCACGGCAAGGAGAGACGGAAGCGGGAGGGTGAAGCTGCTGGTCACATTGCCCTTGGAGTCAGGAGGAGATGAGCCTTGGGGCTTACTTTGCTTCCAGCTTATTATGCATCCCAGAACCCCAGCCCAGGGAACAGCTGCATTTTCAGTGAGCTTTCCCACCACAGTTCACCTACTAACTCAATAATCCCTCCTAGGCCTGCCATGCCCAAAGGTTCCTTACCAGGGAAATATAACTACCCCCCTCCACCATTCCTGTCTCTCTGTTTTGGAACTTGCTGTGTAGAATAGGCTGGCCTTGAGCTTTCACAGTACTTATTAATTTTTTAAAAGCATTTATTTTATTTTTTTGTTTGTGTGTATGCACACATACATGTTCATGTGAATGGACGTGTGTGTGCTTATGTGCACATGTTTAAGCCAGAGGTCAGTTTGGGGTGTCATTCCTCAGAAACTATCCACCATATTCTTTGAGGCAGGGTCTCTCCTTGGGACCTGGAGTTTGATGATTGGGCTAGTCTGCCTGACTTCCCCAGCTTTTCCCCTACATGCTTACACCACTGTGCCCAGCTTTTAAAATATGAGCTCTGGGACTCAAACTCAGGTCCTTGTGCTTGAGTAGTGTGCATTTACTTACTGACAGAGCCATCCCCCTAGCCCATACAGTGTAGTCAGCATGAAATGTCTGAACAGATGGCATGGAGGGTAACCATGAGAATTTGGGATAAAGCCATGCTGGCCCAAGGGAGACTCTAAAACATGGTTCTATGGGTGTCTAAGTTGCTCCATGAGACAAGCAAGGATGACAAAGATGTGGTTTCCCAAGTATGCATCAGCAGGGCATGGTGGTGTACGCCTTCATCCCAGCACTTGGGAGGCAGAGGAAGGCAGATCTGAGTTCAAGGCCAGCCTGGTCTACAGAGTGAATTCCAGATAGCTAGGGCTGTTACACAGAGAAACCCTGTCTTGAAAAACAAAACCAAAAACCAAAAACCAAAAGCAAAACAAAAGAAGGCCCCTCAGCTACCTTCAAGAATAGGAAGGGAGGATCAGATGAGAACCACCCCCCCCTGCCCTCTCCCACCCCCCACACGACTGGAGACGTCATCAAAACTGAATCCAGACTTAAATAGGGCAGAACGTCCTTCTATACATACACCAGGTGTGCACTTCAGACTAGCTTAGGCAAAAAGAGAGATTTATTGGTCCATGTAACTGATTTCAGGCATGGCTGGATCCAGGTGCTGGATCCAGGTGCTTGAACCATATCCTCAGACACTCCCCACCCCCAGTTGACCTTGTTCTCCAAGCAGGCTCTCTTTTCTAATGTTTTTGTACAAGTTTCAACAGAAGCCCCAAGGTGGGTTCTCATTGGCTCAGCTTGGGTCATGTGTTCACTATAGACCCAATTCTAGTAGCCCAAGGGGATTTAGTGCTCTGATTGGTCTGCTCTGCCGGCCTCCCTGACAGATGGAGACCTGGTGACCAGAGGGGACATGACACTGCTTGAGGACACAGTGGTGAGCTTCAGAGTGAGGACCACCACTTGGAGTTGGGCCTCCTTCAGCTGCAGCTGGTGCCTGGGGACCAGTTAGATCAGCATAGGCTTGGCTGGTGCCCATTGACACCTCTGAAGGGATGGTGTGGCACAGCCCTGCCTGGAGAAGCCCTTTGGAGACAAGGCTACAAGGGACATGAGATGTATGGCCTTGAAGGACCAAACAGGCTGAGGTAGTAATTTTGTATGTGAGCTTGCTCTCAACACTTAGGGGGTATGGCTGTGGTGCGGAGGCCTGAGCCGCAGCCAGAAGCAGGTCACCGGTAGGTTCCTGACTTCCAGGCAGGAGTACACTGGAGAGTTGAGATCTGTCAAACTGAGTTCTCTGCAATGCCTGTGTGCACAGCTTCCTGCTTCCTGCCTTTCTGTACCCAAGCCATCACTAGGCCTCCCCATTCACTTTCAAAGAGTCCTGAAATGTACCTTCTTCCCAATTCATTGGTCCTCACCCTAATCTCTACTACCACCATGTCCTGCCTGGCTGTAGCAACAGCCTGCTAACCATCTCAATGCTTCTGGTGCTGCCCTCCATCCTGGGTCTCCTCCCCTTCTCTGCAGAGGAGGTTAGGAGCTCTTTTAGAGCCCCAGGTTCAGGGGCTGGAGCCATGGTTCAGCTGCTAAGAGCACTTATGTGGAGGACCCAGGGCCTATGTAAGTGTTACAGTTCTGAGGGGAAAGGCATCCTGGAGCCAAGGGATACCACAAAGTCACACTGCACAACAAACCTCACACAACAGATTGATTGGGAAAGACAGAGGAAGGAGGGTGGTGGCCTCTGTTCCGGAGAGAAGCAGCGAAGAACAAGGCAGGAGGCAGGCTTTATTATAGGGTTTCGTTGTGTGTGTGTGTGTGTGTGTGTGTGTGTGTGTGTGTGTGTGTATGTGTGTGTGCGCGCCCGCGCACGCATAAAGCCTTCCAGGGTGGCCTGATCTTGGGGCAAGCTCAGGGATTGGTGGGATTTTGTAGTCTGATCTTGGGCTTTTTTTTAGGTAGGTCAGGGCCAAGCCACTCTCCTACCTCGAGGGACTGGGAATGGCCATTATGGCTGTTAAAGAAGTCTAGGGGGTGAGGCTAACCTTTTGTTCTTTGAGGGGCTTACATTCAGATTCCAGCATCTACACACTGAGCACCTCACAACTGGCTATAACCACAGTCCCAGGAGATCCAGCATTTACTTCTGGAGTCCAGTAGACACTGCATGCATGTGGTGCACAGATACACATGCAGGCAAAACACCCATACACATTGAATGTAAATCAGTCTAAAAAACTAATAATGCCCTAGGTCAGGTATGCTCACAGAAATTTTCAGTGGGGGCTGAGGTAGTAGAATAGGACTTAACTAGTATCTTAGTTAGGATTTCTGTTGCTGTGGAGAGACACCATGACCACTTTTATTATTATTATTATTATTATTATTATTATTATTATTATTATTATTATTTAGACAGGGTTTCTCTGTGTAGTGCCTGTCCTGGATCTCGCTCTATAGACCAGGCTGGCCTGGAACTCATAGAGATCTGCCTGGTTCTGCCTCCAAAGTGCTGGGATTAAAGGCATGCACCACCACTGCCTGGCCCATGGCAACTCTTATATCAGAAAACATTTAATTGGGGCTGGCTACAGTTCAGAGATTTAGCCTATTATCATCACGGCAGGAAGCATGGTGGTGTGCTGGCAGACATGGTGCTGGAGAGTGGCTGAGAGTTCTACATCATGATCTCCAGGCAGCAGGAAAACTGAGCCACTGGCCTGGCTTGAGCCTCAAAGCCTGGCCCCAGTGACACACTCCCTCCAACAAGGTCACACCTCCAAATAGTGCCACCCCCTATGGGCCTACGGGGCGGGGGTGCGGGGTGGTGGTATTTTTATTCAAACTACCACAGCAATCATGAGGCCCTGGGTTCTGCCTTCAGCCCTGAAGCAGCCAGTGGCTCTGCATTGTCCTCAACATGAAACCCAAGCTGTGGACCCCTCAGCATCTCTCCTGTCCCTTTTCCCTACACACTGCACACATGAGCTTCTTCTAGTCTGGAGCAACAGTCCCTAACCTCTGAGCCTTTGTATGTGCTATTCCATCTGCCCAAAACTCCTCCTTCTTCCACTGTCTCATTCCCAGCATCTCTTGGTTTTCAGTTGATTGTCCCGCCCTTAAACCTTGCTTTTTGAGATAAAGGTTTCATGTAGCCCAGGTTTGCCTCAAACTCATGTTTGAGGAAGACACTGAACTAATCTTTCCATCTTCACCTTCCGAGTCCTGGAATGAGAGATACCACCATGCTGTTTTATGTGGTGCTGGGGGATCCGGCAAACACTCTACCAATTGAACCACATCCTCAGCTCCTTTCCTGTTTGGCTGTTTGCATCTTCTACTGACCCCCGCAACATCCCTCTCTGGGAGAAGAGGAGATAAGGAAACTGAGGTTCAGAGAAAGAACAGATTTAGCTAAGGTCACATAACCAGTAAATGGTTACACTGGGTTAAGTTTAGTTGGATGCTTGCTGTGTCTTTGCTTCCAAGGACAAGTCAGACCAGGACCTGTAAGCAGGGAAGGGTTGGAGGGGGAGAGTCTCCAGGACTCAGGACTGTATCTCAGGGTGCTCCTGGAGGCGACAACACAGGAGTTGAGACTTGAAGGCAAAATGTCTATGTGTGGATGTAGCAGGTCCAAGGAGTGAGTCGATGACTGAATGTCCATGTTTGTGGGCAAATCGGGACCTCAGGGGCACGTGCATGTGTGTCAGTGGGTGAGTGTGTGAGTCAGTATCTGCCTGTGTGCATGTGAGTGTCAGGTGAGTGTGAGCTCAGAGTTGGAATTGTGTGGACAGTGTGCAGGGGAGTGAAACCTGTTCGAGCCCTGACTCTGCCAGTATATGTCCAAGGTGAGCTAACCTCCTGCTCAGTTTCTACATGGAAAGTTTGGGAGCGAGAGATTCTTCCCGTCTCAGGCTGGATCGCTCAGAAGCACAGTCCAAGGCAGGAGCTCTTACATAAGAGGTTGATTGTGGGAGATGCCTGAGAGGGAGGGAAGGAAGCTGGACAAAGTTGGAGGAAGTGTAGAGTCAGTTGGCTTCTAACCTTAGCCCGACCCTGTGGAGAGCCTGGAGCCCCTGACTTCACGGAGCCTTTTCACCTCGGGAGAGACCAGCCCTTGTCAGCTGGTCCCTGGCTGTGTTCCCCATCAGCTGAAGAAGCAGGAGGCCCCAAAGAGTCTTTCAAAGCAGCAGCTTGGGTCCCATGACACTCCAGAGAAGACTCCAGTGTCCCAGTTGGAAGCCAACTTGGCAGCTGGGGGTGGGATGGGGGATGGGCGACCAAAAGCCTTTTCCTCTTTATCCCTCCTCTGGATGCTGGTTAGATGTGCACAGTCAAAGGCCCTGGAGTTCAGAGCCTTGTTTTTGTTTTTTTTTTTTTGTCCCTGCATTTTAACAAGACCCCAGGCCTGGAGACTTAGCATTTGATAAGCTCTGTAAAGGTGACACCCTGGAGTGTTCGGGCCACTGAGGGCTTTGAAGCACCTGTATGGGTATCTCCCCGGAACAGCATCCAGTCCCCAGTGGCTGCTGTGTCATTTCTGCTGAGGGGTTGGATGTTTTCCTTATTCATGCCCTTCTTGAGGGTGCTGGGACATGCTGGGCAAGTACAGCCCCAGCCCCTATAGTCCCGACCGTTTTCATTAGTGTGAAAATACACGTTCAGGAGGCCTGATTACAGAAGTGTCAGGATCTAACAAAGAACGAAGGTGGGCCTCTTGGTTAGAGTCCCAACAACTCTGTGTGCAGGACCCAGCGAGACACTATAGCTTATGTGGCCATGAAGCTGCCTAGACACAGGTATGGATGGAAATGAGCTACTTGTTAATTTAATTTTATTTGTTAAGAAAAAGTTTCATGTAGCCCTGCTGGCCTTGAACAGTCTATATAGCCCAGGCTGGCTTTGAACCCCCGATTCTCCTGCCTCCACTTCCCAAAGGCTGGGATGACAGGCTGTTGGTCTCCTTTGTTTTGCAGCTGAGCAAAGCTGTCAGAGATGGGGAGGACGGGAGTGTCCCATCTCTGGGGGAATCAATGTGCCTCTTGTGGTGCCTCAGAGAGCTCACAGCTGAGAAATGTTCTCTGGCATCTGCACACCCAGAGGAGCCTTCCTGTGTGTTCCCCATGAGCGCCGGCATCCACTCCCAGGGCGCTAACTGTGCTGGAGAAGGGGTGTGAGATTTAATTTGCACTAATTATCCCGAAGTGAGAAGAGTGTGGGAAATGAGCTGGCTCGGCACAAATCGGCCTCTGCCAGCAGCTCTCCGTCCCCAGGTTGCAGTTTATTTATGTGCAAGGGGTGGGAGTGGGGTGGAGATGCTGTCACCGTGGCAACCGCAGCTGCTGGGATTTGGGGGGTGGTGGTTGGGGGAGAGAGTGGCTGAGACCTAGCTGGGCAGGTGGAGTCTGTGTGACCCTTGGGGGGGGGGGGGGGGGGCTGCCATCTGCAGAACCCAAGCCAGCTGTGTCTCTGATGGGAAAGAAGAGAAGGATGAGGGTGGGACTTACTCCTTTTTGGGTGGAAACCTTTGCCTAGAGCGTGTGGTAGCTCCTTCTCAGGAGATGCACTGCCCTGCTTTGAAGTGGGGATTATTTTCATTGACTCACCGCTGCAAGTGCAGGGGTGTCCCTCTGAGGCCCTCGGAGCCTGGCAGAGCTGGAGGATAGAGACCCAGAACATAGCTAGCACAGGGTCCTAGGGCAGAAAAAGGACCCTGGGGTTGGGAGGACCTGCCTTGCCATATGGGTCTCCTCTGTCACACTGCCATCCCTTCCCCAGCTCCATTTCTTCTCAGTGCATACCTCTTCTCCCCTCTCCCCTTCCCCATAGCTTCCCTTCTCCATAGACTTTCCTGCTACCACTAGAGGGCGCCCAGGCACCACAGGTACCCAGGAGTACCCACTGGGGTACCTGGTTGGCCTTGGGTGGGGCAGGCACTCAGGGGAGGACCTCCTAGCTCCCAGGCTGTTCTGGCCTGCTCTAAGCCTGGGGTTGGCCTTGGGCTACCTGGGAGGTTGGTGCTCCTCTTAGGTGAGCTGAATTCTGTGGAGCCCTGCTATGCCTGGGGGCGGAGGGGGGCCCTCAGAGAGGTGCCTTCCCTTGGGATCAGATAGAACTCGAGTTCCATTCCAGCCCTCACAGCTCCTTGAGTTGTGACCTGGAAACAGTTAGATCATCTTTCCAAGCTACACTTTGCTTTTCTGTAGAATGGTGAGACTTCTCCATTACACACACACACACACACACACACACACACACACACACACGCACACCTAGACACACACATTGCCAATAGTGCCACCCTTGGGACCAAGTCCTGGACACATGGTGGTGGAATTCAGGTTATCAGGCTTGGCAGCAAGTGACTTTACGAGATGGGTCAGATAACCAGCCTCTCTCTGCCTGCTTCGTTTCTGTGATGGGGACACACAGCCTTTGGAGGAAAATGGGAACTTTTCTTTCTTTCTTTCTTTCTTTCTTTCTTTCTTTCTTTCTTTCTTTCTTTTATTTTTAAGATTTATTTATTTATTATGTATACAGTATTCTGTTTGTGTGTCTGTACACCAGAAGAGGGCACCAGATCTCATTATTATAGATGGTTGTGAGCCACCATGTGGTTGCTGGGAATTGAACCTGGGACCTCTGGAAGAGCAGTCAGCGCTCTTAACCTCTGAGCTATCTCTCCAGCCCTGGGAACTTTTCTTCATCCCAAGAATTTTCAGATCATCTAAAAGGAAAACAATCCCTAGGAAGCATCTTGGGAGCCATTATGTCCCTGGAGCCCAAGTGTGGATAGAGGGAGGACCTTGGTGAGCCAGGAGGGAGGCTGGGACAACCCTGGGCCTCCGTCATTCCCATCTGGGCTGTGTCCTCAGCTAACTTATGTGAATGGAGTGGAGGCCTATGGAGCTGCTCTCCGAGAACAGGGCTGCTCACACCATGTCCTAAGCCACCTTTTGGTTTTTCTTCCTTTGCTAGGTAGGCCATTTGAAACAGGGTCTGGGTATCTAGCTCAGGCTGGCCACACACTCCCAGGCCTGCTGTCTGTCTAAGCTATTCCATTCACATTTATTGTCTGGTATTAGGAACCCTGCCATGCTATAAACCCTAGACTTGGTGTGGGTGTGTGGTAGCTAGAGGGGTCAGGGAGATAGAGCCGGAGGCTATGCTTGCCCAGGAGACAGACTGGCCTAGAGAGCAGGACATGTGCGCTCTCTTCCTCTTTCCCATCTCTTTCAGTACCAATCTTGTCAGCTACCCACAGCTCTGACTCCTGTGCGTGACCCCCACACGCACTACCCGCCTAACTCCTCCACACTTTCCAGAGGCAAGAATTCTTGTTCCTGCTTTACGGACAAACAGATTCAGAAAAGCTGAGGGAATTCAGAAAAGGCTTGCAGGGAATGGAGGTACTGAGTCAGACTTCAAATTGAAATCCAAATCCGGCCAGCTCACCAGAAACCGTGGCTTTTCCCGGTTGTCAGCAGGGCAGTAATTTGTGGAGGGGTAGGTACAAGTCACAGGGGAACCAGGGAGGGATGGTCCGGTTGGTCGAGGCCCATTAGTCCCTCTTTGGTCCTGAACAATAGCTGTCTGGTACTGAAATGGAGTTGTAAGAGGATAGGGTAATTAATATGTTGCCCTGGCAATTGAGAGTAAAGGGGATCTGAGTGGGCAGGGAAGGGACCAGATGGGGAGGCAGCACGGGTATCAATCACTTTGACTAGAAATCTGCCCCAGTTTCTCACTCTCTTACCACTGACCATAGTGAGCAACAGTGAATCACATGATGGCTGAAACCTCCCAGGTCTGAAAGTCACTCCTGACTCTTTCTTCTGAGACAGGCATAATTGGTCTCAGAGGCCCAAGGGTGTTCTGAAAATTGGTTCTGCATTTGAGTAGCTCCAATCAGAGGTGAATAATGAATCAACTAACCAGCCATGCTGAGGATGCTGGAGGGCTGGATCAGCTTCTGGGGCCCAAGTCTGTGGAGTAGGCCATCTTTCCTGGTTACAGCCTCATCATCTCCTCATGGCTCTGGGGTTCTCACTGCAACCTACAGCCTCCAGTGAGCTCAGCGTGAATGTGGCTCCTGCTGACCAGAGAAGGAGGGCTCCCTTTTCTCCAGAGCCCTCCCTGGCCCTTCTCTGTACTAGAAAGTTCATAGTGAAAACATTCTGTCTTTCCCCTCCTCTCTCTCTCTCTCTCTCTCTCTCTCTCTCTCTCTCTCTCTCTCTCACACACACACACACACACACACACACACACACACATACACACACACACACAAATGTTAAAAAAAAAAAAAAAAAGATTAGCTTGAACTGTTTGGGAGGCCCCTAGGCGGTGGGACCGGGACCTGTCCTTAGTGCATGAACTGGCTTTTTGGAGCCTGGGGCCTATGCAGGGACACTTTGCTCAGCCTGGGTGAAGGGAGGAGGGGACTGGACCTGCCAGACTGAATCTGCCAGGCTGAGCTGAATCCCCAGGGGAGTCCTTGCCTTGGAGGAGATGGGAATGAGGAATGGATTGGGGGGAGGGCGGGGAGGGGGGGGGGAAGAGGGAGGACAGGGGAATCCGTGGCTGATATGTAAAATTAAATTAATTATAAAATTAAAATAAAAGGAAACCCAGAAAAAGCCACTCTGGGTTTGACCCCACTACCTTCCGACCTCCACTGTTTCTGAAGAGAAGCCAGTTGTTTGTCTTGTTGAAGTCTCCTGGCAATGGTGGCTCCTTTTTCTCTTGATGGTTTTGAACTTCTCTACCTTTTTTTCCCTTCAACATTTTCCACTACTTCGAAATTATCTTGCTCAGAGTTCTCTGAGTTTCTTAAATCTGTAGATTAAAGTTTTCCATCATTTCTTCAAATTTCCTCCCTTCTCCTTGCTTCGCCTCCTCTCTGTTCGGGGCTCCTTTGTGCGTGTATCAGTACACTGCGTGGCACTCTGCACTTCTCTGAGGCTCAGTTCATTAGCTTGCGTTCTTCTGTCTGTCTGTATTTTGTACTATGTAATTTTTATTGTTTCCTCATGTTTGCTAAGTATGTTTCTCAGATCTATTTCGAATCCCTCCAGTCAATTTCCATTTCAGTTATTGTACTTTGGAGGACCATATTCCATTTAGGGATGGAAAGATGGCTCAGAGGTTAAGAGGACTTGCTGTTCTTATAGAGGACCTGCATTTATTTCCCAGTACCTGTACATGGATCCATATGTAACTCCAGCTCCAGGGAATCTGATGATCTGATGCCCTCTTCTGGCCTTTGAGGGTATCTGCGTGTGTGCGTGCACATGCGCGCGCGCACACACACACACACACACACACACACACACACACACACGCACGCACGCATGCACACACACATCTATTCATATTTTATATTTGATGAAGTTTCTCATCAGACCTTCCTTTATTGAAGTATGAATTTTTGTTGTTGTTCTTGAACAACATTTTATTTTCTTACAATGCTGGGGATTGAACCCAGGGCCTTGCATACGTTCAGCAAGCATGCTACCATGTGAGTTGTGTTCCCAGACCTTTGAAAATATTTTAAATAGTGATTTGCCTTTTAAATATAGCATCTGGTCATTGTTATGGGCAGTTTCTGTTGCTTGCTTTGTTGTTCATGAATGGGTAGAGCATTCTTGTTCCTATTAATGTCTCATCCTTTCTTTTGTTGGAAATTAGAGATTTTGAATAATCTGTGGTTGAGATTCTGGCCTCTGATGCTGCTCTAGTTTTTTGAGATCATTGTTAGATATTTGTTATGGCCCCAGAGGACTCTTAGCTACCTTAGCTGCCTCCTTCCCAGACTCTGCAAAACGAATCGGTTTATGTTTAGTTTGAGTTGTACATGCATCTGTGTCTTTATTGTTTCACAGCCCCGAACTTTCCTACATTCTGTGGTAAATGAAGTCAGTTATTTTGAGAGAAGATTCCAGCTGTCTGTTTCAAAGTTTGTCTTTTCCCCTGTATAAAATCTGAGTCAGAGTTTTGGAGATGGGGGTGGGGACGGTGGCACGTTATTTTCTCGGTGACACCTCCCCTTTGGGAGCTGGCACTTGGTGAGGCAGGCTCTGGCTGTAGCTTCTGGTGCCCTCAGTTTGCTTCTCTTGGTGTGAAAACCCCCATTTTTGTGACTGAGCTGTGGGAGAGGAGGACAACTGGGTCCTCAGTGTTCCTCAGCCTGCTGGGATTCTCCGTCTCACAGGCCGGTGGGAAGATGCCTGCCTCTCAGCTACCCTCCTCAGCAGTCAGTCTCTGTAGCAGCAAACAGTGGGGAGAGGGCAGCAGCTGGAAGCTGGGGGGACCGGAAGAGGTGCTTCAGGCTATGCCTTCCTTGGTGGAGTTTCTGAAAAACTGAGATGGCATGGGAGAGGGCGGGGCACTGCGAAGATCACCTGAGAGGACAGCATCAAGGAAAGACGAATTTATGTTGGATCATGGCTTTAAATCATGGTGGTGGGGAGGGTGTCGGGGACAGACCACGTCATGTGATGGTGACCAGGAAACACAGAGAAAGAATGGGAGTGGATCTGGGGACAGGGGGAGTGTATGTTGTGGGGGGACAGGAAGGAGTGAGGGAGGGAAGCTTTGTTCCAGATGTACTGTATAAGAGAAGAAAAAAGGAAAGAAAAAGAATACCTGTTCAAGCTGGCTCCCCACCCCTGGGGTGTGTGTGTGTGTGTGTGTGTGTGTGTGTGTGTGTGTGTGTGTGTGTCTAATGCTGGAATTAGAAGTGTACACCATCATCTCTCCCACCATTCCATTTAATGTGAGTTCCGTGAATGGAGCTCAGGCCCTTCTTCTCTCACAGCAAGCCCTTCTTCTCAGCTGTCTTCTCAGCCCCCCTGCCCCCTTTTATTCTACCTGATGGACCCCTAGCCAGCCGCAGGGCGCAGCCCCGACTCAGAGCCTCAGTTCACTCTCTCTGGGAACACTCCCACAGTTTCCATGTGAGGTGTGCTTTAGGAATCTTCTAGATGCTCCTCGGTTCAATCAAGGTGGCAATCCTGATTAATCTCCACAAGGCACCTCGGGCCCTTTGTCCTCACGGAGTTGTGGTAGGTTGTCCTGAATAAACATTTCTTTATTTGCTGGAGTCCTAGGGCCATTTCTGGAGACTTTAAATGGTTGTTTTTAAGTAATTCTCAGTACTTTCCCTGGGGGAAAGTTCTGTAGAGTTTCTTGTGTTGTGAGCCTGAGGGGGAGCAGAATGCTGGCTGAGTTCATACTGAGGGAGGTGATTTGTTTAGCTTTCTGTCTTCCTCTTTAGTCTTTTCCTGTTCTCTGCTTTCTCCAAATATTGTTGGGTTTTTTTTTTTTTTTCCTTCTTCCTCCACTTAAGGTTTTTATTTCCCTGGAGTTTTAAGAAAAGAAGTTAGAGTATATTGATGTTCAAACACTCTGAAGTTTTTGCTCTGACACATGATGTCCTTACTGCTGGCCACATGGAGACCAGAAGATATCAGAGGAGGCATAGTACCCAGAGTGCCCATGTGATTGGGGCTGCCACAAAATTCTACAGCAGCTGGGGCGATTGGGATGAACGTGGAAAAGAGGAGGGGCTGGCTTGATGATTTGTCTGGGTGTGTCTTGTGTATGTATGCATGTGTGTACATGCATGTGTGTGCATGCATGTGCGTGTGTGTGCATGTGTGTGTGTGAATGTGCGTGTGTGTGCATGTAGAGGCTGGAGTCAACTTTGGATCTCATCCTAAATTGCTCTTCTTCACTTTGTTTCTTTGACAGGGCTTCTCACTCTTACCTGGATTTCACTGCTTCAGTCAATCTGGGGAGCCAGTGAGCCCCAGGATCCATCTGTCCTGGCCTCTCAGCTGTGGCGCTACAGGTGTGCATCACCTTGCTAACTTTCTGTTTTTATTTTGTTTTAGATATGGGGTACGTGGTCAAACTCAGGGACTCATGTTTGTGCAGCGAACATTTTACTGACTCAGCCATCTCCCCAGGCCCTTGGTGTGTCAGCTTCAAACGTCAGTCTTCTTTGTCAGGTTGTCAACTCTAGCTCTTGTTGGGGTCCCTAAGCCTTTGAGGAAGGTGCCCTACAATTCTTTCTTTGAAGCATTCAAATTTGGGGCTGTGTTGCTCTGGGTGCAAGCTGTGACCTGATAGTGTGTATCTCCTGATTATAATGGATTGTATGGTGGCTAGTTTATTTATTTTTCAAAAA
This sequence comes from Onychomys torridus, assembly GCF_903995425.1. Classification (NCBI taxonomy): domain Eukaryota; kingdom Metazoa; phylum Chordata; class Mammalia; order Rodentia; family Cricetidae; genus Onychomys; species Onychomys torridus. The sequence continues at coordinate 152,052,247 of NC_050444.1, forward strand.
GATTTATTTTATGTATGTTTTACTTGCATACATGTATGTATGTGCACTATTTTGTATAGTACCCATGGAGGCTACATGAAGAGATGAGGTACCCTGGAACTACAGTTACAGACAGCTGTAAGATGTCACATGGATGCTGGGAACCAAACCTATGTCCTCTGCAAGAGCAGCAAGTTCCCTTAACCACTGGACCATCTCTGCAGACATATGATGCTTAATTTTAATCGTCAGCTTGACACAATGCAGAATCACCTGGGGAGGGAGTCTCAGTGAGAGATTATTTAGATCAGGCTGGCGTGTGTGTGTGTGTGTGTGTGTGTGTGTGTGTGTGTATGTGTGTGTGTGTGTGTGTGTGTGTGTACACACACGAGCGCATGAGCAAGTGGATTGTCTTGTTTGCTTTGATTGATGTGGGAAGATCTAGCCCACTGTGGATGACTACCACTCACTGGCTTTGGGCCCTGGACTATGTAGGAATGGAGAAAACCAGCTGAATGAGAAGCACACATTCATTTCTCTCTGCTCCTGTAGATGTGATGTAGACAGTTGCTTCAATCTCCTGCCTCCATGGCTTCTCTGTAAGTGCTCACTGTATGCTGGAATTCTAAGATAAAATAAATCTTTCCTACCCAAAGCTGCCAAAATACCCAAAATTGGAGTATTTTTTTTTATTACAGCAACACACAATAGTCATCTTTTAGTGAACACTCATAGCAATGTTGATATTGTTGTACTTTCTGTTTTGGGGTGAAAATAACAGGCTCAGGGGCCAGCTATGATGGTGGTTCACCTGAGATCTGACCCTTTCAACACATCTGTGGGGAGCTATGGCATCAGACTTCATCTATCATACTGAGTAAAAGTTCGTTGAACAACACACAGAAGGCTAGCTGTTGAGTGACTAACAGAGGTGACTGGAGGTGGCCAGTTGTGTCAATAGGGTTTAAATGGATTCTGTCAGCTCAGTCTTTGTTGGAGCAGAAGGGGAGAGTATGATTGGGCCAATCTAGTCAGTGTTTGGAATCAGACCTGAGGGTCAACTAGATAGTCAAATGCCCTAATGGGGACAAGAATGCCCAGGGCCTTGGACAGCATTTAAAAATTAAATTTATATTGTTATTGTGTGTATGTGGGAGTTCTGCATGCCACAGCTTGTGTGAGGTTAGAGACAACTTTATAGAGTCCATTCATGTGGTCGGCCTCTACCCTTACATGGATTTTGGGCACTGAACTCAGGTCAAAAGCTTATCCACCAAGCACTTCACTGACTGAGCTATCTCCTTTTGAATGCTGGGAGCTGATCTCAAGGCAAAGGTCTCTCTGGACTATCTGAGCCCTTCCAATGGAGAAGCATCCTTTGTAGGGATGCATGGCTTTTAGTGTTAGCATTTCCCTTTTCTATCTACTGCCTTGTTGAACTCTGCTTCTCTTTGCTATACTGTAGATGGAGGGAATTGCCTGGTAATCTGCTACATGTTTGTTGAATGAATAATAAAAGAGTCCATCTTGGCCATTGGAGAGTGAAAGGCTGGCTTGTGTCTCCTCCCACCTAGCTTTCTGTGATGCTAGCACATTTTCTGTGGCCATGGTACACTGATTGAGATGAAGAAGCCAGTGTTGGCATATTGCCATCAACTATGGTCTGGAAGGATTTAGATTTCCCAGCTTGGCACATTTGCCATGAACTATGGTCTGGAAGGGTTTATATTTCCCAGCTCTGCACCAATGTCCTTTTCTGGTCTGGTATCTAATCCATAGTTCTTGTTGCATAGAGTTGTGACATCTCCTTGGTGTCACCTGGTCCCTGACAATATCAGTTTTTCCTTGCTTCTTATGAGCTGACAGAATCTAAATCTGGGTCAGACTGATGCTTTCCTCTTGAGTCTGGAGAGCGTGGTACAGGGGTAAAGAGCCCCCTCCTAACCCATTGGAAGGACAGGCAGCCACAACATTGCTATGCCTTTGCTCATGCATTAGTCTTGACTACCAAGGAAGGTAGTGTCCTAGTGTTCTATTGCTGTGACGAAAAAACATGACCAAGGCAACTTATAAAAGAAAGCATTTCACTGGGGCCTTGCTTATAGCTTTGGAGTATGAGTCCATGACCATCATGGAAGCATGGTGGCAGGCAGGCTGTCAGGAATGGCGCTGGGGCAGTAGTGAGGAACGTATGTGCTGATCTGCATGATGGAGGTAGGGAGAGACTGGACCTAGATTGGGCTTTTTAAACCTCAAAGCCAACCTCTAGTGACACATCTCCAACAAGGCCACACCTCTTAATCCTTCCCAAACAGTTCCACCAACTGGAGACCAAGCATTCAAACATATGAGCCTATGGGGCCATTCTCAATCAATCCACCACAGATGCGATTTGTTTGGGCTTTCTCTTGGCTCAGGCCCTTTCGTACCATGACAGTGGACATCTGCCCTGGCAACTGTTCTCACTGGCCACCTGGATTCTTGTAGTGGCTTTCTCTGTGTTCTTTGTGTCCCCATTCCTCTCCCTAGCCACCATTTCACCCTTCTCTGGCCACACTGACCTCCTTTCTGCTTCATGAATGTGTCGTGTGTGTTGTTACCCTAGGGACTTTGTGAATACTTTCCCTTCACTCAGGATGCTCCATGTCACCCAAGGGGGCCTGTCCCTTTGCTGAGATTTTTTTTTCTGTATCTTGGTTAATTCCTCTCTACAACAGCATGAAATCCATAAGGAGAGACATTTTGGGTTGCCTTGTTCATCAGAGGCCCTAGTGCCTAGAACTGTACCTGGCATTTGCAGGTACTCTGAAAATACGTGTGTAAGGGCTGACAATGTATAGCTCAGTTAGTAATATGTTTGCCTAATAGGCATGATGTCCTGGGTTTGAGCCCTAGAACTACATCAAACCAGATGCAGTGGCCCTTGTCTGTAATTCTAGCACTAAGGATGTGGAGGCAGGAGGATCAAAAATTTAAGGTCATCCTTGGTTACAAAGCAAGTTTGAAGCTAGCCTAGGCTACAAGAGATCTTGTCTCAAAAATAATGAAAGCAAGCAAGTAAGAAAAAAAAAATGCCTGAGCACATGGGCGATGGTGGTGCATGCCTTTAATTCCAGCACTCAGGAGACAGAGGCAGGCCGATCTCTGTGAGTTCAAGGCGAGCCTGGTCTATAGAGGCTCCAAAGTTATACAGAGAAACCCTGTCTTGAAAAACAAACAAACACCCCCCGCCCAAACCATGTGCATGAATATCTTGAACTTAGCTGCATCCACAATCCCTCAGTCATTCTATCCTTCATGAGAAGGACCAAAGACAGACTCTGTGGAATGCCATCAGAGATCTCCTAGGATGACTCAGAGTAATTCCCCAGCACCCCTTGAATCAGGTCATTTGAAAACTCATAAATCTGTCAGTCCAGACATGGAGCTTCAATCAGAAAAGAGGGAGGTTCTGTATTGTTTAATACACCGCCATGCATACACTGAGTGCAAAAATGAAGAGACCCATCAGTGACTGGAGCTATCTGAACAGAAATCTACAAATGAAGCCATTACCCTAAGGTGCTTATCACTGCCCACTGGTCCCTCCTCAAGGGCAGCCTTGGTCTTAAAATGTCCATTTACCACACCCAGAGACATGTGCATACATTTGTGTTCCCAAGTCATGGTTAGGAGATGCCACATGTTTGCACATAGGCATCTTAGTGGCCTGACTGCAGGGAATGAGTAGAGAGATGAGGTGATGCTCTCGAAGGGATGCAGTGAGAACATTATACCATTTAATGTAATTGCACACAAAGAGTTTGTTCTGCTCAGAGGCTCCAGGGAAACTGCAGAGAGTCTGGTGGTGTGGGTGGGAACTGGAAAACAGACTCCTTTCATCAGGGAGGGCTCGCAGAAGCCCTCAGCTCCAGAGACCACTAAAAATAGCCCTTGTTGCCTGCTGTGCACCCAGAGCTTTGCACCCAAATAGCTCATTTTGTCTTCACCGTGTCCATTCTAGGAGGAGAAACTGAGGCACATGGAGGTGGGGTGTCTGATCTGTAGAGCTGGACTGGATTGGAAGCTGCTTGTCTGCCTCAGTTTCCTTAGGTTTCTCCTTCCCTTCCTTGTATCCACTGTCCCCACCCCCCACCCCCCACTGTTGAGTCTCTAGCCCAGGCTTGCCTGAGGTACAGTATGCTGTTGCAGATGACCTTGAACTCCTGACCCTTCTGCCCATACCTCTCAAGTACAGGATTACAGGTGTGCATCACCACATCCAGGTTATATGATGCCTAGGACCGATCCCAGGGCACTGTGTATCCTAGGCAAAAGCACTTTATCAACCGAGGTACAGGCCAACCCACCATTATCTCTTTCCCTAGCTCTGGCCCAAGTGCTCCCTGTCTCAGCTTGGGGCTTGCTCTTTTATATGGAAGAGACAATTCATCTAGTTCAGATTAGTCTAGACAGTGGGGGAGGGGGCTGATGTGGCCTCTCGGGTGACTCTTTCCTGTGCGTTCCTCCTCGGAATCCCTTTGGTCCTCAGTTCCTAGGGGAGGTGACTCAGCTCAGGATGGCTGCCCAGGAGGTGCCTTGCCACTGTATGTCCCATGGTCCCTAGGTGGATGGGCAGCACCACAGACAGAGGCCAGATGTGGAGGCTGGATGGGTAAGGAGCCAGGCAGAGGCACGTTCTCTATTTCCGCGTGTCCATGTTGGCTCTGAAAATGAAATGCTTCTTAATTCTCTCATCAGATCTCTCTCTTCCCTCTGGGCTGCTGGTCGATGCCAGGAGGCCCTTGGCCACAGGATGATCATTTAACAAATCCAATAAAGCCTTTGATTTGTCTGGCTCTGGCTTCCCAGAGCCTGGCTTGCCTGGGAAGCATGATCGCGCTCTCACCTGTGTGCAGGACTGGGCAGGGCTGGGTGTGCTGCCAGCAGCTGGAGGCCATGTGGGAGAAGCAGAGGCCAAGCAGGCTGGTAATGGGGACCTGCACATAGATGAAGCATGGTGCCGGGTGGCATCTTGGAACCTGGGTCCTGGTCCTGGCTCTGCCACCATTCTTAGACCTTGGGTGACCCTAGGATATGCTGGGCCACAGTTCTGTAAAGTGGCAGGAATAGGGTAGGTCAATGGATTTTCTGTCTGTCTATCTATCTATCTATCTATCTATCTATCTATCATCTATCTTCATTATTCTCATCCACCAATCATCTATTATCTGTTTATCTCCATCTGTTTTTAGCAACAAAGTCCAGTTTTCCCAAGTAGGATAGGCTGTAGAAGTCTCCTCTTGTATAGCTCCTCTACTTTCCTCTTTTTTAAAATAAATTCATTCATTCATTCGTTCATTCAGAGACTGGCCTTGAACTCCTAGGCTTGAGTGATTCTCCTGCCTCAGTCTCCCAAGGAGCTTGGATTACAGATGCACCCTCCCACATGCCCGACTCTTCTCTGTGGTTTAAGATAGTAGGCATATTTTCTGCCTCAGGGCCTCTGCGTGGCTCCTCCTTTCGCCTGAATAGCCTTTCCCTAGAATGACCTGTGCTGTCATCCTTTAGCAGTGATTTGACCCTTTAATATGGTTCCTTATGTTGTGACCCCCAATCATAAAATTATTTTCATTGCTATTTCATAACTGTGATTTTGCTGCTGTTTTGAATTATAATATAAATATCTATGTTTTCTGATCATCTGAGGCAACTCCTGTGAATGGGTTGTTCAACCCCCAAAGGGATCGAGACCCTAGGAAGGTTCAGAAAGACTTTCAGAAAGTCTCTCCAATATCCTGTACCCCAACCCCAGACTCTCACCCCAGACTCTCACCCCGACCCCTGTGCTCTGCCCCAGTCTGTGTTATCTTTTGCTGTGCTCACTGACAGTGTCTTATTCACTGAAGTGTTTCTTGCTTTGCAAGTTTCCTGAGGAGAGGGAGGGTTTTATCCTGCTGTTTGCTCATCTGTTACAGCAGTGGGTGTGGGGAAAGGGGCTCCCTGCACATCTGCATATCTAATGGGTGGCTTCTTCCAACAAATGAATGACTATGCAAAACAGACCCTTGTGTGACTTCTTGAGTTGGCACAGATGTGAAGGACTATGTACCCAGGGCTGGGCCATCACTCAGGGCTGTCCAGCTACATCTTTAAGCCCCCACCATGAGGATATTCCAAAGCTCAATCTGAAAACTACTTGGACCTGAACCAGTTCTAGGATTCCTTGGAATTATGATGGTGCTTTGGTATCTCAAAAAGGAGTGGAAATTTAAAGGTGGTGTCTAGAACCTTTGTGGGAGAAGAGGGGAGGGTTTGGGACCTTTGCAGATAGCTAGGAGCGAATAGAGCCAACCATGCTGGCCGAAGCCAGAGGAGCTAGCATGGAAAGAGACAAGGATGGCTGTTCAGGAGCCTTGGATGCTGAGGGGAGATGACTGGGCTTGATTTGGGATTGGCCCTGATGCTTTCTGCAGGGCAGTGATGTCATGGGCCCCGGCATCTGGGCAGTGAAGCAGAGAAGGTAGGGCTGAGCAGGGAGGGCTGGGGGGTTGTGGATGAGGCAGTTTGGGCCAAGGTGGTACGGATGGAGTGTGGAAGGGGACCCAGGAGAGGCAGGAAGTAAGATGGAGCTGACATTAGTGTGGTGGAGGAGGAGAAGACGGTCTCTAAACTGCTACTGACCCAGCATAGGGATAATGCCAATGGTCAGGATTGTTCTAGGTCACTGCTGGCTGGGATGGTGGGGGAGAGCTGGGTTTGAGACAGGAAAAACCCATTCCCCCAGCTGGAGGGTGAGCTAGGCAACTCAGCTGCTCCTTCCACTCCACCCCCTGCTTGCAAGCAGCCTGGGCTGATGAGATCATTGGTGGCCACTTCCCATAGACCTCAAGATTAATTTATTAGTAGCCAGTCATGCAGGAGCCTTGGCAGAGAGTAGGGATGGCTCCATGTCAACGGAATCCCCGCCCCCACGTAGAGGGGTGGCTAAGTCTGGAATGCCCTGGGAGTGTCAGGGCCTGCATCCGGACCATGTGTGCTAGTATAGTTGGGCACACTTATACCGGTCTGTAGTTCTACAGTATGGAGATATGGTTGTCTCTGGGGTAGCTCTGCAGGTGGTCTCCTCTGATCTCTTTGATCAGCACAGGCCAGAGTTCCCCATCATCCTTGCAGGTCAAAAATGCTATCTCCAGGAAAAATCCATTCAAGAAGAGGGTAAGGATTTAAGGGCTAGGGGCATATTTCAGAGGCTAGGGGTGGGTGCATACCTAGAATGTATGCAGGAGACTGCCAGAAATGAAAGATGTTCTTTGGACTTTGGGTTAAATGTTCTGGAGACTGAGGATAGATTTCAAAATCCCAGGCCTGTCCCAGGACTCTGGACTGTTTTAGAATTCTCAAGGATGCTTGGGAAGCCTGGGCTACATTCTGGCATTCTAGGAGCATTGCTCAGAACTCAGGAAGCCTGCTGGAATCCTGGGATGATTCCCCATCATTTACCTCATGGGCTTGTTGGCTGTGATCTGCTGGTATGCATGGTGATAGGGAGGCAGTTGCTATGGCAACAGTAACTAGGAGGTGTATCAACTACCAGAATTTACTCCTAGCCGGTGACATTTTAGCTGGTGGAGAGTCACAGTTTGCCCCTGCAAGGCTGAAGAACAGGGATTTCTGCCAGCTCTCTTTTTGTGCCTCCCTTCCCCCTAACCTTAAATAACCTCCCTCGAGGCCCATAGATCTAGCTGTCCAATTTTCTCCCCTGGGCACATGAATATTCAAAGGCAGCCCCAAAGCATATTCCAATCTCATAAACTCCTTTTTGCCGCACTCCATTTAAATGCAGCTGCAGCATCTGCTTTGGCCCATTTATCTGCCAGGAAAGTGAATTCCAGGAGAATGAGTGCTTTACCCAAGTCACTTCTCCTGTCAGTGGGGTTAGGGATGTTTGAGACGGGGCTGTTCTCAACTCTCAATTCAGGCCTTCAGACAAGCCTTGCAGAATCCTAAAATGCTGGAAACTTGTGTCCAGGGAAGGGATCTCTGATTAACAGTAGAGCTAGGCCTCAACCCAGGTTCTGCAGGCTCAGAAGCGGCTTTCTCCTATGTGGGCACTTTTTAAACCAACAAGGCACAGTCCTGCTGCTGACTACTTGGTAGAACCCCCTTGTGCCCAAAAACCCCACAGGTTAAAAAGGCCTGAAGAACCATGGAGAGGCTCCTGTGAGTTACAGTTGGGGAGTTGAGGCCCACAGGAGGCCCTTCAGCTCTCTTCTGTCTACAGCCCCTGCCAACCTCCACTGACCTCTCCTACCCTGTGCTACCCCCCCCCCCCCACACACACACAGGGAGACACACACATCTACTATCTATCCATGCATCCATCCATGGGTCTATCCATCAATGCAAGCTTGCTTCTTCTATAGGTTCCTTGTTTCAAAAGACAGATGAACAGGAGAAAACCATGGATGATGTTCAGGGAATTAACACTTTTGAAGTCCAGGTTATATTGTGTTTTCCACAAAGAACAGCATATTTTTAGGGGACTCACAGGCAAAGGAGAAGGGCTGGTGGCCTGGGGAAGAGGATGATGGCTAGTTATACCTGCATGTGTAGGTGTCTCTAGTTCAGAAGGGTCTAGAGTAGTCATCACGAGTAGGAGGGGTCGGGCATCTTTTCTTTCTTTCTTTCTTTCTTTCTTTCTTTCTTTCTTTCTTTCTTTCTTTCTTTCTTTCTTTCTTTCTTTCTTTCTTTCTTTCTTTCTTTCTTTTTTTCCTTTGTAAAAATCCTTTATTGTTGAAGAGGAAACACTGTGTTTTTAGTGCAGGACACTACAGAAACCATACTGGATACTTAGTGCCCAGGGGGATTGAGGCTATCCACATGAACCTTCTATGCTGAGGAGAAGAGGGAATCGAAAGGAGGGTAGTACAAGCTTGGGAGAGAGGGAATCAGGAGAGCATGTGCTGGGATTGGTACAGGGACTATGTCTTTATAATGCAGTCCAGAAGTGGAGTGCTTATTCTCCTGGGTGCCTATTTGAGTGTGTGGAAGCTGGGGGCATTCTCCTCAGTCATATCAGTGGGAGTGTCTGGGGTGGAGAAAGCAGTACAGTTAGGAAGAATTCTGAATCAGTAAAGGGCTGGCTATGAAAGACAGCACCAGAACACAGAGCTAAAGTTTTCTTTCTTTCTTTCTTCCTTTCTTTCTTCCTTTCTTTCTTTCTTTCTTTCCTCCCTTCCTTCCTTCCTTCCTTCCTTCCTTCCTTCCTTCCTTCTTCCTTCCTTCCTTCCTTCCTTCCTTCCTTCCTTCCTTCCTTCCTTCCTTCCTTCCTTTCTTTCTTTCTTTATGGTTTTTTTGAGACAGGGTTTCTCTTAGTAGCTTTGTGCCTTTCCAGGAACTCACTCTGTAGTCCAGGCTGGCCTCAAACTCACAGAGATCTGCCTGCCTCTGCTTCTCAGTGCTGGGATTAAAGGTGTGCACCACCACTGCCCGTATCTTCTTGTTTATAAATCCACAACCTACTTGTCTTAGTGTTTCTATTGCTATGAAGAGACACCATGGTCACAGAAACTCTTCTAAAGGAGAAACAATGGGGTGGCTGATATTTTCAGAGGTTTAGTCCATTATCATCATGGTGAAATATGGTGCAGGTAGACATGGTGCTAGAGTGGTAGCTGAGAATCCTACATCTTGATTGACAGGCAACAGGAAGTGGTCTGAGACTCTGGGTGTAGCTTGAGCATATATGAAACCTCAAAACCCACCTCCACAGTAACACACTTCCTCCAACAAGGCCACACCTACTCCAACAGAGCCACACCTCCTGATAGTGCCACCCTGTTGGGGGCCATTTTCTTTTAAAACACTGTACTACTTCATTTTCTTTTACTTTAAAATTTAATACTTGTTTAGCTCTATGGAGGAAACCCAGGGCCTCGCATATGCTAGGCAAATACTCTACCACTAAGCCTCACCTCTAGCCCTGTGAGTCTCTTTGGGGCACTCAGAAGGAAGGCAGAGAGCCTTCAGGCACTGGATGGAAGGCTCCTCCTCCTCCTGCTTATCTTCCTCCTCTACCTCTTTTCCCTTTCTCTTCCTCTTCCCATGTGTCTCTGTCCGCCGTATGTATGTGTATAATCATATTCCCATGTGTGTTGTTGCAGATGCATGCACATGGAGGAGGCCTGAGGCTATGACAGGAGTTTTTCTCCATCACTGTCCCCCTTTTGTATTGAGGCGGGGTCTCTTAGTTGAACCCAGAGCTCGTCCATATAGCTAGTCTTGCTAGCCAGCTTGCTCCACCACGTCTCCATTCACCCTTTGAGTACTGTCATGGCGGGAAGGCTGCCATGCCCACCTGACATGCACATGAGTTCTGCCGATCTGAATCCTGGTCCTCAAGCTTAAGCAGCAAGCACTTTATCCATGGAGTCGTCTCCACAGCTCCCGACCCCCTGGCTCAATGGCCTTTTATATATCGAAGTGGCATATTGTGGTCTCTTTGGGTGTGGCTATGATATAAAGCCAATAGCCGTGACAAGGGAGAATTAGGTGGAGTAGGGTGTGGGGATTTGTCAGGCTTTAGGGTTGAAGCATGGACCTCTCCTGGCTGAACTGCAGAGGTGAATGTGCACAGTGCTGGACTATGCCTCTGGAAACTGAGTGATGCTAGGTGAGCAGGGGCTGCTCCAGCACTTGGGGGGTTGCTCCAGCACTCGGGGCTGCTCCAGCACTCGGGGGCTGCTCTCTGGTTGTTTTCTTGCTGTGTGGGTAACAGTGGGCCACAGTAATGGCTGGTCACATCTTTTGTACCCCAGTGCTTTCTCTTCCTTGGTTCCTCTCCCCTCACCTCTGGAGTAGCGGGAGGGCTTGCTTCAGGGCAATGCTCCAAGATACTCTCTCTTTCTAGTCTCCACCCCCAGGAGAAATCTCAGGTGCTGGTGAGGACAGGGCAGGGGCTGTTTTTCTCTGAGGAGACTCATTTTCTCAGTGAGTAAGTAAGAGCAGCCGGGGACCCCATGGGCTTTTAAGTTTTTCTGAGGGCAAGTGGCTCCCTCAGAGACAGTCTCTTTCCTGCAAAAACCTGGTCTTCCCCACACTCCTTCTGTGGCTCCTGACTTTCATTTAGTGATGTTTCTTTTTCCTGAAGGTGGCTTTGTGGCTCCCTGGGGACCCAAGGCAGGAGCTGTAAGCTTTAAGCACTATTTCCCTGCCAATTTGTCTTTGCTTCCCAGAACTGAGATTTCTTTACATCACAAGGAGAAAACTTTGATTATTTTCTTCACATCAGTCAGAGTGAAAACACGTACCGTGTGTCATCCACAAACCATATTTCCATGGGTGTCCGCTTCTGGTGCCTGCGTGCAAAGGCCCATACTCACATGGAGATGAGCACCTGGAGGGTGGCTCCCGGGGTTTCCATACCTTGCAGCATCACCCCATTACTCCCCAGAACTGTAGCGTTCACTGAAGCCTCCTGCAGGAGATCAGTTTACCTATACAATGGCAGGAGAAGGGAGGCTTGCTATATGCATAGCATTGTAGGTCTGCACGTCCTGCCTGTGTGGAGGTGTTGATGCAGGCATGTCCAGGTGCCATAACAAATAGAGCTGTGAACCTTGGTCAATACATAGAGCCCTCAAGACACTGTTATTTTCCTCTTTTAAGGGTGTGGAAACTTGAGAGCTGGGGAGGTAGCTTGGTGAGTAAAGTGCTTTACAAACACAAGAGCCCAAGTTCAATTTCCCAGAGCCCATTTTTTTTTTTTTTAAGTGTAGCATGATGGCAATTGTAATCTCAGTGCTCGAGGGTAGATGCTGGTGGATCTGGGGGTTTGCTGCTGGCTAGTCAGCCTAGACTACTTTGGGAGTTTCAGGCTAATAAAAGACTTTTTAATGAACAAGGTGGATGGCGTCTGGGGAATACAGCCTAGGCTGCCCCCTGGTCTCTGTGTGCACATGCATCTTTACACACACACACACACACACACACACACACACACACACACACACACAGAGAAAACAAGGCCTAGGGAGATTACATAATGCTATGATTTAAATCTTGAATGTCTCCCAAAGGCTCATGGGTTGGTCACAGGCCTAAGGGGCTGTTTGGAGTTTATAAACTTTTAGGAGGTAGTGAGAAGAAATGAGGTCTTTTGGGGACATGCCCTTGAAGGGGTATCCTTTCTCTTAATTTTCTGGCTATCACAAGGGAAAATTCCTCCTACAGTACACCCCTGCCATGATGTACAACTGTCACAGGCCCAAAGCAACCAATGTAAATGTCATGGCTGAAACTCCTCAAACTGCCTTGTAAGCCTTTTCTCTTGTGGACTATCTCAGGAATTCTGTTACAGGAAGCTGACAAGGTCCCATAGCTTGTCCAAGGTTTCACTGTGAGGAAGTTGGAACACCTGGGTTTGAACTCAGGCAAGGGCTCCATAGTTCACATTCCCAAGCCCTTAGATTTCTGGAAACAAGCACCTCTCAGTGTAATTACTCCAAGGGTTAAGTCAGTCCCGAGCCTGGGTTGTTCCCTCCACACAGGTATGTAAGTGGATGACAAATCTGCCCACAGGTATGGGACAGGCAGGTGGCTGAGTGTGTGCACACCTGCCCAAGCTGTCCCCCTGGGGCCACCTGGAGTGCTTTAGCGCTCTCTGAGGCTGATACCCCGTGGCTGCTGCACCTGCCTCTCCAGCGCTGACCACCAAGATGGCATGTCCCAGCTGAGTCCCTGAACTGCCTGCCTCCTTCCTCTGCTCTATAGAGACCTGTCACCTTTGTGACAAATACCTCCACCAGGGACTTATTTGAACCAACTGGATGCAGTCAGTCTGTCTTTACCAAGTCCCCACAGTGTGGCTCGGAGCTCCTTGTGTCCAGCTTCTCAGCTGGTCATCTTAGCCAAGTTTCTCCTCTTCTCTCCCCCTTCCCTTCTCCCCCTCTTCCCTTTCTGTTTCCTTCCCTTCCCCTCCCCTCCCCTCTCCTCTCATTCCCCCCCCCCATCTTTGCTTTTTTTTGAGACATTAGCTTGGACCTCACCAGCTAGGGCAAAGGCCCCAGGGCCTTGCCTGTCCCCACCTGCCCACCACAGGAATTATGAGTGTATGCCACCACACCCCACATTTTCTTATGAGTTCTGGGGCTTGAACTTGGGTCCTCAAGCTTACAAGGTAAGTCTTTACTGACAGAGCCATCTCCCCAGTCTGTGAGCAAGTTTCTCAATGTCTCTGAGCCTCTGCGTGGGGAAGATCCTTGTACCTTCCTAAGACTCCCAGAGGCTTCTGGGAAAGGGCTGAGAGAGGCACCTGCCACTCAGCCTCTCTCCTCACTGCTCACTCTAGGAGAGTCCTGGCAGGCCAGTTTAGTTATTTGTCCATCTCTCTTACAAGGGTGTGGACCAGCTCTTTCTCCTTCGGACCTGGCTGTGTCCTGGAGTGTTGCTAACGTTGCTCAAGGTTGACCAGCATCCGAATAAGAGAGTTTTCCATCTTCTCCGGGGGTGGGGGGGGGGAAGGTTGTTCTTGCAGGGAGTGGACTCTTTCCCATTCCTTGGTCTCATGGGTGGGCTCAGGCTGACTGCCCTATGCCAGGGATGCAAAGTAGGGCAGGCCTCCCCAGGGGGGTTGCCGTGGCAACAAGGAAGTTCTAATCAGCAGAGACACCCAGGGTTGGCTGGGAAGCATGGCGTGATGCGTGCTTAGATGGGGACACAGCCTGGTGAGATGGCTTTGGGAACCTCAGCGGCCTCTTTGTGAAACCAGCTTCCTCTTCTAGGTAGAGGGCTCATGGGTGGGACAGCTGCTTGGAGCCACAGAGGGGTCACGTGATGTGACTGTTTTATGGTTGTCTTCCCATGAACATTGCAGCATCACAGGGCAAAGCCATGGCTGTGCCCTCAGCCCTGGAAGCTGTGCCTGATGCCCAGTATGTGCTGGCTAGGAGCTGCCAAATGTAGAATCAGCTTAGGGCATGGGGGCATTCAGAGGTCTCCCCCTAACTCAACATCCAGTTCCACAGCCTGACTTAGAGCCATATCAGAGTCCCCTGGACCTCACCTATGACCCACCCCAGGATGGCTAAACCCAAGGTACCACCCCTACATGCCACTGTGGCCTCTGTGAAGGTGGTCAGCAGACCATTTTATGTGGACGTGAGACAACTAGGTTAGGAATCTTGGCCTGGGCTGTTCATAAAGTGCAGGGTCTGTTTGATGACTGCAGAGGGTAAAATGCACACAGGTTTCTAAGCCCCTCCCTGTCTCTATCTACCACATCAGACTCTCCCAGGGGTGTGGCCAAGCATCTAAGGTTTTAGGAAGGACCTCAGGATTGTCCAGGTGATTAGCCAGGCTTGGAGACTTATGGTTACTAGAAATGGAAGTGTCATGGTGGGTCCCCAAGCGGAGCCAGCATCAGGCACTTCTTGTACTCCCAAGGGAGCCTGAGTCTGGAGGATGTGCATTAGCTCCATTTTTTTAATAGCTGGAGGGACAGCTGTGGGTGCTGGGGACTGAACTCATATTTTTGGTTGTGAGCCTAGCCTTTAATGGCTGAGCCATCCCTCCAGCCCAACACTAGCTCCATACTTATGACACTCGGGTGCTCTGATTTGAACAGCTTCTTGCCTTCTCTGGCTTCAGCTTTTCCATATTGATTCATGGTATTACCAGACTGGCTCCTCCTGAGGGCTGAAGGTCTTAGCCCTTACTTATGGATCTAGCCAAGATTCTGGATGGTGGGTGATGAACAAGTGGTGACCCCTGGATGGCTGCCCTGAGTTTGCAGCTTGGCCCAGATATTGCCTTTTTAAAAAATATCAGCTGGGTGTGATGTCCTTTAATCCCAGCACTCTGGAGTCTGAGGAAGGCGGATCTCTGAGTTTGAGGGTTAGCCTGGTCTACAGAGTGAGTTCCCCGGTTCTTTCTCTTTCTTTGTATATGGTTATGTGCCATGACATTCACACAAAGACCAGAGGGCAACTGTGGGAGTTCATTCTCCACTTTCACCGTGTGGGGTCCCAGGCTTGAACTCAGGTCCTGAGGCTTGGTGGTAGCCAACTCTACATGCTGAGCCATCTCACCAGCTCTGCCTTTATCTCCTTGAGCACCAACCTCTGTCTCTGTAGGAAGGGCCCAAGGCCCATTTCATGGAGGAGTGGGTTCATAAGACCATGGAGTAGCAGAAACGGCTTGAGTTCTAATTCTGCTTCACAGAGCTCTGTGACTCCAGACTAGTGATGTGACCTCTCTGGACTTTAGCTTCCTCATCTGCAAAATGAGGGCGGTGGATCTTAGTGGCCTGGGCGTAACTGTGAAGACCCAGTGTGAGGATGGTCACAAGTCACAGAGTAGGGGCTTTCCCAAACACGTGCTGTGCTGACGGAAGATTGGGTGGGGGCTGTGATGTGGGCACGCAGCCGCAGCCTGGACCTCGGCATTGGTGAGAATGATGGATGGGAGCTTTGCCTTCATAACCAGAGCCTCACACTGCCATGGGAGCTGAGGGGCCCCTGGTGTCTATTTGCCCGGTTCCTGCTGAGTCGGAGGGAGCTGGAGGCTGGGGAAGTGATGATCTCTGGCAGCCATGGGACACGTGGGACACGTTCTTTGCTGAAAAGCAGTTTCTATCTTGTTATCTTAATGCTTCCTCACAACAGCTCTGGTAATTGTTGGCTCCCTGTTTAGAGGGGGAGATGGGAGCCCAGAGATGTTAACTGCCTCCAGGTCATTCAGCATAGCAACTGCTAAAGGGAAGCCAGGCAGAGGGTGTCTGTGTTTCTAAAGGGATGGTGACAAGCCTTCCCAGCACCTGCCCATCACTTGTCTACCTTAACTCCCTCTTCCTGATATCTCAGTCTATTGGTCCCAAAGAGCTCAGACTATGAGCCAGATGTAGGTTCAAGTCCTGGCCTTACCACTTCCCAAGTCTGTGTGCTTAACTTCCTGGGGTCTGGGTTCTTTGCTGGTCAAATGGAAATGCTTACATCTATTCTCAAGTACTGTTTTGGGGAGATGCAAAGTCCATCAGTGTGGGCCCCTCCCTGAGCCTCAGTTTTTCTATATGCCAAATAGATGCTGTTGAGTCTGAGCACTTATTTGGACCAGTTACTTTGTGGTAAGAATTTTGTTTAATGTCCATAGCAACCAATGAGTTCGGGTCTTTCAGTCCCATTCTCCAGATGAGGAAACTCTGACTAGAGAAGTCAATTGAAGTAGCATCCTGGCTACTGGGCAGGCTAGTCCAGTTCATACTCAGCCTTGACTCCCATGACTTCTAATCTCCTCACCTCCCCTGCCTTTGAGTGATACTTGAGGGACTCCATTAGGGGCATTCCACTACCCTGGGACTTTGGAGTCCCTGCCCTCTGCTGAAGAGGTAGCTTCTCACTCTTCCTTGTGGGGCGCCAGCCTTCTCTTCCTCAGGCTGTGGCAGGTCCTTAACTGGCCCCAGACTCTGAGTGCTGGGAAATGAGTCTGCTTCCTATGTGAGGCCTCTCCCCAGCCCTGCTCTGCTTCTGAAACTCCACTTCAGCAGGCGGCAGCCGCAGGTTACATAATGAGCAGCAGGTTACATAAGGGTGAGACAGGCCCTGGTAGGGCTGGGAACAGTGGTCCTCAGCATCCAGCTGAAGCCCAGCAGAGTGCCTGACTTCCACACCCACGTTGCTCAGCTATCCACCCAGGCCTAGAGCTGGGGCTGGGCCTGGTGTGAGTAGGAAGCATATGTCGGTTGCTTGGTATAGCCTTGGGGCAGCCTGGCCAGGGCCCTAGTTGAGGCCTTGCTCTCCATGACTTTGTTTCTAGGACTCTGTTGGGAGACCTGGAGCTCTCCAGCACCCCTCCCAGCTCCAGGGGTACAGCGCTTTTATCTTGGAGAGGAGGCTCACATCAATAGGTTCCGGCTCCCTCTCTGGGCATTGTCCTCTCTGGGCCCACTTACCCAGAAAGGAATCCAATGTCAGCTTCCCTGAAACTGGGGTGTCTGGACTTTGGGATTCTGGAGATTGGCAAGAAAGAGGATGGGGTATCTCATCCCCTCACTTCCAATTACATCTGATACCACACCCATCTTAACATTCATGACCACAAAGACTACCATTGGCTGGGCCCTTCTTCCTCCAGCCGGGTGCTGCAGGTACCATCTGACCCTCAGGAAAAGCCTGAGAAATCTGTGCTGTCACCAGCCCTGTTTTACAAATAGGGACTGATGGCTCAGAGAGGGCAAGTGGCCTACCCAAAGTCACACGGCTAGTTCATGGCCATGCCACAGTGTCATTTCCGGTTTGTCAGGCTCTAGGGCCCATGACAGAGTAAGAGCGAACTGCCTGGTTCTTGCTAGGGACAGAAGTGGGGATGGCCAGATGACCTAAATACACTGTTCTGTGGTCTGAGCTCTAGGAGTGAGTGTCCATCCCCCTCACTAGCCACCCCCGGAGCACTCTGGACTCACCCCCCACTGTGTTCCCTCTGCGCCGCCCACAGTGGCCCGAAAGCATCTGTGGAGTGGGCAGCACAGCCTGTGGGCTGAGTGGGCAGCTGGCAGGGAGGGTCCAGAGGCACTCGTATTTTTAAACCCTGTCTCTGGCCAACTCCTACAGTTGGCTCCAGCAGGTGGAAGCTTCTCCTTTGGGCCTCTCTGAGGAGGAGGCTGGGGCATCACTCATGCTGGAGTGGTGGCATCCATTTGTGTGTGGAGTTTGGGGCAGGGGTGTGTGTTGCTTAGCACAGGTCTGGAAGGAGTACCTGGGTGTGCTGGGAGCCCTAGCAGTCCAAGCCAAACTCACACAGGCTATGGGCAGGTCTGGGGCAACAACTCAGGAGGTGAACACCAGACTGTAATTAGCACTGGGTGGCAGAGGAGAGTGGGAGGAAGGGCTGGGCAGAGGCAGAGGTGCCCTGGACTAGTGGTGGAAGGCCCTTAGGGAGCACAGAAGACATTCTTACATCAGAGAGAGGAAGTGAGTTAGTGGCTGAATGAGGACTCAGATCCTGAGCTCCTGGCCCTGGAGAGCCACTGTGGATCAGTTTCCTTTTCATCCTGGCCCAGAGAGCCACTGTGGACCAGCTTCCTTTTCATCCCGGTCCAGAGAGCCACTGTGGACCAGCTTCCTTTTCATCCCGGTCCAGAGAGCCACTGTGGACCAGCTTCCTTTTCATTCTGATCCAGAGAGCCACTGTGGACCAGCTTCCTTTTCATCCCGGTCCAGAGAGCCACTGTGGACCAGCTTCCTTTTCATCCTGGCCCAGAGAGCCACTGTGGACCAGCTTCCTTTTCATTCTGATCCAGAGAGCCACTGTGGACCAGCTTCCTTTTCATCCCGGTCCAGAGAGCCACTGTGGACCAGCTTCCTTTTCATTCTGATCCAGAGAGCCACTGTGGACCAGCTTCCTTTTCATCCTGGCCCAGAGAGCCACTGTGGACCAGCTTCCTTTTCATTCTGATCCAGAGAGCCACTGTGGACCAGCTTCCTTTTCATCCCGGTCCAGAGAGCCACTGTGGACCAGCTTCCTTTTCATCCTGGCCCAGAGAGCCACTGTGGACCAGCTTCCTTTTCATTCTGATCCAGAGAGCCACTGTGGACCAACTTCCTTTTCATCCCGGTCCAGAGAGCCACTGTGGACCAGCTTCCTTTTCATTCTGATCCAGAGAGCCACTGTGGACCAGCTTCCTTTTCATCCTGGCCCAGAGAGCCACTGTGGACCAGCTTCCTTTTCATTCTGATCCAGAGAGCCACTGTGGACCAGCTTCCTTTTCATCCCGGTCCAGAGAGCCACTGTGGACCAGCTTCCTTTTCATTCTGATCCAGAGAGCCACTGTGGACCAGCTTCCTTTTCATCCTGGTCCAGAGAGCCACTGTGGACCAGCTTCCTTTCATACTGGCCTCAGGGCAGTTTTGCTCTTGGGCTCTACTCTTGGATAGGGCATTTACCTGCCCTGTAGGAAGTCTGTGGAAGGGAGGATGAAGCAACAGAGGAGGAGCAAGAAGGGGAAGAGAGAGGTAGAGGGAGGGGAAACTATGGGAGGAGGAGGGGAAGAAGGGGAGAGGGGAAGGGTAGGAGGGGAAAGGTGAGGAGAGGGAGGAGGAGGAGTCTTCAAGAAGGAACTACATCAGGTTTCACTGTCAAGGCCACCTAACAGTGGAGGAGAAACTGGAGTCCTGGGGTAACAATGGGAGTGCTCTCTTCTAAACTGGGCATACCTGCCAATCTTCCTCCTTAATCCTCAGCTCTGAGAAGGAGAAACACCATGAACTGAAAGACAGAGGTGATTGTCGTGAGAACTTTGGGTCCTCACTTTATTTATCACACTGGGGACATCATTAGGACTTACAAGTACTCATCTTATGCTGGGAGCAGGGAACAAACACACACTTTCAATGGTATTTTGTTACCTTTACAATGGCCCATTTTTTTAAGGACTTGTTTTTAATCATATATAAGTATTTATCTATGTATGGGTGTGTTTGTATGAATGCAGATTTCCCTGGAGTCCTGTAGCGGTCATCTGGTGCTCCAGATCTAGAATCATAGGTGGTTGTGAGCCACCTAATGTGGGAGCCTTCTGCTAGAGGTGCACACTCCTAACCTGGCTACTGAACCGTTTTTTCCAGCCCCACATTGACCCAGTTTTTTGATGAGGATGTGGAGACTCAGAAAGATTAAGTGTGATCCAGCTGATGAGTGGTAGAACCTGGATGTCTTCAGAGTCCAGTACTTAGCCTGCTCCTGGTGCCTCTCCCAGGGTGCCAGGGGCTTGATGAACCTTGACTAGGAAGAGAGGATGGTTGGAGCTGTGCACAAGCAAGGTTGTCAGTGTCCTTCTGTGGCTTCCTTCAAGGACCTCCCTGAGGGAGCTCCAGAACCTTCCAGGCCCCTCACTTCCATTTGTCCTAGCCTTCACAGACAGAAGCAATCATCGTGCTCCCAACCTGGAATTCTTCCATCGCCCCCTACTGCCTTTGGGTTAAGCCCAAGTGTCACTGTTTAGCTGAGGGTCTTTTCCTAATGCAGCTTTTCTTCCCCTCCTCCCTCCCTCCATCCATCTCTCCTCCCCTTCCTCCCTCCCCTCTCCCTCCATCCTTCCTCCCTCCATCTGTCCATCCCTCCTCCCCTTCCTCCCCATGGCTTTTGATTCTAGGCACAGCACTCCCCCAAAAAGGGAGGAAGAAGAGAGGAGAGAGGGAGAGAGGGAGAGAGGGAGAGAGGGAGAGAGGGAGGGAGGGAGGGAGAGAGGGAGAGAGGGAGAGAGGGAGGGAGGGAGGGAGGGAGAGAGAGAAGTTGAAGGAGGTCCAAAAATGACTTGGTAGCAGAAAAAGATTTAAAAACAGATGGATGTAATAGTATTTTGGAGTTTTTTCTTGGATAAATATTTGGTTCCATTTTATTGTTGAATAGTATTCCATAGGATAGATGTAATATTTACTTAACCACCTGCCAATCAGAAAACATTTTGATTATTTTCAGTTTGGTATCCACCCCTACCCCCAAAACCCTCCTGTATTACTTTAACATAGGCATCCCTACTTCCTTTTGATAACTATAGCCATATATTTTCTTTAATGTTTTCTCTCATCATGCCTTTATCATTAATCACTATATTGATCTGTATTTTATTTTACAGTGCTAGGGATTAAACTCAAGGCTGGGATGCTAGGTCAGGACTCTATTGTGGAGCCACATAACCTTTCTTATTGTTATAGTTAAAGTGAATTTCTTGTACACAGTATATAGTTGAATCATTTTTATTTATAACCCACTCTGCAAATCCCTGTCTTTTAGTGAATGTATTTAGACCATTTACATTTAATGTAATTGATTTGGTTGGGTTTACCTGCCATTTAAAGTTTTGCTTTCCGTTTATTCTCTATATTTAATTCCCATTTTCTCCCTTTTGCCCTCTTGTGGGTTATTGGAGCATTTTCTAAAATTATGTTTTGATATCTACAGTTTATTTGAGTACATCTCTTTGTATACCCTTTTAAAAAAAGATTTATTTATTTATTATGTATCCCTGCAGGCCAGAAGATAGCACTAGAATTCATTATAAGTGGTTGTATGCCACCATGTGGTTGCTGGGAATTGAACTCAGGACCTCTGGAAGAGCAGTTGGTGCTTTTAACCACCGAGCCATCTCTCCAGCCCCTCTCTTTGTACACCTTTAGAATGACTTTTCTAGGTATGACTTTGTATATGCATAACTTATTGTCAGCTGTTGTTGCCATCTTACCAGCATGAGTGAGATGTAGAAGCTACTTCCTTTGAAGTCTCTTTTCTTCCTAATTGAAAATTATAATTATCCTAATGTTTCCTCAGCATATATTGAGACAATGTTATCCCTTTGTTTTAGTTACCAACTATAACTTAGAGAACTCAGAGGAAAAGATGCCCATAATGCAGATCTATATTTCTACCTTTG
The DNA here is from genome assembly GCF_903995425.1 of Onychomys torridus. Taxonomy (NCBI): domain Eukaryota; kingdom Metazoa; phylum Chordata; class Mammalia; order Rodentia; family Cricetidae; genus Onychomys; species Onychomys torridus. The sequence goes on from NC_050444.1 coordinate 152,073,629, forward strand.
GGCTCTTCCTTCCTGATGTCTCAAGATGTCTTATTAGTCTAAGAGTGATATTCTCATGCTCCTATTTTCCTTTTGCCTGATAATGTCTTTTTAAAAAGTGATACTGAAGATTGAAGCCAGGGCCTTGTGCAGACTAGGCAAGTATTCTACCAGTGAGCTATACCCCAAGCCCAGTCTGATAATGTCTTGACTTTTTCCTTGATTCCTAAAGGATAATTTCACCAGATATAGAATTTAGATTTGACAGGCTGTCTCTCCTCCAACCCCAGCATTTGAAAATGCTGTACTACGTTCGTCTGGACTCTGTGGTTCCTAAGAAACTACGATCATTTGGACTCTCTTCTGCGAGTTATTTAATCCTTCTGCTTTCAGTATCCTCCCTCCCTCCCTCCCTCTGTCCTCCCTTCCTCCCTTATTCATTCACTCCCTCCATTTGTGCAGTGCTAGGGATCAAACCCAGGACCTGGAGTATGATAGTAGAGTGCTCTATGCACTCAGAGCCCAGCATCTTCTCCATTGTCTCCAGTTTACTGAACTTTGATTTGTGGCATGTCTTAGTGTGGATTTCCTTAAGCTTATCCTAGCTTTTGAAACTATGGGTTTTATATCTTTGACCAAAATTGGGAAATTGCCAGTCAGTTTTTTAGTATGGTCACTCTCTTTTTCCTTTGCTGGTTCTATGAATGCATAAATGTTAGATCTGTTAGAGTTCTACACATCCACAATGCTTTAAAAATGTTTATGTGTGGGGTTGGGGATTTAGCTCAGTGGTAGAGTGCTTGCCTAGCAAGCACAAGGCCCTGGGTTTGATCCTCAGCTCAAAAAAAAAAAAAAAATGTTTGTGTTTGGATGTTTTGCCTGCATATGTGTCTGTGCACCACATGGATGCCTGGTACTCATGGAGGCCAGAAGAGGGCATTAGCTCTTGTAGGATTGAAATTATAGATAGTTGTGGGTGTTGGGAATTGAACTTGGGTCCTCTGGAAGAGTATCTAGTGCTCTTAACCTTTGAGCCATCTCTCCAACCCTGATCTTGTTTTTTGAAGTCAGTTTCTCTCTTGCTCAGATTGGTCCATCTCTATTGCTATGTGTGTTCAAATTCACCGATTATTTCACTTCTATGTTCATTTTGCTATCAAGCTCATCTCATGTGTGTGTGTGTGTGTGTGTGTGTGTGTGTGTGTGTGTGTGTGTGAGAGAGAGAGAGAGAGAGAGAGAGAGAGAGAGAGAGAGAGAGACTTAAATTTGACTACTGTATTATTTGGGTATTTAAAAATTATTTTGTTGCTGTGAAGTGCTGCCTTCTGGACATGACATGGCCATTGCACTCACTGAAGGTGTGGTGACCTGCACAAGACCCTCACAAGGACAAGCCAACAGGAACAATCAACTCCCCCAGGCAGCACTAACTGGACTCAGTCTGTTAAAAAAAACAAAAAGCAAAGAAGAGGATGTGGATGTGGGGAAGGAACACACTGTGTGTGTGTAAGTTTGGATGCATATCATCAAGATACAGTGTGCACATATATAGAATTGTCAAAGGATCAAGAAAAGATTTTCTAAAAATGTTCCTGTTTTTTTTTCTGAGACTCTCAGTTTTTTGTTTGTTTGTTTTTGTTTTTTTCCATCTGTCTCAGGTATTTTTTTTTAATGACATAATTCTTTATTGATTCTTTGGGAATTTTACATCATGCACCCAAATCCCACTTATCTCCCAGTCCTTCCATATCCTCTCCTCACCCCTGCAGCATCCCCCTCAAAGAACCCCTTCCTCAAATAATGAAAAACAAAACAACAAAACCCACCTCACCCCTCCATCTTTCTCATCTCTCTAACACCTCTTCATTTTGTCCTAGTGGCTTTGGGAGCTTGGGTGTGTCACACAGTATACCCTTTTGTCCAATCAGCCCCATCCACAGATGTTCATTTCAGTGAGTCTGGGGTAAGGCTTCTGGCCTCTGGCAAACCATCATAACCAGACTCTCACTGAAACTCCTCTCGGACATCCTGCTGTTGCCTGAGTCATGGAGATGCTGTGGTTATCATTCCACAGGACCGGTCCCTCCACGTGCTCCAGCAGATCATAGGTGGGGTAGATGTTAGGGTGGGCCGACCCAAGGCCCAGGACGTGGACCTAGGTGGTCGCTGCGCTGGTCAGTCCGGGATGATGGGACCACCCCCTCAGAGGGGCAGAGCCAGCTCTTCTATGCTCATGCCATCATTGGTCAGTTCCCCCATGCCAGTGGTGAGGGGTGGGGCCAGCTCTCCTGCTGCAGTATCAAGCAAGAGGCAGGGTCAACTATCCCAGGGCCAGTGAAGGGCAGGGCCAGCTCAGCACAGCCCTCAGATTTCAACATGCATGGTTTCTATGTGCCCCCCACCGCCCCAGGATAATATGGGCCATGGACATCAGCACAGACCCAGAACTCATGCAGCAGAACCATGAACTCAGACATGGCCCTAGGCAGTATTTTGTGCTAGAAGCTACCATGGCTCTGGGTGGCAGCATAGGCCACTCAGATCAGTATGGCCCCAGCAGCAGCATGTCCCTCAGACACCAACATGGTCTCAGGTGGCTGACCAGACCCTGGGCATCAGCATGGCCCTCAGTGGTAACAGGAGCCACAGACATTAACTCTGACCCTGGATACTGTAGGGCCAGGACCCTGACATGGCTCTTGGCAGCAGGTTAGGATGATACCATGGCCCTGGGTGTCAGTGCAGGCCACTCAGATCGGCATGGCCCTAGAGGCAGTGTGGCCCTCAGACACCAACATGGCCTCAGGTGTTGGCTCAGATCCCTAGCATCAGTATGGCCTTTGATGGTAACAGGAGCCATGAACATCAACATAGACCCTGGCTTTGGGAGGGCCACAGACTCAGACATGTCCGTTGGGAGCAGCCTGGACCTAGATGTCACCCTGGCCCGGTGACAAGCAGGCAACCAATGTCAGCCTGTTCCTCACGGCCTTTGCCTTTTCATCTTTGCCTGTTTCCACAGCACACCAACTATTCTGCTTCCCTTTCTCTCCCATTTCTCCACAATATATTTGCTCACCATAATGGCAGCCACCTGCCCAGTGCCTGTGGGTGTCTTTCACCTGCCTAGGCTGAGTGGTGCCAGGCAGGCCTGTCTTGTTAAGGATTTTTTTTTTTCCCTCAGAGCTGAGGACCAAATCCAGGTCCTTGTGCTTGCTAGGCAAGTGCTCTACTACTGACCCCTTGTTGAAGGATTTTTTATGAGGGCTACTTTTAAAAACTTTTCAGCTGATTCTAACATCTCCATTGGACCTGCTTTGTCGGGTTCAACTGACTCTTCTCGGTGAAGCTGAACTTTCTTTGTCCTTGCTAAGATGAAAGATTTTCATCTATTTTCTGGACACTGAGTACTATGCAGTTTTCCATCTTGCTTATATTTTCTGACACGGTGCCACCTCATTTATTAAGGGTGAGTGCAGGCTCAGCCTCCGTAGACTCTTGCGGGGGGGATTACTGCTCTTGGGCAGAAGTAGGATTTGAGGGGCTCATCAAGTGTCCAGTGACACCACTCTGGCTGAACGGGGAAGGGTGGCTTTGATGGCTTCCCACTGACAGTGGAGCTCGGGAGGTCTCAGGATGACTGATGGTTGTGACAAGTTTGGTCGTTGGTGCTTTATCTCCATTGGAGCTGGGAGGGAGGGACACCTTATTCCCACTGGGGGTGGGTGGAAGTCTGTGATCCCCACAGAGCTTCTGCTGACTCTGTGGTCACTATGACAGTGCCAGGAAGAGAAGAGGGGAAGAGCTGCTTCTGTGTTAGTCTTACATTCAAGTTCATGGTTTTGGGCATTTAAGTCAATGTGGTGGGAAGGGTGCGCGCGCGTGTGTGTATGTGAGAGAGAGAGAGAAAGAGAGAGAGAGAGAGAGAGAGAGAGAGAGAGAGAGAGAGAGAGAGAAGAGAAGAGAAGAGAAGAGAAGAGAAGAGAAGAGAAGAGAAGAGAAGAGAAAGGGAGAAAGTCTTGGAACAAAATATAGATTCCTTCAGCTAGGCCCACTATCCTAAAGTTTCTAGAACCTTCTAGAACCTTCTAAACTTGAACTACCATCATCTGGAGTAAGCTTTTTCTGGGTCACATTATATTGGAACCATAACAGGGTGTGATCACCTGGTGTGATGGGAGTCCTGGCTGTTCACAGTCTTCTTTGATACCGTGCAGAAGGATAGGTAGAACATCCTCCTTACAGCTTGGTGGAGTTGGGGTGCCAGGCTCCTTGCTTGGCCTCACCTTGATGTTTGGCTGACATATATTTAGAAGTCACCTGTGTCTGAGACTCCTGCCCTTTCCTGGTTTAGGTACAGCAAGATTCCCTTGGAGCTATTTTAAAAATCTCCTGGTGGCACCACCAGTGTGCTGGCATATCCAGCACCTAGCCCAAGCCATTTAAGACAAAGAACTGACCACATGTCACCATTCAGTCCCTGAGGTCCCTAAGCTTGCCTTCCCATGTGGAATCTACTTATGCCTCTTCTAGGCATTATGCACAGGCGTCCAATCTCAGTAATAAGAAGGGGGAAAGTCTGGCTGCTTCTCCTTGGTTCAGAATCTTATGGTTCTGAAATATATCTTGGTTCAGAACCAAAGTCTCTAGGTTCTAGAAGTGTTTAAAAAAGGTAGCTCTAAGCCAGGAGAAACAAGCTTCAGAAAGCGATTGGCGGCACATCAGTTGCCTTTAATTTGGCTTCTGCAGGATGAAACAGGAAGCAATGCCTGCTAGTTTGCAGGGTTTGGGCAGCGCCACATACTACAGTTGCCACAGCAGTGGGGTTAGCGTTGTTACCATGAGAGCAAAGCCTCCTGAAGGAAAAAGGTGGAGGAGTGGAGAAGCCAAATTTAGACCTAGAAGAAGATGGCCTTGGGGTTCCACCCAGGAGGTGCACAGTCAACCTCAAGGAAGCTACTTTCACTGGCCGAGTTGGAAATGGGGTTAGGAGATCAGTGTTTGTAGGAATATGTCAAGCAAATGTGGGCATGAGGATGCTTGGAGATGCAGGCCTTGTGTTACTCCTGCTGGTCCTGTCCAGCCTTTACTTTGCTAGTTGTTATTGACAGGTGGTTTGAATGAATGAGTCTGACATTGGTCCACTCTCCTGGGGCTTTGACGTGAGCAGGGAACCTTCCAGGCATTGGTGTAGGGATTTTTGTATTCAGATGGGTAAGCCTACCAAGATAGGAGAAGACAGCCAAGAGCTAACCATCTATCCATTCACCCATTGACTCAGACATACATGTACTGATCCATGGATTTGCCCACCTGTTCACTCATCCATGAGCCCATCCAAGGCTGATTTTTCAGGTTTTCATCTCTCCAGAAAAAAGGAAAAAGAAGACAGTGAAGGCAGGAGAGACAGACATAAAGAGGGATGAGGGAATAGATAGATATATAAAGAGGAACTGAGAAACAAAAAGAGTCAGCAGCTCATTCAGCAGTCTATCTGTCTACCTGCCCAGTCACTCATTCCCACATTCTTCTGCCCACTCACATCCTACCCATCCAGTCCATCTACCTATCAATGCTTTGTTTCCTATCTTCTACCCACCCACTCATCCATCCACCCACCTATCAGCCCATGCAGGCCAGATTGAACATGGTTGCTGAATGCCAGCCTTGAGACCTAAGACCAGATGCTGTCTTTCAAGACAGCTGCCAAGTAGGGGAGGTTAATGCACACAAACAGTTTGTGTGCACGCTGGAAGCTAACAGGGATACAGGAAGGCATAGTCTGTAGATCACAGAGGAAGGGGGACTTTAAGAACGGGACTCTCTATCTGCATGCCAGCTTTAGGGAGCCTCGGGGAGCAGATGGCACTGTTGTGAATGGTGGATTGCTACCCAAGTTATACTAGCTCTAGAGTGCAGGGGCTGTGTGAATTCCCCAGGAGACATAGAAAAATATCTGTTCACTCCAGAGAGAGGGGGCACCGATGGACCAAAGAAAGGTTTCCATCCAGTTCTAACCTGGCCAGCCAATGAGTTGACTGGGGTGACTTACAGAATCATAGGTGACTCTGTGTAACCCCAGAAGAGCAGTAACACTAGAGTCATCTGGGACAGCTATACCACCATTAAGTCCCACCCAGTTGGCTATTTATGCCCTTACATAAAGGCACCTGAGGGGACAGGGCCTCAGAGAGGGAGGGGCCTTGGGAGGACCTCATGAAGTCCTCATGAATCTCCCGGCCCTTCCTTCTCTTTTCCTCTACAAGGGAATATTTAAGAACCCATCTCAAAATGGCCTCGGTCAGGTGATCACAGCTGCTTTGCCTCAAGACAGTGGTTGTCATGTCCAACCTGGAACAAAGATCTCAGCAGGCAGCAGATAGAATGGTCTAGAATGTCAGTTCTCAAGAGCTTTTGGAGATGGAGGGAGCCCCATCCCATCTTTCTGGGTCTCTGTTGGGTTCAGGGCTAAATGATGAGTCCTTTTTAAAGGAACAATTCATGTAGAAGTGACTTTCCGAATGGTGCGTACATGTTTATGTGTGCATGGGTTCATGCTTGTACACACACACATATATATATATGTTGGGGTATGTGCATATCTGTGCCAGAGGCCAATATCAGGTGTCATTTTGCATCACTATGCACTTTTTGAGACAGGGTCTTTCTTTGAACCTGGACCTCACCCTTTCAGCTAGCCAGCAGTTCCCAGAGACCCTCCCATCACCACCTCCTCAGCACTGAAATTATAGGCGCATGTGGCCGTGTCTGGCTTTTTATGGGGATGCTGGGGATCTGAACCCAGGTCCTCATACTTTAAGGTGAGCATGTTTCTGACTGAGCCACTTTCCCAGGTCCTGCTCCTGCCTTTGAGTAGTGACTGATCATTGCTTTTCAAGATCGAAGTCCTGCCTGGGACCATGGTATGGGGCTAGGCCTTCTGGGGGAGCCTTCATCTCTCATTAGCCTTTGGCCCTGTGTCTCTATGTTCATTATGAGGGATTGCTTTCTCGGCTTGCAGTGTTTGGTGTTCACTGTGCCCATCAAGAGAATGAGTGGGCAAACCCCATTAGTCAGTAAACACTTATTGAGGTCCTGCTGTACACCAGGGACTATTCTGTCAGCTTTGTGTCCTACAGTAGATGAGACTGATCCTCCATCATAGGAGCTTGATTCAGTATTTAGTGTGTTTAGAGACACGCCAGTGAGCCAGGACTCTCACAGTATATACACTGTCTTATGAGGGAAGTGGTGTGGGCTGGAGTCTCTGGGTGATGGTGTCTTGGGGATAGGGATGAAGAGAGAGCAGTACTTAAGAGAGGTACCAACTGCAGTGGAGAATCCTACCTGCCAGCTATCATGCCTTGTCACAGCCAATGCATCTACAATCAGATCTCCTCATCCACAGATCTAAGGATGCAACCAAACCCACGGGAAAAATATTTGGAAAATTTTGTGTCAGTATTGAACAAATGTGGACTTTTACCCTTTCATGATTCTCTAAACAATATAGTATGACACCTGTTTGCATAGCTTTTACAGTGTTACAGACATTATAAGTAACTGAGATCATTTAAAGTACATAGGAAGAAGTACAAATATTGCATCATTTTGTATACTTATCACCTGTAGATTTGGGGCTCTTTAGGGACCCTGAAACCATCAGCAGATAGCCAAGGATGAATATGATTTCCACTGACACTATGTACCCCAAGCATCTTACAATGCAGTTTTATTTTTTAAATATTTTATTTTTAATTGTGTGTGTGTGTGTGTGTGTGTGTGTGTGTGTGTGTGTGTGTGTGTTTTGTTAAAGACTTCCCCGCTGCCTACTGTGTTGTTGGGCAACTGAACTTGGGTTCTCTGTAAGAGCAGTATGTACTCTTAACTGCTGATCCATTTCTGCAGCCCCCAACATGGGCTTTTTGGCAGCTCAGTTTCACAGAAAAGACACCAAGGCCCCAGGAGCTGATGATGAGACTCATGGAGTCTCAGAGGGGAGATGATGATGAACACGTGATTTGAACTTGAGCACTTGGCTCTACTGCTGGGTGAGGGGAGGGAGGGTGGCATGAGGGTCTGTGGGAGCTAGTCTTTTTCGGAGGACTTTGGAGCTGCCCTGGTGGCAGTCTTGTCTCTAACACCACATGTCCCTGAATGTGGGGCTGTCATCACTGACTTTAGAGAGACACGCCAAGCAGTGTGAATTACAGCTGCCCACACCCAGTATGGATCCTATGAGTTTACACAGCCCCCTAAATGAAAATTACATATTACTGCAATTTATAATCAGCAGCCCGCCATTTGCAGCTGCAGGGGAGGCTCGGAGTGCTCTGGGAAGCTGTCAACGGCGCTGGGCCTGCTGGGCTCTGGAAGGCAGAAAGTCACTCAGCATTGACACCGCCACAGCCACAGTGGCGGGCGGAGGACCTGGCTGTGTGGAGAATTTAAGCACTGATTCAGTCCTGCACACACGCACATCTGGAGGCCCTCCAGAACCACAGCCCTGTGACTCTTAGAAAGCCACTGTCACAGCGGTCTCCCACACAGCTCTTTCTGCAGTCAAAAGCAAGGCGACAGGCCCGAGACATAGGTAACTTGTTTGCCACCCTCGTTGTATGAAGGTGGAAACAGGCTAAGCGAGGTTAAGCAACTCACTCAGGGGCATCCCGCTGAGAATTAGCGGAGATGATCCCCCAAAGAACTTGGATAGTTTTTATTTTATTTTATTTTTTTGGTTTTTTGAGACAGGGTTTCTCTGTGTAGTTTTGGTGCCTGTCCTGGATCTCGCTCTGTAGACCAGGCTGGCCTCGAACTCACAGAGATCCACCTGGCTCTGCTTTTTGAGTGCTGGGATTAAAGGCATGCGACACCACTGCCAGGCTTGAACATGGATAGACTTAAATACCAGGGTGGGGCCACAATGCTGCCCTTCCTGGACCTGCTTCCTCCCTCCTAGCCTCTCCGAAGGAAGCTTGTTGTGAGCAGACACCATCAGCAGACTTCTGCAGAATCCCCGAGAACACACTCAGGAAATAAAGCTGTGTGAAAAGCCCTTAGAACACATAGCCAATGGTATGCTCACTTGCATGTCTGTACATGCATCTACCATGTGTTCTGCATGCTTGCATCCTCCCTCATACGTGTGCAAGTGAGTGGCCAAGGGCTTTTGTATTATTGTTATTGCTATTAGTCATAAGCACGCCTGTGCTCATGTTAAGTGTGTGTCAGATTTTTGCTGGGTTCTTTCCTGTGTTCTGAGTACAATCTTGTGTGCTTTGCAAGCATCAACTCATCTCCTCACAGCAGGGGCCAGGGACAGAGGATTAGAGTTGTATCTTCATTAATGCCTACTTTCCTCTCCCTTTCGTTTTGGCCCACACAGTTAAGGGATTGGTTCTATGGCTCTGTCACACCAGGGTTAGCAGTGGGACAAAGGTGTGGCAAGTCAGAGTCACCGTGGTTGGTCCTAGCAGTTGAGGGTAACTCAGTGTCATTCAAAGCACAGTGGAGTCCCTTCACTGGCTCCAACCCAGATCTCAGAAGCAGAGTCTCTGGGGCTGAGACCCAGGCATTTGGGCTTCCACAGCTTCCAGATCCTGAAGCCATCTGCCTGGGAGAGGGCCAGAAATCCAGCTCCTCCATTCAATAGCTGTGGGCAACTTCTGTCTGTGGTCTGCCTCAGTTTCCATGTCCATGAAGTGGGATAATGACAAGCTTGAGTTAATCCCTATAAAATGCCTAGAGCAGCCCATGGTTCTGCCACTGCCCTAATGCAGGGACAGACATGTGACCCACTCCTATCTAATGACTATAAGCCTTGGGACTTCTGCTGTTACCAGCTGGTAAAAAGAGTGCCTCTCTTCACTGGGACAGGATGTGTGCCCCCAGCTGCTGCTGACCAAATGCCACTTAAGGGGGCCCTTGCCTGAGCTTAAAGCTGTAAGAAAGAAGCCGCAGGGAGACTTGTTTGTTTTGTTTTGAATTAAGGTTATACAAATCCCAAGCTGGCTTTGAACTTGCCCCCATCTCCACTTTCTGAATGCTGGGGTTACAGATGTGCTCCACCACAGCTGCTTTTTATTCAGTGCTGGGGGATGGACTCAGGGCTTTGTGCAGGACAGGCAAGTACTCAACAAACTGAACTACACCCCAGCACTCCCATAGACATTTTTGGAGCACTTAAATCTAAGCCAGAAGCCAGTAGACTTGTCCAAACACGGGCAAGCACGTCTCACCTAAGTGGGCTCCTTTTGGCAAATGTGAAGCATTATGTTGACGGTCCAGTCTGACCCTGTTATTATAAGAGTGACTGTCAGGGACCCCGAGACTGGTCAGTGGCTCTCGACAGTGCGCCAACTCCTCAATGTCAAACTGGCACCTTTTCTTGCTGGCACTTCCTGACAGGGTGACTTGGGACCTCAGTGCCACCGACGGGGGTGGTCCTTGTATCGCTATCTAGAGAAGGTCCTGCTCCACTGCTCCACTGTGAAGTGGCAATGATCTGCACCATGTAGTCTCATTGCTGAGGTCCTTAAACCATGTGGAGACTTTCTGAAGGCTCCATCACTGACCAGGCCAAGGCCCTTAGCTGCCAGCTGGGGATGGGTCGAGATCAGATGGTGAGGGCCTCAGGGCCAGTGGTGTGTCCTCTAATTTCTTATTAAATTAATGTGTGTGCTAGCATGAGGTAGAGCCATTTTCTGCCTCAGTTTCTCCACCTTGCAATCTGTGGCTCCCTGCTTCTTTACCCAGACTAACCAGGTACTCCCTACGTGTCCTTAGGACTTACCCTGTTCTCTCCACACCCTCCCTCCTTGCCTGGCCTTGCTATTTCAAAGTCCCAGACTCCTACAGCCCTCATCCCCACTCCATCCGACTCTCTCTCAGGCTCACAGCTCATCCAATGTCCCTGTGCCTCTCTCTCCCTGGATCTCTAGGTTTAGCTCCACCAGTCCCGCCTCTGGCAGCAACCACCTGTCTCTGTTTCTCCCTCCCTCTCCTGCAGGTGGCCCGCTGACTGTCTGGGACTAGCCCGGTTGCCATGGGAACCAGTGAGCGGCTTAGGAAGCTGCCATAGATCTAATCACGGGCTGTGAGGCTTCAAGGAACAGCTTTCTGTATGAAGCAACACTGACAGCCAATTAGGCTGGAACTGAGAGTGGGGGAGGCGGGGGTGGGGTGCCGGGAGTGGGCAGGGAGGAAAGGAGCCATGGAAGATGTCAACCAAGGAAGGGCCAGGCCTCCTGGTCACCTGGGGTCAGACCTACCCAGTCCACGCTGCCAATGCTTCACTGGCACATTCAGACCCTCTGAGAAGGTATCAGTGATGTCTTCAGGACATTGGCTCTGTTACCCCTGCCATTCCACTGATTTATCCATTTTTCTCTTTTATCCATCCATTCATATACCAGACATCCCTATGGGTCATGGTCTCCAGACACCTGCCAGGCAGTTGGGGAAGACAGATCCTGTGTGGAAAGCTGCCCCTAGTGGACCCAGAATCACTGGATGGAGGCACATGGTCTTAGGGACCACCTCAGGTGGGCAGCAGACCTGCTGGTTTGGCTGGATAGAGAGAATAAGGGACCTGGGGGTGGTTCAACACAAGCTGTCTCTAGGGGAGAAATCGGATCATGTTAGTCAAGCCATAGGGGCCCTAGACGACATTCTGCAGGAGGGCATGGCATCTGTCTTTGAGGGTGCATCCCAGGGGATTCAGACAAAGCAGGGTGAGGCCCAAAGAAGCTACTGTGGGTAGAGACTCTTTATGGTACCCAGGTTCCCTGGAGTCAGGAGGGCAAGAGTGGAGGATGGGGCATGAGTTTCCACCTGTGAACACTTCTGCCACTGCACAGCCAAAAGGCTGTAGACAGCTTTCCAGGCCAGAAGAGGCTGCAGCTTGGGCCCCTCTCAGAGGCCTCTCTCAGACCAGGCTTTGGTTTCTCCATTCCCAACCAGGGAATGTGTTTACATGTAATTTGCATACATTTGCATGTGGTGTCACAGGCCCCAGCATAACATGTGGAAAGCACATTTTTCTCGCCAGGGTGCTTTCATCTGAATTAGAGCCCAGGTGCAAAGAGACCAAGGCTCTCCATTTCCCCTTCCAGCACCTCCCCCCCCCCCACCTAGCCCACTGCTCCCAAGGCCAGGATCCCTCTGCCCCTGGAGTAGTGTGACCAGTGTGACTTGAATCTCTGTTTCTGCACCTGTCCTTGAGTGAGTCTGGTGCTTGTCATAGGAACAGGATGGAGGATGAGTCTATTTGCGCTCTGAGTACAGCATCCCAAGCCCCAATGTTTCAGGAAGACTGGCTTTTCTCAAAGGACCACCCGTTTGTGCAATATGGGAGCTCAGGATGAGCCTCAAAGGTCATAGGAGACTTCCTGGAGAAAGTGTCATCTAAGTAAAGAGGGGCTAGAGGAGTCTTTCAGGCATCAGAGAAATGTGCAAAGGGTCTGGGGTGGGAAAAGCAGGTGGTACAGAAGGGAGAGGAAGGCAGTGTGGCTGAATGGAGAGGGTGTAAGGAGAGAGCAGACAGGAAGGGCTGCTACGGCCCCAGGAACTTTCTGGATCACTATAAATTTTCTCTCCTCTTCCTCCCCTTCCTTCCCCTTTTCCTCTTTCCCTTTCAGAGACAGGGTTTTTCTCCATAGCCCAAGCAAGCTATGAACCTGTGACCTTCCTGCTTAGCCTCCCAAGTGCTGGGACTGTAGGTGTGGGCCACTGTACCTGGTCCTTAGAAGATGCTCTCTAACCCAGAAGTGCCTTTGCTCTGGGAGCAATGGAGCTATTAAGCAAGGGAGTGACTAAGAGCATGCGAATAATGGGTGGAGAGCACCAGTAGAGAGGCTGTGGGGTCCCCAGGAGAGAGGAGCAAGGGCTTGACAAGCTGCGTTGCAGAGGGACAGGAAGAAGTGAAGTCGAGTGGTGACCTACTTAGACAGTTCATGGCAGGCCTCCAAGAATAGTATGTGTGTGCATGTGAATAAGCCTGGATTTTGAGTGGGAAGGTGAGCTTCCAACCAAAGAGGCAGATAGTGGGCTAGGGAAGACCAGACTTGGGGGAGAAGAGCCGAGATTGAATTATGATTCTGTTGGGTTTGTACAGCCCCGCAGGCAGACTTGCAGCATCCTGACAAGAGTCTGGATGACAAGAAAGGGCAGATATAGGTGTTGGGTCCTATTTACTCACCACCGCCACCGCCACCGTCACCGCCACCATCACTACCACCACCACCACCGCTGTCACCATCATCACTACAACAATCACTGTCAACACCACCACGGCTGCCGTCATTATCTCCACCATCACCACCACTACCACCACCACCACCACCACCACCACCACCACCACCACCACCACCACCATCAACACCATCAACAAACTACCACCACCATCACCACCATCATTACCATCACTGTCACCACCAATACCATCACCACCACGAAGACCACCACCATGACCACAGTCATTATCACCATCATCATCATCACCACTATCTCTATGAATATCACTACCATTACCAACCAACCACTACCATTACTACTGTGACTGCCACCCCCTCCCCGCCATCACCCCCACTTAACACCGTCACCACCACCTGCCACAGAAACCACTCTCATCCCTTACTTTCTAGAAGTGCTTGGGCTCACTTGTCTGTAGTTAGGAGCTGAGGCTTATTTCTAAGAGCAGGCAGGATGCTGGCAAATGGCACCATTGTTCTCGGCAGTGTTTAAACATCTTTCTCCCCTCCAGGCTGCAAGTACTTGGATGACTGAGCCTTTCTCAGAGTTTTCAATGCTGACCACAGGCCTCATATACTAGGTGTAGTCTGTATTTGTTGAGTGAGTGGCTGGGTGTCAGCATTTTGTGTTAAATGCTTTGTTGTACCATCTCCACACTATGTTTGGCTTGGGTTTCCCATCCACCTGAGCTCTTCACAGAGCCTGGCCTGAGCACAGTTGGTGCTTAACATACATCTGCAGTTTACCCCAATACACAGCCCTGTCTCAAACAGGCTTAGATTCCTGTGTGTGGCTGCTGGCCTCTCTTGATGTAATGGATATGTATTTCTTGCTGCCCACGTGTCTCCCCTTCCCTGCTGAGCACTGTATTAAATGGCTGTTCGGCAGCTTGAGTGCACACATATTCCTTTCAAAATTATTATGTTCACCTTTTGTTGGCAGAACATGCCACACGAAACATCCCAACCTCTTATTGAGTGTGGGCGTCTGCTTCCCGCTGCTGCCTCCACCACCGTGCTGAGGCCCAGAAGCCTTGTCAGGGTTCCAAGCGCCTATTAGGCCAAGGAGGGAATGGACCCAAGGTCGGTGAGGGAGCTGTCTGGATTAACTGGAACTGACACAGGCAGAGAAGTCATCACAGCATTGTTGTCTCCACCATTGCCATTCAGCATCACCACCATAGCCACCACCATCATACCATGGTTATCGCCAACTCTGTTACCTCTGCCGTCAACATCAGCACCATCATTAATACCACCACTATCACCACCATCACTGTTGGGTAGCAGTTTCCTTCTAGATGGAAACCTTACATCTTAGATAGAGGCTCCTTAAGACACAGGACATTTAAGAGGGGTGAAACATTCCATCCTGCAAGGAAGTTCCTTAAGCTCAGGAAATAAACAACTCAATGGCTTCAGGAAGCTCCTGAAACTGACCAGATGCACTAGGTAGTAAGAATTGTGGAGAGACACTCTCAGACAAATTGAACTACCTGGAAAAGGCATGCTCCAACCTGTTGAGCTACCTGTAGGCTGTGCAGTGAGCTCCAGGTTTCCATTTTGATGGGCTGTTACCCCTGCTGGGGTGGGCTTTGGTGATGTAGCCCTTGAGTCATTTCTGCTCTGGTAAGTGACCCTTCACCCATATTCCTGTAGGTAACTCCAATAAAACTCATTGGTCACCAAGTTGGATTTTGGTGGTACCCACACTTTGATCTGTTGTTGGTTCCCTATCTGAAGTAGGTAGACATTTGTTCATGTCTCCCCATCATGCACCACTACCGTCATCAACATCACCCCCACCCCATCATCACCACTAACTTGGCTGTACTCATCACCTCGTTACCTGTATGCTACTATCACTTCCACCAGCATTGCTGCTGTCATCATTATTATCATCTTCATCATCGTCATGATCGTCATCACTGTTGTCCCATCTCAGCCGCAGAGTGCTACCATCAGTTATTAGTGCTGTTGGCATCTTTACCTGTGGTCGGTGTGGGGTCAAGTAACTCATGTGCATACTTTTATCCTCAAAATGACCATAGAAGCAGACAGCTTTCCAGTAGTCTTGTTTTTTTGCTTTGCTTTCTTTTGTTTGGGCCAGCCTCACTGTGTGGCTCAGACTGAACTTGCTACCCTCCCTCCCAAATACTGAAGTTACACAAATACTGGGTATGGGCATGTACCATCATGCCTTGCTTTTTGTTCTTATTTTATGGATGAGAGAACAAACTCAGAGAAGTTATAGAGTTTGTGCAACACGGTACTTTCAAGTGCTGGCTAAGGGTATTCTGAAAACAACAACAACAACAACAACAACAACAACAACAAAAGCAAAAACAATGAACAAACAACCTCCTCCCCCAAGAAACACCACCACCACTAAGTCTCAAGCCAGCAGGTGTTTAGTGTTTATTATGAGCTACGGTGCCTCCCGTTGCTCAGAACACAGAAATGAGTGTATCTCCTGGCTATGAGGAGCTTGACAGCTCTCTGAGGGACATCAGACAATGAAATCCACATAGAACAGCCTAAAGGAACATGTCTTATGAGAGTTATAAATTAGTGTACCCCGAGGGCCAGGAGAAAGGCATCATTTGTGGTAGAGGGGGCGCTGTACACACAATTTTGAGAAGAGTGTGTCCCAACTTCTGGTTATCTAAAAGCCTTCTTATCGTCCACTGTCCAGAGTCCAGTCAGCCCAAGAGAAGCCTGTAGCAGTTCTAGCCTTGCACAGCCTGGCCCAGACGGTCTTTTGCATGTATTTCCCAGGCCAACATCTTGGTTTCCTCTGAGAAAGGGAAGCAAGATGGCTGGACATTGTGAAGGAAAGATCAGTTTTGGGCAGAGCTGAGTTCCTCTCAGTTCCTTACAGGCTCTCCACGTTTATCAAGAATGGGAGGAGATCCTCATTAGCTGGATTATGTCGTAAACTGTGGCAGTGGGGGGGGGGGCATGGCTTCTTGTCACTCTTTCCTGATGCCTCTCAAGGGGACTTCAGGGCACCTGTATGGATCATGGAAGAGGCCAAGATTCTTCATTCGCCCGCCCATCAGGAGTGCACACTCCTTGTGGCTGGCTAGGTGATCCTTCCGTTAGTGGGTGAGGGTCCCGAGCACACATCTGGGCCTCCAGGTCAGAAAAACAGGCCAGCAGTTTCAGTCTGGCCTCGTGCCCAAGCAGCAGCTGGCCTGCTTCCCGAGAGCCTTCGGCAGGCAAGAGGGAGAGCTGAAGGATTAGAAGCTGTTTGGTCTGAATGACGAGTGTAACTCCCACCTTTTGGCGTTCTCTCAAGAGACCGCAGCACAGCAGTTAACGTGTCTTTTGAAGGTTTCTGCACATTAGACTGAGGTTCTTCTGCTGTGACTCATGCTCAGGTTGTCTTCTAGGAGGAGGCACGATGGCCTAGCTCCAAGAGCTTGCACTCGACTGGTTCCTTTGCTCCTTTGACAAATACTTTCTGACCTCCTCTGGAAGGACCAGGACCTGTGCTTGGAAAAGACCCTTGGGAGAGGACAAAACAGAGGCAGATTTCCATCAGGACAGTGAAGAGCAGATGAACTGCACTCCCATGGGTACTGGAAACGGAAATGCAATTATAGACAAGTTGCCCCCTCCCCCCAAGAGAGGGCTGCTAGGAGAAGATGAAAGTGACTTGGGGTATCATAATGGCAGGGCTTAGGGAAGGCTACCTGGCGTTGGATGGACTGAGCTTTACCCTGGGAATGGCTTACAAGCTTGATCACTGGTACCCATGTCATCTCAGTTGTTCTTATTGGGCCACTTCCAGGTCCACACTTACTTATCATCCATTTCACCTTTACCCTTAGGAAATAAGAACTCCCGTTATTTTATGGATTGGGAAACTGGAGCACAGAAAAACTGAGTAAATATTCTGATGCTATTCAGTTAGTAAATTGTCAGGTGAGGGCTTGCACCCAACACCTTGGGAGAGGGGTGAGTTCTCAGTGGACGGAACAGAGGTGCATAGAAAATGACTGGTGACTGGAAGGAGGAGGCAGAGTGTTCACAGAACCAGATGAGGCATGCAGCTGGGCACAGGGCTCTAGGAACAGCAGGGCGGAGGCAGGCCATAAGCAGGGCATGTAGAATAGGTGTTGAGATTTGCCTTGGGTTAGGATCTTGCCAAAAGGATCTCTGTAGGCACAAATCCTGGGTCCATTCTTCCCCCTGTGTATACCCAGGTCTGGGTACCTGAGCTGTCACAGGATAGGAGGTATCCAACTGTCCCCCGGTGATGACTGAATAGAGAAGTCCAGCTGTTACCTGCTGACTTCCTCAGTTCCCACTGGGAAGCCAGTGGGAATGGCAGCATGGGGCTGGAGTTCTGCCCTTCAGACACTTCTGGGAACACACAAGGAGTGCATCACCTCTAGTCTGTCTCAGTGGGGTCAGCAAATCTCTTGGACGACAACATCCTGGGCTGGTTCATTGCTCCCTCTTCTGACTTGGGGCTGTTGGCATCAGTTCCTGGGCTGAATCTGGCCACCCCTAAGCACAGATTGGATCATAGTTGAGCTTGAATTCTACATGTTCTATAGACTGCCTAAAAGTCTGCTGAGAATCATCAATTAATCTGCCTAGAAATCTGTTGAGAATCATTCATTCATTCATTAAATCAATCAATCAATCAATTGGCCAATCAATCATTACTTTACCAACCAATTAGCTAACCCAGAGAAGAGAGGGAGAAGTGGCAGGAGATGATGGGAAGAGGTGAATCAAGAGAAGAGATGGAGGGAGACTGATGGTACAGCTGAGGTGTAATGTGGGGACAAGGGGTAAGGGGAGCTAGTGCAGGACCAGGTAGAGGCCAAGGGGGAAGATGAGGCCCACAGAAGGGATGAGATGGTCCCCAGGTCAGTCCTGAGACATAACAGCATTGAGTGTCTGACAGAAAGACTAGGCTTGTGCCACACACCTGTTATCCTAGTACTTTGGAGGATTCAGAATTTGAGTACAGCCTGGGGGGCTGCTTCATGACGAGACTCTGTATCAACAAAAGAGAAGAAAGGAAGGAAAGAGGGAAGGAAGGAGGGAAGGGAGGAAGGAGGGAAGGGATGGAGGGGGGAGGGAAAGTGGGAGGGAGGGTGGGAGGGGGAATGGAGGAAGGACAGGCAGGCAGGCAGGCAGGTCCTACATCAGCTATTCTTGACAAGTTACTGGAGAATAACACAGCTTGCAGGTGCTGAGGAAGGGGCAGCCAGCCTTCCTATCCCTCCCTCAGGGTTCAGGGATTCAGTTGCTCACCGTCAAGGGGCGTGATCACTACTCCAAGATCATTTGTGTCTAGATTTGAGTCCCACTTCTGCTCTGTACTGACCAGGTGCCATCAGGCAAGTGACGCACCTCCGCAAGCCTCAGTTTCCACATCCTTAAAGGGGAAGTTACCAAAGTGCCTGAGAGCAGTACAAACATTGAGTGATGCTTATACTGCAGGGCCACAATTTCACTCCAGCTGTTCCAGGCCATGCTTGCCCACTTGTTCGCACACGTGTTTTCAACCTGGATGCCATTCCAGGCCATACCTGCTGCCCAGAGGTCTCAATCTTTGACCCCAAAGGTTTCTTCTCAGGGAAACCTGCTCTGTCCGCAGGAAGCCAGACCTGGATCTGCTAGAAGTCTATGCATGACTACAATGGTGAGGTAAGCTTTGTCACAGCCAGAGTGTGGACCAAGGTCCTAGTACCCAGCATGGGACTCAGCACAGAACAAAGAGCCACAGGAAAATCACTTGAAACAGTAGATTAAAGAAGACTGAATAATAGAAATAAACTGTGAGGGGAGATGAAGAGAGAAGGGAGGTGTCGGAGGGAAAAGGGAAACATGAAAGAAAAAGAAAAGAAAGGAGAGGAGAAATTCAAAGAAGAGAAGGGTAGGGCAAGAAGGTGGAGGGAGGATAGCTTTGGCTCAGGCCTTCATGGTGCCCCCCACTTCACAGTACTGGCACCCCTCAAGCCTGCTTCCTCCCCCTGCCCACTCTTTCCCACTGTAATCTCACCCTGCCAGGGCTTCAGTGCCTCTGGCTCTTACAAAAAATATTCATTGTTCTCTTGCCTGCTCTGCTTTTCTCTGCATCTTAGGTGCCAAGGATGGTGGAATTATCAAGGTGAAGCATGTCTGACACCAGGCCTGGTGGGGCTGACTCATCCGAAGATGCTCTTCACCCCCAGGCTGGGGTGCAGACGCCATCTCAGCTGGCTGAGTGTGCCCAGATGTTCCTGACTTCTGGAAGGGGGTGGTAGCCTGACCCAGAAAGCAGCATAGGCTACACTGGTTTGTAAAATCAAGTGACAGGGGTCAGAGAAGCCTTGGGCGAGGTGGAGGGAACAGAACTCCTGGATGCTGAGGGACGTGAGAGGTGGTCCAGCTGGCAGAGCATTGACTCAGCTGGGAATTCTGGAGCCACTTATGGGTATTTCCTTGGGCAAGGCCTAGGGGATCTGGGATGTGGAGGATGGGTGCAGGTGGCAGAGGAGGGAGGGGCAGACATTCCAAATGAAGTGGAGGCTGGCTAGGAAAGACAGGTAGAGCCAGAGTCAGAGCCAGAGACACATAGACAGAAATGGACACACAGGGAGCGACAGAGAAACAGACAGACCAACACACACACACACACACACAAACACACACACACAGAGAGAGAGAGAGAGAGAGAGAGAGAGAGAGAGAGAGAGAGAGAGAGAGAGAGAGAGAGAGGAGAGAGAGAGAGCACTTTTGCAGACTAAGAGGTAGATGCTAGGACTATGACACCTTGGACAGCCCTAATTGCACATGATGGCCATAAGGAATTAGCTAACAGCTCCTTTTTATAACAACAACAACAACAACAACAACAACAACAAACCCTACATACCAACTATGTGTCAGGGCCCACGCTGAGTACTCTAGGACCTTGACTCATTCCATTCCCACTCCAGCTTCTGTTGTAGACACCAACACCACCTCCATATGAGAACAGCATGGGAAGCTAGAGAAAATCCTAAAGTCCACAGCTGGAGAAGGAAAATGAAGATTTGAACATGGACGTCAGAGCCTCCCTCTCTGTGGCCTGTGGGGGCCTTTCTGTCCTTCTGTATAGGCCTTACTGACTATTGTAGAATATGATACATGCTGTCTTAAAATGCTAAGTGAGAGTAGGAGAGATGACTCAGTGGTTAAGAACACCGGCTGCTTTTCCAGAGGACCCAGGTTTGGTTCTCAGCGCTCACATGGTGGCTCACACATCTGTAAATACAGTTCTGAGAAGATCCAATAACCTCTTCTGGCCTCCACGGGTACAAGGCACACATGTAGTACACAGACATACATGTAGCCATACACGAAAATATAAAAAACTTAAATGTTGGAAAATAGAGTTCAAGGAGGAAAAAGTGTCTAAGTCATGCGTTTTTTCCCCAGATGAACTTTTGTGTCCAGATTTGATTTTTCCATGCTTTTGGGATTCCTGGACATAGATAGAGGCTGGGTCAGACTAGGGCTGGATTGAAGAGTGGGCAGGTGGCAAGATGGCTTGGGGTCTTGCCAGTCCACTCCGTATGACATCCTTCATAGAAGGCTAGTCGGTGTTCCTGGCTTCTGGCAAAGGGTCATGATCTAAGCCAGAGTTTCTGAGGTTCCCTGTTGACCCCCACCCCTTGCTTAGGAGGGTGGTAGTTCCAGAGAGCCTCTCTTGCCTTCAGCTTGCTTCTGTGCTTCTGGAGGCATTGCTGACTCGAAGATTATGCCTGACAGTCAGGTTCCCTCAAACTCAGCAGGTGTGCCATTTAACATGGAGGACCTGCTGAGGCCCAGCAAAGGGGTGTGGGGTGTGTGTGTGTGTGTGTGTGTGTGTGTGTGTGTGTGTGTGTGTATTTATTTGTGTGTGTTTCTTTCTGAGTCCCTCTGTTTTGAGAGCAACTTTGCTCTTTCCACAATGTGAGTTGCTTTGCATGTTTTTGATTCCAGGTCATATAATTCTATCCCCTGAGCATAACGAACAGCAATTTCTAGTACCACGGTTGCCATGGCAACATCATCCCAAATTTCCTCCTAGAGGGGCTGGCGAGGCCTGTGGTGAGGGTGGTGAGGGTGGGGCTGGCTTGGCTGGGGCTGGAGTCCACTAATTTAGGACATTGGGATTATATTATCTGAATGCCCGCAAGGAAGCCCCGAGGCTCAGCCTAGCGCTTGAAATGCCACCAGTGACACTCGGTTCTGTCCCTGTGCCTATGCTCCCATATGAAGAGAGGCAGGATCCAGGGCTCATTTTTTTTTTTTTTTTTTTAAACTCGAAGATATGAGGCAGAGCTGAGTCCTGTGCAGACTGAGCCACCTGACAGGCGAGGAACGGCTGCAGAGAAATTGTGTCAGGTTCCTTTGAAGTTCCAGGCAGCGAACAGGAGAGCAGGGGAGGCTGCAAGTGGTGGTGACAGGGGCAGGCTGGTTCCCAGCAAACAGCACAGACAAGTACCTGGCGAGGAGCTGGGCCAGAACGAGGATCAAGGGAGGGAAGGGCTTGTGGGCAGGGCCAGTCTCAGAGCCTGCCCCAGGCATCCCGGAAGAGCCCTGTGCTAACAGGGTCTCACCTGTTGCCATGAAGGACACCCTTCAGCTGCTCTTGGCTGAGAAAACGAAGCTGGGACAGGAAGTGTCCTGAGTCCAGGATCCTAGGGGAGGCTTCCTCATTTGCCTCTCTTTAGAGAAGGCTCTGTGAATCAGTAACGGCTTCTCTCTCTTTCTCCTCTGCGTTTTCTGTCTCTGTCTCTTCATACTCGAACCCCTTCCTTTTCACCCACAACATCTGTCCCCTCTTCTCCTCCAACCCTTCATTTCTCCTCCTCTCTTTCCACCCTTCCTGTGACCTCTCTCTCTCTTCTCCTTTCTCTGGCCCCCATCAGCTGACCAGAAGCATAGCAGTTCTCCATGTCACGTGCGGCAAAGCCAATCTTAATTAAAATTAATTAATTAGTTCAAAAGCCCACAGGGCTCCTTCTACCTCCCAGCCACCATCTGGGCCTGTCTCCATTTGCCCATAATCTAAACATCAACCCAAAGGAAAATTACAGGGAAAGAAAAAAAAATCCATTGCTCAAAATACCCAGAACTAAGCAGACATGCATTTAGGCCAACACTTCCCACACTGGCTACTATTCTTCAAGTCCTGGAGTTGGGACAGGCAGTTGAGCCAAGCTGTAGGAAGTACAGACACTGGAGCCTGCCCACCTGGGTTCATATCTTTGCTTTGTAGTACACTGAATGTGTGACTCTGGGCAAATCCTTTGTTGTTCTGTACCTCAGTTTTCCTCTCTGCAAAATGGGAACAGTGATAGTACCCTCTTCCTAGGAGAGTACAGTGCCTGGTCCTTAAGGGAAATTCACTACATGTTATTTATTCCTGCAATTGTTCCATGGGAGGAAGATTGGGAACACTGAATACTTCCTGCTCTTGTCTCAGAAATGATAAAGACGCCACAGCAACACATCAGAGGCTCCAGAAGTTCTACAGGCAAAAGTCCCGTTTGGCTTAATTTACCTCCATAATCCCAACACTTATTTTGGCTGCAGTTCCCTTCTTTCTTTGCGCTCATGAAACACCTGTCTTGGGGGCACTCCTGTTGTTGAGGTCACAGTTTGAGAAGTGCTGGTTTGAGATGACTCATTTGTTCAAGGTCCTGATGAGTGAAGTAGATGGAAAAAGCAGCTTTAATCACTTGAGAGACCAAATACGCTGTCAGCTCTCCCACCACTGCCCACAGGGCCCAGGAATGCCACGATGACGTTCCCAAGACCACACTGTCACCTAGAGGGAGACTCAAGAGTGTTCTGTAGGATTTCCAGGCCAAGGCTACCCACCTTCTCTCTCTTTTCTCCTATGTTACCAAATAAACACAACTCTCCCCTCCCCCCTTCGAAACTTGGGCCCGAGCAATCACATAGCTTGTATCTGCGTTCGGCACACCAGAGAGGAATGTGAGAAGCCCCCACATCCCCCTGACTATTGGTTTACTTTAGAGAATTTAATCATTTTTTTCTGAGACAGGGTCTCATGTAACCCAGGGTGGCCTTCAGTGTACTGTACAGCTGAGGGTGACTTTCCTGATTCTCCTGTCTTTACCCCTCAAGTACTGGAATTACCAGTGTGTGCCACCATGTCCAGTTTATGTGGTTCTCGACATCAGATCTTGGACTTCTTGTGTGTGGTAGGCAAACACCGTACCAGCTGATCTATTTGCCCAATCCTATTTTTATTTATTTGTTTATTTATTTAGGTTTTTCAAGACAGGATTTCTCTGTGTAGCTTTGAAGCCCGTCCTGGAACTCACTCTGTATCCCAGGCTGGGCTCAAACTCACAGAGATCCGCCTGCCTCTGCCTCCTGAGTGCTGAGATTAAAGGCGTACACCGCCACCACTGCCTGGCTATTTTTATTTTATTTTATTTTATTTTATTTTATTTTATTTATTTATTCATTCATTCATTCATTCATTCATTCATTCATTCATTTATTTATTTATTTATTTATTTATTTATTTATTTATTTATTTATTTTTGGTATTTTTGCGACAGGGTTTCTCTGTGTATCTTTGTGCCTTTTCTGGATCTCGCTCTGTAGACCAGGCTGGTCTTGAACTCAGGAAGATCCGCCTGCCTCTGGCTCCGGAGTTTTACTTTTTTTTTAAAGAGCCCCATGCATTGCCAGAGTGACGTTTGCCCCATAGCGGAGGCTTTCTCTCTGTCCATGGTGCTGAAACGCTACGCTTCTTTGGGCAGTGGTCTCCAACTCCAGCTCTGACTGGAACAGCTGTTATGGAATACTTAGGGGTGGGTGGGCCTTGCGGGGGCATCCAACTTAATACTATGCCTCCCAGGCTTCACATCTCACCCCGTGAACCAGAATACTCTGGGTTCACTGCCTGCCTCTGGATGCTGAAAAATCTTTTGGGGGCTGCAGTTTAGAACCCCACTAATCAGTATCAGGTCGGTATCAGATGCCATTTTTGATCACTATGTACTTTTTGAGGCATTTATACCTTCCGACTCTACTCTGCCTCTCCTGTGGGTCACTCTTTGCTAGTGATATCTGTTTCGTATAAATGGCTAAAAGCTCAGGTTTACAGTCTGCTCCCTTAGTTTCACAGCAGCAGCAGCCGCTTGTTCATCCGATGGGAGCTCCTGGTTCTGTGAGAGTGGTCCTTCCAGGTCCCCAGAAGCTACGTGAGGCAATTCCTGCTCTTCCCCTCTGCTTGGCCTCCAGGCTTAGTGACTGGGAGCTGAAATGTCCTAGTTTTTCTCATGTGCTCCCTCTCCCCACGGTGTACTGCCCCACGATGGCACAAGAAGGTGCTAGGTTAGTATTGATCATAGACTCTTCTTTCCCAGGGGATCCTGAGGGAATTTCTCTTTTGTGGAGAAAAGGCTGTGCTGAGCTGTCTATCAAGAAGGATGCCACACGGTGGGGTCAGCAAGCTTCAGTAGCTTGGGAGGAATCTTCCATCTCTAAAGCTGTGGAAAACAGTGGATTCCACCCTTAGGTCCTGTCTCATCCTGTTATCTGATATCCCAGAGCAGGTACCTTTGAAGTCACGAGGAAGAACAGAGATGTGGTTATAGGTACAAACTTTGGAATCAGACCTGGGTTCAAATCCTGGCTTTGTCTTTTGCTAATCCTGTTTGGTGGGTTGAATGAGAACGGTCCCTCATAGTTTCCTGTTTGAACACTTTGCCTCTAATTGGTGGAACTGTTTGGGGAAGGGTTAGGAGGTATGACTTTTTTGGAGGCGGTGTGCCACTGAGTGTGGGCTTTGAAGTTTTAAAAGCCCACATCAGGCCCAGTCTTTCTCTTCCTGACTCCAACTTTTGGATCAGATGTAAGCTCTCAGCTTCTGCTCCAGCACCATGCCTGCTTGCCTGCTGTCATGCTCCCACTACAATAGACATGGACCCAGCCTCTGAAATTTAGGAGTCTGTAAACAAACTACTAAATTAAGTGCTTTCTTTTATAAGTTGTCTTAGTTGTGCAGTCTCTTCACAGTAACAGAAGAATAACTAGAATTCCCTGTGAGCTTGGAGCATCGCTTATACTACCTGCATCCCAGTGGTCTAAGGCATACCGTAAAGACAGCACTATCCATGCCCCCCAAAGGTTGATGCATGAGAAAAGATATGGGGAGACAAGGGTGCCGAAGAAAGGGGATAGGATGGATTCTAAGGGGCTCAGGGCATAGAAGCTCAGGGTCGGTTGTAGGTTATTATGGGGTATTGACTCTGCTCCTTCCCACAGCTATGAACTTAGGTCCCCTAGAGCATCACACATCAAATAAGAAAAATGACACAAAATGTGAACCTGTGAACCATCATAGCTGACCATAATGTAGAAGTGAACTTTTACGGGATATTCTTGGAGTCCTGCAAACTTTCACTGCATTTGATGAGGATGAAAACTGAATTCTAAGCATGAGCTGAAGGCAGGTGTCTGAAGTAGAGGGAGGGCAGGGCTGTGTGACCAGAAACTGTCCTATTTATGGCACTTTCTTTCCCCAGGAGTTGTTAAAGGGCAGCTCAGTTCGAAGTGGAGGAAACTATCTCAGGTGTCTGTGTTTGAGTCTCTCTCTGGTACCTGACACAGGGGTCCTGGACCAGCATGGGCCTTGGAGTTAGCCTGAAGGGGTAGAAATGCCTCAGATAGGAAGATGGAAGCCCAAAGTGGTCAAAAGACCTTGCTGCAAAACCAGGGTGTGCTTTTCATTGTACCATAGGGCTTGCTAGGCATCTGTTACCAGTCCAGCACTGGCATTAAAAAAAAAAAAAAAAAAGACAAGGGGTGATCTAGGAAATGGATTGGATGGATTCTGAGGGACTCAGAAGGCAGAGGCTTGGGGTTGGCTATAAATAACAATGAGGTTTCGACTTGGCTCCCTTTCACTGTTATGAACTTAGACCCCCCCCCCAGCCTCAGTTTCTCTATCATGCAGTGGGACTGATAAGGAATTCCAGTTCTGTAAGACAATCATGGTGATATCTGCAATGGCCATCATTCAGGGCTGTGTCCCTTTCCATGCTAAGCTGTCTGAGTAAGGAAGGAGAGGGGTCAGAGGGAGGTGGGCATAGGCAGATGATATGCAGAATTGGACCGTTAGACTTCCAGTGGTGGAGGAGCTGTCTGTGGGACAGTGAGCTCCCTGTCCATGGAGGTAAGCAAGGCCCTGGTGAAGATGTTGTTTAGAGGATGTGGGCATCTGCAGGAGAAATGGGCTAGCACCTGGATGTCCAACAATGCCCCTTTTTCTCCCTCTCAATGCCCTGGCACCAGCTCACTGGGGGCCTCTGTTTTCCAAAGCAGCAGGCAGCCTGCCTAGTAATTACTTTTGGACTTATTAAGCATAATTATCCCCTAATCACACACAACCAGTAATTACTGTGGCTGTTACCAGGGGCCTACCCATGCAGTACTGCCGGCAGCACCAGGGTCCAGCTCCCAGCTGGGGCCTGAGGTGGAGTTGGGGCTCCATGCCCCAGGGTTGGAGGGTGTATCAGTAGAGATGCTTCATTTCAAATCTCCAGTCTAGCCCTCTGCAACCTGGGTACCAGGCTGGTGAAGGGATGGCTCACACACTCAGAGTCATCTCTAGCTCCATCCAGTGAGCATCCTTCCCAGCCCTGCTCACACTGGGCATATGCCCATACCACCTGGCCTTTACCCAGTGCTATTCTGTCCCACCTGGGAGTCTCTTATCATCCCCCTCCCTCCAACCTCCATTCTTCCTCTCTTTCCTTCAAATTTGCAAAATGGGGCTATACTTGATGCCATCTGGGGAATGTTCCAGAGAGAGGGAACACCCAGTGCTGGAGTGCTAGTGTGGGAACAGGTTTGGCATGGTTGAGGAACAGGGAGGAGGCTAGGGGGGCTGGAGCAGGGGAGGGAGGTCAGGGCTGGAGGGAGGTGGATGTGGATTCCTAGGGCCTGGCAGGTCATTTTAAGGACAGTAGATTTTTTCCATTGCACTAAACTCCTGAGTGGAGGTCTGGTCCCCTGGCCCCTTGTTTTTATAGCTTCACAGAGAGCCAGTGAGAGAGAGGTCAAGATGGGAGCAGGGAGCTCAAGGTGGAGCTGTTGTAACCCAAAGAGCTTTACTAACACCAGGCAACAGAGGAGTGGGGGAGATTCTGGAAACATCTCCAAGGCAGAGATGGCTAGGTTATCTGACGGCTACAGGCTGGTGAGAGGAGAGGTACCAAGAATGATTCTAAGGTTTTTGTCTCAAGGGTAGAAAAGGAAGCTGCCTGTTTCCTGAACCAGAAGACCTGGGTCTGGTGTGTTCGGATCCCAAGGAAGGTATTCTTGTCCAGGTCTGGCTGGAGGATACATGGAGGCCCCTCAAGACACGGCATTTAAAGCAGGAAGCCTTTGTTGGCTATCCCTTGTGCAAGGCCTGAGAGCAGCCAAGAGCCACAAGGCTGAGCCCTATGCTTCCTTAGGAGGAGACCTGGCAGATGTCAGTCTAGACCAAGGAGGAGACTCAGCAGGGAAAGAGAAGGGGGATGCCCAGGCTAGACAATGACAGTCACTGATCCTTTTCTCCTCCAGGCTTTCCTTCCACACTCTCTTGCACCAGTTCATTCCATTTTTGTTTCGTCTTGTTTGCTTGTTTTGGGGAAGGGTCTCACTATGTACTTTGGCTGTTCTGGAACTCACTATGTAAAACAGATTGGCCTCAAATTTACAGAGATCCATCTGTCTCTGCCTCCCTAGTGCTGAGATTAAAGGCATGCACCATTAAGCCTGGCTCATTCTGTATTTTTTTCTTCTTATCTCTTCTTGCTTTTCTCCCTTGGTCTCACTCTCCATCTCTGCTTAGCCCCTAGCTGTAGATCTCAGGCTTCTGGGGTCTCAGATTTCCAGGTATCCCTGGCAGTCGCAGGCCTGTGCCAGTCTCCAGAGGTGGAGGCGTCACCACCGGCCTGCAGGTCCCCTTGCCTCGCCGCGCCTCCTGCCCGCATAATGCGCTCTAATATTTATTTACATGCCTTTCTGACTATTATTTATTAAGGTATCGCTGCCAACTGTGCGCGGGCTAATTACTTTTAATGTGCCCCCTTCTGGTTCCCACGGCGACATCTTCCTGGCTGCTGAGCTAGTGTTGCTCTAAGCGGGGAAGCCAAGGACTTTGAGGCATAGGAGTGCAGGGGTGCTCAGAGTCTGGGTGGAGAGGGTGCAGCCTATATGGTGGGGACTGGGGCAGCGCTGGGTGGGAGTCTCGAAGCTAGTGCTCATGTCTAGGGCACAGCTTGCAGTCTTGAGAGAGTGGCTTGGGGTGGGGTCTAGATCCCATAGGCGACTTGGGGATTAGGAGTGGCATGAGGAGTCAGGTTGGGGTCCAGTAAGGGCGGAGGACCTAAGGGTCAAGAAGTGGATCAAAGAATCAGATTGGTGCCCTGTAGGGCTGGGAGAGTTAGGGAGTCAGGAAGAAATGTCAGGGAACCAGGGCTGGGGACCTCAGGACTTTGGGGGTGACATTGGGAGGTCTTGTGGGGTGTGGAGTACTCCTCCTTCATCAGCACAAAGCTGGAGGGAATAAGGTTCAGACCAGCAGTATTTGGATCTTAGCAGGGTCCGATGTGGGCGGACAGAGGGATCGCAACACATCCGAAATTCCATTCCGAGGAGCAGGCAGGCGGCTGCCTCTCCCTGCTCCACCCGCGTAGGCGGCGGCCTCTGCGTTCATTTTTCCCCCGACGTCAGCAGCCACCACTGGAGCCGGAAGGAACTATTTAATTGGCAGGATTTTGGGTTAAAGACAGCTGTGGATTCTCTGGGTTCCAAAGGGAGTGTGCGCACCCGAGTGGGGACAGGAAGAGGAGGAGAGTGAGATTGAAAAAGGAAACCCTAGCTTACAGAGGCTCTAGATCAGTGGTTCTCAACCTTCCTAATGCTGCCATCCATTAATTCAGTTCCTCATATTGTAGTGACCCCCCCCCACCCCATAAAATTATTTTCGTTACTACTTCATAACTGTAATTTTGTCACTGGTAAGTATCTATGTTTTCCAATGGTATTGGGTGACTCAAGGTATGGAGACCCTCAGATTGAGAACCACTGACAGAGAGAGAGAGAGAGAGAGAGAGAGAGAGAGAGAGAGAGAGAGAGAGAGAGAGAGAGGTGACAGAGAAGTGGGTGACCAACTGAGAGAGAGAGCAGAAGATGCAGAGAGACATATCAATGGACAAATGGTCAGTGGAGCCTGGAGTGAGTGGACTGTGCAGGCTGGTTCCTGTCAAGATCTTGTTCACTCCCAGTGGAGGCCCTCACGTGTCCCAGGGCCACCTGTCTCCTGGCATTTGTGTACCTTGGTTGAAAGAGGTCCTAATTTAGGACTATCTATCCATTTAACTGTATTACTGGGTCTGTGGGTTAAGGCATCTCTTGGTTTCCAGGCCTTGTCAGTTTTACCCCAATGTCCCTCCCTGAACTGGGAACAATATATATTAATAGCACACAGAGAACCATGCCCCCATGCCACTCTATATAGATTGATTGAAGAACAGCTGCGCAGGGCTTCTGGGACACCCTCCCAGCCATCCCAGGCCAAGTTCTGGCCAAAGATGAGATTTTTAGGGCGGGCCAACTGAAGCCCTGTAAAGGACCTGTTGGGCTAGAGAGTCAGATGCTGGCTGGTGGGCTGGCCCAGAAGTCCTTGTGTTCCTCTGTCCCAGGGCCAAGCCTCTGATGGGTGGCGGTTGAATTTTATTCAGTCCTTTGCCTAGAGTGATGACCTCAAAAAACCATGGAGCTTTCTTGGATGGAACCTGCTTGGCTTCCATGACCTGGCTCCTCAGAGCTCAGTTCTTCATCCCTGGTCCAGATGCATCCAGGCTGGACTCTGGATTCTTAAAGCTGGGACTTTGGTCCACAGGGAGAGGCCTGTCTTCAGGAAAGGTGACACAACCTAGGAAAGGCTGAGGTGAGGTGGAGACTGGACTCATCACCCTTTCATTGAAAGTCCGAGAGTCTGGAATTAAGGTATTTTGAACTTAGAGCCTTGAGTTGGATGAAGGGCTCAAGTCCATCTTCTTTAAAAAAAAAATGGGGAAACTGAGGCTCAGAGAGAGGCATACAGTCTGTGTACCTGAAATGCCTCACACTTTTGTCCAATGATCATTGACATGTAAGGACGGCACTGCTCACATCTTACTGCAGTATTGTCAGTAGAATTTCAGTAGCTCCAACAGCCACAGCACACTACAAAGAAACAAGGTGAGAAGCAGAGAGATTTAATCAATGTGTATGGAGAAGAGGGACAGGTAAAAGAAGAGGTATCCAGTGCCCCCAAGTTCCCCATCAGGGCACTGATGAGAACTCTAGGTTTAAACAGAGGAAGAGTTGGGGCAGGGGTAAGAGGTATGCATAATTAAGTGGACATGGTCAAGGCATGGTCTTACCCATACTCTTTCAGTTCCAGACCTATGAGGGGGTCTGATGAGAAGTTGTTGCATGGCTGTCGTTGAGAGGCCGTGTGTTTAGTTTACAAGGTGATCTGCTCCAGGGTGCAGCCTCTCCATCACAGATGATCATTCTCATCTTAGGGGTGGGCTGTCCCCGCTTGGAAGACATTGCTATTTCTAGTGGGCCCATTGTGGGCTCCTCAATGCTTTTTACTAAACCAGTTTCTAAGTGTCTGTTACAGTACCAGGGGAAGGCTTTCCACAAAATGGTTGGGGGGGGGGGGACCTGGTGAGATATGTCTGTGTGACCCAGCCTTTCTTTCACTGATTTCCAGCTCTTGATTCCCCCTGAATCTTTTTACCTGAGCATCTAGCTCCTTGGAAACACCCCACTTCTAACCCTCATGTGTGTGTATGCATATCCTTCATGACTATCTAATAGCATCACCATAGGGTATCTTTGGTTCTTGAACTTAATGAGAACAGTTGTTTGGGGGACCCGAGTAGCTTTGGTCCAGGCCCCATGCTTCCTGGGGCTGCAGTGTCTCCAGCTTTAAATTGCAGTGGGATGGGCACCTGGAAGTTTCTACACACTATCTCCATTTCTGATAGCTTAAGGCTGTCCACAGCGGGAGCAGCTAGGTTCTGAGTTCCCCAAGCCAGGACCTATCTGCTGCTTCCTTTGCTTGGGACAGCAGTGGGAGTGAGCATTGAGCTCCAGGGAGCAGTGTGTGATGACTAGGGCAAAGAGGAAGGGAGACCTGCCACTGTCTCTCCTGTGTTCTGAACCTCCTGGTCCCCTCCCTGTGGGGGAAGAGGAAGGGATGGGTTTTGTTTGTCTTCTGGGGACAGTGTAGGGAACAGAACTCAGGCCACTTGAGACTGAGCCTGCAGTCCTGGTGGCTGACCAGGAATAGATTTCCTTTAATTAAACTTGGGAGAAAGCAAAAAGCTTAGTCAAAAGGCCTCGTTCCTAAAAAGCCAGCCACCTTGGCCCATTTAGCTGAGCATAGGAGGTGTGGAGCACATGCTTTGGAGTACATGGACCCAGTGATGGGCAGACCCAGGTTCGAATCCTTCCCACCTAGATTTCTAGTTGGATGACCCTGGACAAAATACACGACGTCTTTGAACTTCAGTGTCCTTGTGTATAAAACCAAATGATGCTTCCTGGAGTCCTGAGGAGCAAAGGCGAGGAGTGTGAGGCCACACCTGCCCTCCTGACACTTACGGCCCCTCCAATGATAGCTTGATTACTGCCTTTTTAATTTTTACTGAAGAAAAGATGACTGGGTTGCCCTTGGCTTTGGTCATCAAGCAGCTCTGCCTCATTAGCTTTCTGCCACCCTGTTGCTGTCTAATGGTGCATCACCGAGCTGCCCTCCAGCCTTTGCTCCGTGTTCTAGTTAACTTTCTGTTGCTGGGACAAGCACCATGACCAAAAGCAACTAGGGGAGGGAAGGGTTTATTTGGCTTATAGGTTACAGTCTGTCATAAGGGGAAGCCAGAGCAGGAACTCAAGGCAGAGATCTGAAGTCAAACACTGAAGCAGAGATCATGGCAGAACTCCATGGTCTTGCCTCCATGGCTTGCTTGATTTGCTTTCTTATACTATCCAAGGGCCATTTGCTTGGGGTGGCCTTTCCCACGGTGGCCTGGGTCCTTCTGCAGCTGTCAGTAATGAAAAAAGTGACCTACAGGGTTGCCTACAGGCCAGTCTGATGGGGGCATTTCCTCTTTTCAAGGACACTTGCTTGTGTCAACTTGATGAAAACAAACAAACAAACAAACAAACAAACAAATAAACACAAAAACCCAAACAGCAACAACAAAACCCAGAACCTCACCAGGACATGTCCGTATATATTTATTTGGTTTGTGTTACTCATCTGTCTCTGTTTCCTAGAACATCAGCCCCATGGAGACAGTGGCTCTCAATTCCTACACTGAAATTCTAACTTCCAGAATGAGACCTGATATGGAGATAGGATCTTGTTTTCATTCCATTTTTTTTTTTCAGCGTATGTATGTGGTATTAAAGTGATAATTTAGGGCAAGCAAGAGAACTCAGTGGGTAAAGGTTCTTGGTGTGCATGCTGGACAATCTAAATTTTATCCCTGGAACCCGTGCGATGGTATGTGCATGTTCTCTTATCATGTGTGCACACAAGCATGTGCACACACACACACTAATGTTTTATAAATAATAATCATGATAATAATAATAGTAAATTTTAGAAAAGAGGCAATGTAGCTAGTTGAGGTAATCTAGGTGGGTGTCAACTCAGTGTCTTTATAAAAAGGGAGTAGTGGAGACAGGACTATTGTGGAGAATGCAGTGTGAAGAATGGAGCTGTGACCTTGGACTTAGGGGCCTCCAGAGCTGTGGGACGGTAACTGCCTTATTAAACTCTCATGTGGGGTGCTTTGCTGTGGCAGTTCAGCATGGCAATGCAGGCAGGGATTTCCTTTTGCTTCTAGCTGTATCTCCAAGGCTACCATGGACCTTGTGCCTTAGAAGGCAATGTGGCTTGTAGATGAAGGGAATGACTCTGGTATGTCACGTAGGAAGTGGCAAAAATAAAAGTGAGACCTCCTCCCCTAGTCTATGTGAGGGATCTTGTATGTCAGACTGAGTTCCGATTTTCCCTCCAGAGGCTGTGGGAGCCATGGAGGGTGTTTGAGGTTTCCCTGGTGGCAGTGTGGAGGCTGGGTGCAAAGTCATCATCTGCAGGCAGGGAGGATAGGTGGCATAGGAGCACAGGGATGTGAGCAGAGTGTGAGGTGACAGCATGGATGGAGGAGATACGTCAGGGAAGAGTAAGGCTGGCACCGATAAGACAGCCAGGGTCTCCACTCTTAAAATTCCATCTGTTCCTGCCTTTTCTCCCGACATTGGTAATGTTTATATGTCTACATCCTTATACTCAGCATGCAAAGCTCATGGGACTTGGGTCATTTCAGATCCCTTCTTGAGTGAATGACCAAGAGACTGTCCTCAAACTGATCACTGCTTGGAGGCAGTGCTTGAACAGGTACTGTGGGAGCTACAGAAGCTCTACCTTGAAGGATGTACAGTCTGATGGAGACCTCTGTTTGAGAACCCCCCGTCTGAGGGAGGACATAAAAGCCCTGCTCTTGGAAGACCCCTAATCTGATGAGAGCAGGCTGGTACACAGCACTGAGCAGGTACACTGGTCCTGAAGGATTTCCCTGAATGTAATCAGCTGGGAGCTTCCAGTGCAGTGGAGGAGACAGACCCTCCCCATCCCAGCCTCAGTAAAATATGAAGTTGCTATTGAGAGGAGATCTGGGAAGCTTGTCTGAAAGAAAGCAGGCATTGCATGAGGTTGTGGGGAGTGGTATAAATATGGTGGAGGAGGGAAGGAAGATTAGGTCAATCAGGCAAGGACCACATGGCCACCTTGTCCTTTCTAGGCAGGGGGCTTCTGGGCTGCAGAAGTGCTTGTTTTTAGCAGGAGCAGCTTGGGTTGCAGGCCTCCACCCCTATGCTTGCTCCTCAATTACCACATCCAGGCCAGTACATAGCCCTGGTCTGGGAAGGCAGTGTACACCCACAGCGCTCTCTGCTGGATGTCAGGACTACATTGCCAACTTGAACATAGCAAGGCCTGCAAAACAGCTCCTGGTTTCCTGCTGTGGAGCCCCAGGTTCCAAGGGCACTGGTGCTCGGTACACAGGGAATGGGCCAACACCTGCACAGTTGCGTATCTGCTCTCTGGAAGCTCTGCGGTCTTCCTGGGGCCAGTTTGTCTTAGGACAGCTGAGAAAGCCACAGTAAATACTGTCCTCTGAGCTGGCTTTAAGAGTGAGGCCTGGCCAACATCGTAGGTATCTGGGAGAGGCAAGGACCCCTTTCCATCATGTGTCTCTAAGATGACTCAGGGTTCATTGTGCAATAGAGGATGCGTGGTCCTTTCTTCCAAGGACCTAGACCTGGGCCAGCTGAACTTTGGGTGTGGGTGGGCTGTGTACTCCCAGAAGAGGGTCACAGTCGGGGAGCGAGTTCATCGGGGCTTCCAGCAGAATGGTGGAGGTTGAAAACGTGGAGCTGGAGTCCACCTGGAAGACCAGGGGGAGGGTGAACTGAGAGCCCAGGGCAGCTCAGGCTGTAAAGAGACAGTACTCTGCAGGGGACAGACTGTCTCAGGAGAGGGAATACAGTAGGCCCAGAACCTGGGGTGCCATCACTTCCTGTCTTACAGAGTTCCTGGAGATAGCCCAGGAGTCCCGATTATCCATCAGCACATCTTTCCAGTGCGAGGGCCTGGGGGATCCTTACCACCATCCAGGAGGGTCAGAGGATGAAGTACCAAGTTCCTCCCAACGGCAGAGGTGGTGTCACAGGGGCCTCAAGTGGAGGTGGGACAGTGACAGGGCTTGTTGGTCGCACTGAAAGCTAGCTCTCTGCTGCAGGCCAGCAGGGTATTGGTAACTGTTTTAGCTCAGCCCGCTGGCATCCCGCACTATCTGCAGGGACGGGTAGTGCCTTATAGTGATGCTTTGGGGACTGATGGAAACTCCTATTTTAGGCAACCATTTCCCCTGTAACCGCAAAGGGCTTGTGTTAATCACGTTTCCTGTTGCTGTGACCAAAATACCTGACAAGAAGCAATGTAAGGGGGAGTGGGTAGGTTCTTTCTGGCTTACAGTTCAAGGGCATACAGTTGGTCATGGCAAATGAGGTTTTCGTCACTCTGGCTCCCAGAATTCCTGCTTAGGATGAGGGTCCACAGCCATGGTAGAAACCTGAGCAGCAACATCCCCTCTCTCAGTGACTCTTCACATTTATCTGTTCGGTGGCTGTTTCCTCTGGGTTGGATGTGGCTGGAGTCTTTGGGTGGCCCTAGGTGATCTGGTGGGTTAATACTCCCTCCAGAGGGAAGATGTGAGGCTTGGGAGCTCTTCCTAAGACCTTTCCTTCCCCGAGGTTATGTAAAAGGAAAATAATTGCCCGGGAAGCATTCAGAAGTTCAGCTTTTCTGTGAGTTTTCCTGGTGCAGGTGGCACTCTCTGGTGGCACTCTTCGGTGGCACTCTTCAGTGGCACTCCTTGGTGGCACTCTTCAGTGGCACTCCTCAGTGGCACACCTCAGTGGCACTCTGGTGGCACTCTTCAGTGGCATAGCTTCCCCTTTGTCATCCTTGCCTCTGTTAAGTAATCCCAATAAACTCATTGGCTCACTGAGCTGGACTTAGAATCTCCCCCCTACTTCTTCCCCTTTCTGAGGTGAATAGACATTTCTGTACGTCTCTCCAGAAAATATGCCATGGTATCCATTCCTCTTCTTACCTCTCCCAAGGTATTTCCTGGGATCCCCAATTAAGCCATGTATGTGCATACAATTTATCCATATCTCCGGTTCTACTTCTCAGGGATCCATTTCTATATGACCACGACTGTCCCAGTTTTAAAATATCCTGGTTACCTTTCAGTCCCAGGCAAACCTAGATGATTCACTGGTCACCATAGGAGGCATCCTTGCTAAGACAGATGCAGCTCACTAAGGAAGGTGAACAGGCCGGGTGGTGGTGGCTTACAGCTTTAATCCCAGCACTTGGGAGGCAGAGGCAGGTGGGTCTCTGTGATTTCGAGGCCAGCCTGGGCTACAAAGTGAGTTCCAGGAAAGGCGCAAAGCTACACGGAGAAACCCTGTCTTGAAAAACCAAAAAAAACCAAAAAAAAAAAAAAAACCAAAAAAACAAAAAACCAAAAACTAAAAAACAAAAACAAAAACAACCCCCCCCCCCAAAAAAAAAAACAAACAAACAAGAGGAAGGTGAACAGTCCTGTCTTGGTAGTTTGGTCTCTGAGAACAAAAGCAGCAGACACAAACATAATCTTGTCACATTGACACTTTTTATGAGACAACAGCCTGCAGGAGGACAGGAAACACCGTGGCAAAGCAGCCATTCCTTTGAAAACACACACACATCATCCCAGGGTAGGCATGGCTAAGTGTTAGTGGGATTAGACAGCTGGCATCTAGGACCTTGACAAACATCAACACAACTGGCTACCCTAGGCAAGATGGTAATGTATTTTCCAAGAAGTGGGAAGTGTCCCAGGCACTGTGGGGTCACGGGGTTGAGCAGACAAAAATACGGGGCAGCGTGTGAGAGGCACTTGAGGCTTGGACAGGGACAAACACCAGCCATGCCACTTGAGCCAAAGCCACCTGAGCAAATAGTTGAAAATTACCACATTACCACATGAATGCATGGAGACCAGCACTTTGCCTTAGAAGCGGCTGTAAGCCCAGGACAACTGGACCAAGAAGTCTGGGAGAATTGCCGCATCAACAGGAGACATCTCACACAGGCATTGTCAGGTCATGGGGGCAGGGGGGGGGGGGGGCGGTGCTGGTGTGAGGTTAGAGTCACCAGGTCAGGGCAGAGGTGGACACAGGGGTCAGAACACTTCCCCAGCAGGGAACTGGAGTATTGGCTGGGCAAGGTTACCAAGTCCACGGCCTGGGGGCAGACCTCTGTGGATCAGGTTACTCAGCTGCACAATGCCACACATGTTAATTTTGGTAGCACTGTAGAGAGAGCCACGTTACAATGGAGGGGTGTGCCTCTTTGTTTCATCTGCTGTCCTTAGTTCCTGCTATGGGAAAAAAAAAGACATCCTCAAGTGCCAAGGCAATGGATACATGCCTCATACCTTCCCTCCCCACCAGAGGCACTAAGGATGGAGAATACATTTCTGCCTGGGGTTACTCCGAGATGTTACAATGTGTCAGAAGTGAGCAGGGGGAACTCCAAATGTCGAGTGCTGGGGTGTCAGACTGATTCCAGCCAGGCAGGGGGATGGGGTATCCAGTCTCTGGGGAGGAGGCCACTGTGCCCAGGTGGAACAGACCCTTTTCTATGCTCTCTCCTTTAAGAGTCCCTGCCGAGGGAGAAGGTGGAGGCATTTGGCCCTCAAATAAAGATGTCAG
This sequence comes from Onychomys torridus, assembly GCF_903995425.1. Classification (NCBI taxonomy): domain Eukaryota; kingdom Metazoa; phylum Chordata; class Mammalia; order Rodentia; family Cricetidae; genus Onychomys; species Onychomys torridus. The sequence continues at coordinate 152,111,269 of NC_050444.1, forward strand.
TGGGGGGTACAGGCAGGATTTAGAGGAAACTTCTAGAAATCTTTATTGATGAGTGAACCAGCAAGCAGGGGGATTGGAGTGAGGGCTTGCTTTTTCACCCATCCAAAAGGCAAATGAAAATCACCAGGAGTTGGTGTTGGGAGCGGCTGCTCCACTCATCAGCCACAACCATGCCAGCTCAGGACACCTTGGACACTCGTTTTGCCTCAAGCAGGGGACAGATTGGAAACCGAGGCCATCTATTTACACATGCAGTGAGGACCAAGTTACTGAGTGTGAGGCTGAGCTTCCCCGGGCTCCAGAGTTGGACTCTCCCCTCAGCTGAGGACCCTTAGAGACACGGTCTGCCTATGGCAGGAGGTAGACCTGAAGGGCATCCTCTTTGGCCACGGCCAGCTGTCCTCACACCGTCAAGAATGTCAGAGTGCTCGGAGATGTACAGATTAGCATCAGCAGTGCTCAGACAGCGCTAGGCTGAGGCTATGCTCGTACTCGGCAAGACCATGAGTGTGGGGAGTGGTTGGTCAAGATAAACGCAGCCATGGACCAAGGAGTGCCAGAGGGGGTCGTGAGAGCGCTTCCAATACTCCTTGCCAAACTCCAAAGGACAGGGGTGGCAGCCAGTGTGCTCACAGGGCCACTTCACATACCTTACATAAAGCAAGCACTCTCTAAAGGCAGTTTGGATGTTAGGACTAACCCAGGGAAATGCCCAAAGACCAGCATTTTTTCAACTGGGTACCTTTGAAAGAGCTGCATGCTGGGTAACCTCTTTGGAAAGTAGTGGTGCCATTACCGATGATGATCTTTCTTGCCTGCATAAGTCTGTTTTCTGGGGGTTGCCCCAGTGTGTTTGACACACAGACATTTCTTGTAGGTGGGCAACAAGCTTGGAAGTGTGCATCTAATAGAATCCTACCATTCTACAGAAAATAAAACAGGGCCTTGGAGGAAGACAGCAATGTGTCAGAAGTCACATAGCGCAGTGATAGTTGGATTGGGTCCAACTCGCAGGTTCCTCAATTCTTGGCCCATGTTTTTACTACTAAAGGCAGTATAGAGGCTGGCTGGACAGTCTCAGCTGACATTTCTTTACACAGTGAGGACATCAGTGTCCCTTTGACATGACCTTGAAAGTAAAGCTGGTTCAACAGACTAAATGAGATGAATTCAAGTTCACACAGACCACAGGAACCACCGTGCACCCCTTGATCTTCAGCGTCTGTGCTCACTACCTGGGGCTCTTACCTTTTCCTTAAGGTCCAACCCATCGGCTATCTGCTCGGTGAGCCAGGCAGTGGGCTGCTGAGGCTGCAACTGGAGTAGTTTTGACAAATACCTCTTGTTCTGACATTCCCTCCCCAAGTCCTTGGGTTACTGGACACCAAGGGATCTGTTCCTTGGTACTATGGGAGGGTGAGGCCAGAGCTGCAGGGATCAGCAATTATGCATCAAACGCACTGCTGAGCTCTGGCAGCTGGTACATGGGCATATCTTTCTAGGCATCTCATAGTGCTGATTCCATGCTGGGTGAGAACTGGACTGCTCCCAGCCATGACCATTGCCCATTGCTAGAGGAAGAGACCATTTTTCCTCTCATGATGACCAGATAAGGGACACTACCCTTGCCTTCCTGGAGAAGCTAGGGCTGTTGGCTGTGTAGTGAAAGTAGTGGGGGTTTTGATGGAGCAAAGGAGTTGACAAGTCTTTCCTCATATCTCCTTGGGACCTCAGGCAAGACAATTTAAATCCCTGTCCCTCTTGGAGACACTGATATTAAGCCAGTGCCCAAGATTTCATTCTGCCCCCTCTGAGGTCAGGAGCTGTTTCTCCCCAGAGGGTGAACTGGAAGCAGAAGCATTCAGTGAAGTAGGGACTTGCCTCCTCAAAAGGGTCGTTCAGACAGCAAGGGGCCCTGTGGGAAGCTGCAGCAGCGTAACCGGAGACAAGGCAGGGGGTTTGAGGGTGGGGAGCAGAGCACCCAAATCCTGTTGGGCCTGTCTCTTGTCCCTTCCCTCAGCTGGTGTTCTGTGGAAGCATCCTTGCCTCTAGCTCTCGATATAGACTGTATATCCCTTAGACTCTTCATGGAGCTGTCACCTGGCTCAGAGCCCATAACCTGTGGGTTGGTTTAATCAAGAGTTGTCTCACCAACAGGGAAACGTTATAGGGTTTCATATTGAAGGTCTTAGGGACTATTTTTGGAGACAAACATGAGCTGTCAATATCTTAGGAAGAGGGGATTTATGGGGTCCATAGATTCTGTCTAGGGTCCCAGGCTAGTGTCCTTGGTGAGATCCAGACACCCTTCTGGGGAAGAGTGAGGGGGGAGGGGTGGTGCCTAGACAGTTGGACACCAGTCCATGGTGCTCCTGGATTGGGGGAGGCCCCACAGCTCCTGCTTGAAAGGTTCGGGAGCCTTCTATTTCTTTCCATCTCCAGACACACTGCAGTCCAACCTGTTCTGCTGCAGTGAAGTTTTCTCTCTGCCTGACAATGTGGTATGGTCACGTTGATAGAGACTCCACTATCCCAGAGTGCAATGCACACAGAGGCACTCTAGCCCCTCTGTGCAAATGGATGGAGTCACTTTGTCCAACAACGGAAAGCATGTAAATTATTTAAGTCTGGTTTCTTCACCAATTCCTGTGGGCTTGCCTATTTTAGACTAGTTCTACAGACCACAGCTACCTACAGTCTACTCTTTTGGCTGGAAGAGAACCTATCCCCCACTGGTCCTGCCCTCATATTCCTAGATAGGAAGCCAAACTTAGTGCCAATCATGCAGTGCTCAACTACTAGGAAGAATCTCTTGCAAAGTCTTGGGAGGGATGCTTCTTTGGTCGGCTTTCTAGTGGGATTTGGAGCCCCTGGACTGTTACCATGGAGACACAAACCTATCCCACAGTGCAATAAACAAGGGAAGGTTTCTTGGTGCCTGGAACAAGCTTGTGGTTCTGGTTGCTTATCTTCGATGGATTTTCTTATCTATCTTTTTACTAGAGGGGGGCATTTCTCTTCCTGGTGCATGCCAACATGGTCTTTCTCCAGGGAAAACTCAACTCTCTCTCTCTCTCTCTCTCTCTCTCTCTCTCTCTCTCTGTGTGTGTGTGTGTGTGTGTGTGTGTGTGTGTGTGTGTGTGTGTGTGTTTCTCTCACCATGAAAATGGCTGAAGATCTGAATGGAAAGGAAGATTGGGTCCATTTAAAGATCTAGTACATGGCCTTATCTCCCTCTCTTGTTTTGTAGATTGGAAACTAAGGCCCTGATGGGGCAGTGACTAGTCTAAAGTTAGCAGGTGGTAGCAAGGTTGGGATTGAATTCAAGCCCACCACTGCCAGTCCAAGGCTCTGTCTAGTAACACTATATTGTCTACAGCTTTCAAAAAGTTCCCCTACCAACCCAAATGGCCCATCCCTCTACCCCTCCCCTACATGTAATTAGGGTTGTAACAGAGCATATTGAATTCCAGGTTCTCATCCCAGTGTCTCAGGAGCACGAACAGCTGGCGAGCAGTGGCCTTGAGTACACCCAGTGTGCGCCCTTCCGGTATCTTCTGCTGCTCCAGCCATGAGCTGGCCTTAGCAGCTACCAGCTCCCACTCAATGAAGTAGGAAGCTGAGTTGTGTTCCAGCCATGCGAGGGCCACCACAGTGGCCCACAGCTTTCCTGTGTACTCCAACAGTGCACTTGGGTCCAGACCTGAGCTGCCTTCAGCTTGGGACTCCAGGGAGGTATCCTCACAGGGTGGGGATGGAGATGACGGCGCAGGGCAGTGCTGTGGACTCTGGTTCTTCTTTGAATCATGCCGGTGGGTGACGAGGGACATTCGGAGGCAGATGAAGGGTGAGGTCCACTTGAGTTTCTCCATGTGGATTTGGATGGCCTCGCAGAAGGCTTGGTTGAGCAGAAAGGCTCCCGAGGCCAGCTGCAGAGACACCTGTGGGCAGGGAAGCCATCAAACCTCTCAGGCCATGGAGCCCCAGGCCACGTGAAATCCAGATCCACATGAAATGTCTGCTTATTCATCTCCTCCTGCCCATTCTGCCTATTTTCAGGATACCCCAAGTCAACTGGGCATGCTCTTAATTAATTTACCCTTCAGTATAGTGGGCTAATCACTCTCCAAGCCAAACTCACTCTCTCTCCCGGCTCCATACCTGCCTCTTACCCTGTGCAGGCTCTGCTTGGCCACTGGGATTGTGCAGACCTGTCCTGCAGACTCTAGCCTGCTCACCCCTCTCCCTGCATGGGGACTTGTCACTCTCTTAGTCCACTGCCTGCCTCCTCACACATTCCCTGCCCCCTCTCTCTTTCCTCCTCCACATCTGTTCATCTGTCTTGCACTCAGAGGGACCTCCCTCCACAAAGCCTAGATTACACGTTCTCTGAAGGCCATGATCAATTTCCCATTTACTCAGTTTTCTGTTAGACTAAGTCCAGCGTGTGATTTATAAAGCCTTGCACCACCTGGCTCCATTTTTTCTGCACTCCCCTTCCCTCAACTTCCTTCTCCAGATGCCAAGCTGTCTCCTTTCTAGGCTTTCAGTCATGACTCCTCAAGACTCAGGTCTTAGCTCAGCCACTACCTTCTTCGGGAAGTCATACTCCATTCTGTTAGTACCCCTGACCCCTGACCTCAGGCCTCAGGGTCATACCTGTATTTCCCACCAAAGAGAACCTCCCACTGCTCTCAAGGGGTGGGATTGCCCAGTTCCTACCCTGCCTTCCACTGGATGCTTCATTCCAGGAACTACACTTATCTAACTGAAGGCCATCTCCTCAAGGTCTGCACTGAGTCTGACTCAGTTAACACTGCAGAGTGATTACATGTGCTTAGTCACCCAATGACACCATGCACACACCTGGGTGTGGAAGGATGGAGACATGAGGTGATGTACCCAAATCATGCCACTCCTTCACCCCACAAACCCCAAGCTCAGGGACACTCAGAGGGGGCAGAACACTGCTTGCCATGTTCCTTGACTCTGAGCAGCAGGCTGCAGATCCAGGCTCCTCTAGCACCATGGCACAGTGGGCCAGCTACAGAGCCACTTTTGGAGCAAGGGTGTGTCCTTAGGATGCGACTTTTACTCACCTGAGAGTCATTTCAAGACTTATTTTTATGTACCGAGAACAGACACGTGGCTGATGTTGTAGGACAGTGTCAAAGTCCCGTGAATTTTTAAGGAGAGGTAGCAGAGCGCAGAAAAGCATCCTGAGGCTGGCACTGACTAATACCAACACCCCACATGGGAATTCCTGACTGTCCCCTCTGCCTTGGTGGCTTCTTGGGTGGGGAGTTCTAGGAAGTTCAGGATTTCTTTGGATAGGGGCATTGAGACAGGAGCTCCTTCCCTTGGGAGAGGGGAAGGCATGGGCAGGGGATAAGCTGGGTGGGAGGGGTCTGAGGTCTAGCACTTACCAGTGGTATGTAGTCGAAGCTCTGTGTGTCCTGAGTTGGCTCTGGAGCCTTGGCCAATGATTTGCTGAGAAAGCCTCTGGCAGCTCGGGTTAGCAGCCTTGGCTTGCTGAGATTCAACCTGCGTAGATAGAAACAGGTTCTCTGGGTCATCCCAGCCCTCTCATGCCTGCCCAGAAGCTGCTGAAAGGCAGAGCCAGAAGGACCCAACAGATGGTGTTCCTCAATCTTCTCATTTGCCAGCCAGAGAAATGGAGGCCTGGAGGAAGGGGCAGTGTCCCTCCCTAACTCATCTGTTAGTGACAACAGGGTAATGGTCAGGTCAGTGGATACTGTCTGTGGATACTGTGTCCACCCAAGGCCAGGGATAGTTGTGACAGTTAATATTGTCAACCTGATGGGATCTAGAGCCAAGGAAGAGGCAACTCTCTGGGCTAATGGAGGAGGGAAGACCCACCCTAAATATGGATTATCCCATGGACTAGAGTCCTGGACTGAATGAGAAGGAGAAAGTGAGCTGAACACCAACATCCATCTCTCTGTATCCTTACTGCAGATACGATGTGAGCAGCCACCTCATACTCCTGCCGCCATGCCTTCCCAACCATGATGGACTGTACCCTCAAACCAAGTAAGCACAAGACAAACCAAACCCTCTGAAAATTGCTTTGCTTAGGTGATTTTTTTCACAGCAAAGAAAAAAGTAACTATTTTTGGCCTTCCCATGGGTGTTCATATTTAAAGAGACCTTGGAAATAGAGGGAATATTTAGGCAGCTTGAGACCCAGCACACTGTGGCATCCTTAGGTGGCAGGGCTTTTTAGCACCATTGAGGTAAGGTTGCCTCTGCCTTTGACAGAAAAAGGAAAGAAAGCACCATGTTCTCAGAGGAAACTCCACTTACTTCGATACAAAGAGAGTCTCGGAGGTCTTCATGGAGGACGGGGCACTGGTGGATGGGTTGTGAGGGGGACCTAGAGAGTCACAGAATGACAGACTGAGATTTGATAGGGGACCTGTCCACTGAATCACTTTCCACCTAGGGAAATAGGTTCTGAGTGGGACAGGAGCTTGCCTATGTATAGATGGTACCAGGATGTGAACTGATTGCTGAGCAGCTACACCCCAGGGGCAGTGGATAAGGGTGACATAGGTAAGGGGCAGGTGAGCCTATAGGGTTCTTGCAGGAAGACCCTGGCATCTTCTGGGAGGTGACTGAAGGAACTGTTACCGTTTCACACCAACCACACCATTTCTGGATTTGACACTGAGTTGGCATCCCTGCTAGAGGATGCCATGATGGGTGCCGTGGGACAATGGCTTCTTAGCTGGAACCAGCGGGGGCCAATACTAGGCCTAGCTCTATAACAAACTTGCTAAGTGATGCTGGGCAAATTACTTCCCCTTTCTAAGCCTCAATGTCTTCATTATTAGATTGGCGATAGTCCTCTCCATCTCTTGCTGACTGTTCTGAGACATCAGTCAAGTTCTGGGCACTCTGTTGGTGACACCTCCCTGCCCCTAGTACTTCTCACATTCCACCAACACAGTAAGAGGGCCAGCCCCAGCTGCCTCCCTACCTTCCTCAGCGGTTTGCTTCTCACAGCCTGGGGACAGGAGTTTATTGAAGGTCGAAGTAGGGCTTTCTTCTAGGGCTGCAACAGAGGAGGCCGGTGGGGCCTGAGCACCCTTCACCCTTCCTTTCTTCCTACCATGCTGGGATCAAAGACTTAACACCCCCACTCACTAAGCAGTGGGCTCTTGGTAATGTTATCAGTTTACATTGTAAGTTGGGGCTAAGGGTACCTGTCTCACAGTGTCAGTGGGAGGAGTCAGTGAGACATCATTCAGAGAATGCTTAGTGCTTTAAGAACTCAGCCATCTACTCAGTGAAATCTTGAACTGCAGAGCCCACAGGGAATCTGAGGCAAGTCTGGGAAGGCTTCAGGATGGGAGTCAGAGTCCAGATGCGGTGGTATTTCCTCCCCAGCTCTGTGCCCACTGAGATGTTCATTCTAGATTTCCAGGAGGCACCAGTACATAGCCTCGACTCAACAGAAGGTTTTGAGCCTCAGTTTCCCAGTCTGTAAAATAGACATGCTAATCATAGTCCACAAACATGCTTGTGGTGGTTTGAATGGGACATGTTCCCCATGGACTCATGGATTTGAATACCAGATCCCCAGTTAGTGGGAAAGTTTGGGGGGCAGTTATGGAACCTTTTGGAGTCAAGTCTAGCTGGAAGATATATGTCACTAGGGTAGGCCCCACTTCCTGTTCTCTCTCTCTCTCTTTTTTTTTTTTTTTGCTTCCTGTGTGTGGATGAAAACGTGATTAGCCACCTTCCTGCTCCCACCACTGTTTTCCTCTTCTCTTTTCCATGCCTTTGTCACCATGAGGGACTCTATCCCTCTGGAACTGCCAACCACGACGAGTCCTTTCTTCCCTCAGTCCCTCTGCTCAGGGTATTTTGTCACAGGAACAGAAGAGTAACCAATTCAGTGCTGAACCAAGTTGATGACTATTGGGATTGTTACTTCTGGAGCCAGAGTGATGGGACAAGCTGACATAAGGGAAGGTCTAAATTATAGAAAAGAGGTTCATGTACAAACACGTCCAGCAAAGCCTCAGTCTCCCCAAATGAGAAGGGGCTCATTGCCACAGCACTCAGCACAAGAGCGAACTAGAGATGGAGTGGCCGAATGACTGAGGCAACCAGGAGGTGAACACAGTGTCACTTAATGTCACAGTTCACTGGCAAACACTGAGTCCAAGCCTTGATTCCATCACATACTGCCACCGTGAGTGAGTTATTAACTTCTCCAAGGCCCAAATTTCTCCTCTCTTGACCAAGGAACAGAAAGTCCCTTGAGATGCTTGCGAGGGGTTCTGAGTAGTGAGGATGGAGCTAAGCACAGGCAACTTCTCAGCGCAGTGCTGATAACCTTTGGTAGGGAACGAAGAGGGGTAGTATAAGAGGTGAGGGGCTGGAGACACGGGGTTTGAACAAAGCATGACAGGAAGGAAGGGGCTTGCGATTTCCATGGAAGCCTCTGCCTGACTAGTGCTGAGATGCAGAGAAGGAACTGTTAAAACAGAAAGTTCCAGAAACTCAGTGCCTGGGCTCAGCTGGTCCCCTGGTGCTTGGGGCACAAAGAGACAAAGACATTGTCCTTAATTCTGAAAAGTGGCTCTGCAATCCAGTACTCTAGTCTTTTACTATCTCTTTCCTCTGAGGAAACATTCTTACAGTGTGGGTGGCTGACTGGGGTCAGGGTTGCCTCTGGTGTCCATCCCATGTTCAGCAGAGGGCAGGATGTCCCCACTGTGTATAGAGGGGTGCAAGGGAGGGGTTAGGAAGAGCACAGGCTATCTGTGGGGAGCCAGAAGACAGGCATAGATGAAAGATGTACAACAGCTAGACTGTCAAGGTCACACAAAGGTCACGCCACAGTTCTCTAAGCACCAGCGATCAGGTGAAGGCCGAAAAGGAGATGCTAGGCACCGAGGAAATAGCAGATGGTGTGACCCAGGCAGACTGAATAGTCTCTATGATCATCACTTGCTCCTGCTCATTAGGTTTCCCAGAACTTGGTGTCGGGAAGGACCCAGGGGCTGGAGAGGGGTAGAGGGGATGCTGTGCAGGAAAGCCTTGCAGAAAGGCCTGCCTGCTGTTTCCTGCTTCTTGCCTCTGTACAAAGCTGTGTCCTGGAGTTATACCAATCCCCTGTGCCTATGGTAGTTCTCCAGAGCCCGAGAGACCTGACCTTGCCCTCTCCTTGCTTAGAGGTCCAGGATTGCCGACTTAGAGAGGGGCCCCGAGGCCTTGGATGTAGGGATGCCTGGACTTCCGAGCACACGAGATGTCATTTACCTAGAGTCTGGAATTTGCTGTCTCCTGCAGCTGAGGCATGTTCTCTGAGCACGGTCTGGGACTTTCCAACACCAGCAGATGAGCTCTTCCACTGTCGGGTCAGGTTCCGGAAGCTGACCATTCGCTGCATGGCACCTTCGTGGAAGACAAGGAAGGAAAAGGGATCTGGCGGGTGTGAGCCTGTTGGTTTCTGCCCTTTTCCCAAGGCTGTCAGCAATGAAGGAATGGCTCTTTCGTCTTTCAATTAACCTAAGGTAGGCAAGGGTGCCATAACACAAGACTTCTGGCTTTGGGGCCAGAAAAATCTGGGTATGAACTCCAGCCCCATCCCTCACTAGCTGGAGAGGATGTGAACTCCAAGCCTCAGTTTCCCTATCTGGAGAATGGGGATAGTCGTCTTACCAGGTAAATATAACTGCTGACATACTGTGAAATGTCCCAGCCCCCTCCTCCTACACAGAGCCTTAATGCCTCAGGCATTGCCATTGGAAGGCAGAAGGGTGAAGCCAACTTCTCAAAGTGTGTTTAGGAGACCTCATTCTCAGAGAACATTAGCCTGGGAGTTGTTCCTTAAAAATAAAAGCTGTGTTTCTGGGAAGATGGCTCGGTCAGGAAAACGTGTAAGGACTTGAGTTTGAGTCCCAGGAACCCACATGAAAAAGCTTGGTGTAGTGGTCCACACTTATAATCCTGGTGCTGGGGAGGCAGAGGCAGGAGGATGCCTGGGACTCACCATCCATCCAGCTAGCCCATGCACTGAGCTTCTAGCCAATGAGGCTGTCTCAGACAAACAGCACTTGAGATTGTCCTCTGGCCTCCACATGTGGGCATGCATGTATGTGCACACACAAATGCACCCACCCATATGGTCCCACATCTACAAATACACAAATAAACACAGAGGAATAGTCTCGTGGGGAATACATTTGGAAAAGCTGTGGCTCCCGTTCCCCCGGCGTCTTGATGTAAACTAACATTTAGGGGCTCTGAGAGCTCTTGCAGCAGAGAAAGCTCCCAGCTTTATTTAACCCAGGGTCCTTGAATGCACTTCCTGACTTGATAGTTTCTATTTTTTGCATTAGACAGCTATTTACAGGCTAAAAAATAGGGGTTTTGGTTTCTTAGCACACATGTGGGGAGGGTTGGGCTAGACTGCAGGGGATTTTGAGTTTGAAGTAAAAAGTGGCCTGGGTCCTTGACCTCTCAGGCTGTACTACACATGCCGGCCACAGGATCAGAGCTGGGAGGGGGGAGAGAGAGAGAGGCTTCCCTGAGACAGGAGTGTCCCTACATCAGGACCACAGCCTCTGGTCCAGCACTGGGGGTCTGAGCTGGAAATGGGAGGCAAGAATGAGGGATGATTTTGGTAACGTGGATAAGGAAATAAAAGGGAAGGAGAGAGGAAGGACACGCTTGGTTTCTAAACATCTTCCTGGAGATCTGGTTAAGGAAAAAAAAAAGAACTGTAGCTCAGGGTTTCAGTGCTTACCCAGCAAGCCAAGGCTCTGGGTTCCTGTGGTGATATATTGTGTACCCTAGTAAAGCTTGCCTGAGGATCAAAGGACAGAGCCAGGCACTAGATTAGATATAGAGGTCAGGCAGTGGTGGCACACACCTTTAATCCTAGCACTTGAGAAGCAGAGATCCATTTGGATCTCTGTGAGTTGAAAGCCACCCTGGACTACATGAGATTGACTCAGTCTAGGAGAGAAACAGGGCCAGGCAGTGGTGACACACACCTTTAATCCCAGCGCTTGAGATCTCATGCCTTTGTTTGGGAAGCACACAGGCCTTTAATCCCAGGAAGTAATATGGCAGGGCGGAGAAAGGTATATGAGGCATGAGGAGACAGGAACTAAAGGCTCTTTTGGGCTGAGGCCTTTTGGGTGAGGACTCACAAGCTTTCAGTCTGAGGATTTGTGGAAACAGGATCGGCTGAGGAGTTGCCTAGGTGAGGTTGGCTGTGGCTTGTTCTGCTTCTCTGATCTTTCAACTTTCACCCCAATAACTGGTGGAGGGTTTTTATTGTAAGATTGTTTAGCATTCGAACAACAGGTTCCATCTCCAGTAAGACTAGCAAACAAAAACAAAACAAAACAAGCCACCAACCAACCCAGGACAAGGCCTTGCAAACGTCAAGAAAGTGGAATTCAGAAAAGAAAAACCCTAGAGTTAAAAAACAACCACCACCACCACAACAAAAAACCATGAAAATTGTCCCCTTACACCAGTGGTTCTCAACCTATGGATCAAGACACTTTCACAGGGTTCGCTTATCAGATATCTACATTACAATTCATATTAAAGTAAAATTATGGTTATGAAGTAGCAACGTAAATAATTTTATGTTTGGGGGTCAACACAATATGAGGAACTGTATTAAAGGGCATTAGGAAGGTTGAGAACCACTGATCTACACAGACATCACAGAAATACACAGACAGACATCACAGATAACACACACACACACACACACACACATGGACACAGACACCACACACACACACACACACACACACACACACACACACACACACAACTTGCCACTGGGCATGTGTGAGGGCCAGAGAACAAACAACTTTCAGGAGTCGGTTCTCTCCTTAAATCATGTGGGATCCAGGGATCACATTTCGCTCCTCAGGTTTGGCAGCAGGTACTTTTGCCCGCTGAGCCACCTCGCCAGTCCCAGGTTGCAATAAATATTAGGAGAAAGTATGGAGGCATGGGAGAACACAGACGGTACCAGGCCACCAGGCTTCAAAGCTTAGCTCTGCCTGTCCTGCTTTGTGACCCAGACCACGTTTCTAAACCTCTTCTGCCTCTGCATCCCGATAATAAGTCACTTTTGACAATAATGGAGTCACTTTGCAGAACCTGTTCTGAAAGTTAGATGATCTAAAATATGCTTTAAAACATGGATTGTGTAAAAACAAAAGAAATCAGTTCTAGAGGGACTCCCACACTAGGCAAGCACTCTGCCATAGAGTTGTATCCCTGGCTCTCTTTTTTACTTTTTATCTTGAGACAGGGTCTTGCTAAGTTGCCCAGGCTAGCCTTGGAAACTGAGTGTATAGCCCAGATAGACCTTGAACTGCAATCCTCCGTGTCAATCTTCTGAGTAGCTAGAATGACAGGCCTGTGTCACCAGGCTGGGCCTGATGGATGATGGGAGCTCCCTGCAGTGGAATATACTACATTATCAAAACAAACATTTCATATCCACGTTTTGAAAAATATAGTATGTACTGGTGTGTTCTAACTCACGTGACCTCATGTGTCACTTGCTTTCCCTCCAAGAATAACCCATCAAGAGAAATGAAGACAGGAACATCAGGGAAGGGCAAGCTTTCCTTCCTGGGTGATTGTCACTCTGACCCATCTGGACCTCGTTTGCATCAATCCAGACACTTTGGGACCCTCTATCATTCATTGTCCCTCCTGAGGAAAACAAAGTACAGTAAAGGCGCCTGCTCTTCTCCCTTTTGGTGGCCAAGCCACCTGCTGGGAGCCTTTTGGCTTTTGCATTGCCTGGCACCCCAGTCTGCAGGCTGTTCTTTCGCGGTATCTCAGCCCTTCCTCAGGCCCATGGCTGAGGTGCTCCACCCTTGCACCGTACACGCCTTACCAGAGTTGGGGTACTTCACTACCGTGGGCAGGTACCGCCTCTTGTTTATGTCCACAGGCACGAAGGCTGTGTACTTGCTGATCACATTGCAAGCCTTGCTGGTGTGCACAGCGTTCACCTGGTATCGGCGATTGGACCCTGGGGGAGGAACAGTGAGGGTCACTGTTGGGGATCAGAAAGTATTTTTGGAGACTCTGGAAGCTAAAAGGAGAGCTTGACCAGCAGTCTCCATCTTTGGGATCAAATAGGTCTGAAAACTCAAGGGTCTGTGAATGTACTAATTAAAGACATTCAGACAAAAAAATTCATCATTTCACAAAGATAAAGGATATTTTAATGTAAAAAATTAAGTCATTATCTTAAAAATAAAAGATAGTGAATTCCCTTAGATAACAGTTATTTAGAAGGTAGTCTACACTGTCCGTGTTTTATATTTGAATTTTACGGATGACTAATGGGAGCCTTGTTACAGGGCTTTGTAGATGTAACCGTCTTGTTAAATAAGAAACACAGAGCCAATTGCAGAGTTAAAAGCCAAGAGGTCAGAACAATAGCAGAGAGCTGAAAACCTTACCCTTCAGGACTTCATAGGTTCCCAGCCTGATAGGCCCTACCACCCTGATGAGAGGATTGAACAGCTGTGGCCAGGGAGATGGCTCCATGGGTAAGTGTGCTTGCCAAGAAAGCATGGAGACCCGAGTTTGTATCTCCAGCATACAACTGAAAAGCTGGGTATGACCATGGCCACCTGTAACCCAGTGCAGGGGATGCAGAGATGGGGAGACAGGAGGACCCATGGGACTTGCTGGCCAGCCAGCCTAGCCAAAAAGTCCCAAGCTCCAAGTTTGGTGAGAGACTCTTGTCTTAAGGGAATAAAGTGGGTCACACTCATCATCATCCTCTGGCCTCCACCCCCACCACTCCCATACAAACACACCGCACCCCCACACACACACAGAGAGAGAGAGAGAGAGAGAGAGAGAGAGAGAGAGAGAGAGAGAGAGAGAGACAGAGAGACAGAGACAGAGACACAGAGAGAGAGAGACAGAGACAGAGACAGAGACAGAGAGAGATTGAAAACCAAAGAATGAATCTATGTAGGGTCATATAGCAAGTTAACAAGGACCTGAGATTAGGATTTAGTATGACCTGACCAGGAAGCTCAGGCCCTTTCTACCAAGTAGTGAGTCCTCTTTGTGAGCTTGTTGCCTTCTGAGACTGTTCAAGAAGCCCAGGGAAGGCCGGGCAGTGGAGGCCCACGCCTTTAATCCCAGCACTCAGGAGGCAGAGGCAGGAGGATCTCTGTGAGTTGGAGGCCAGCCTGGTCTATAGAGCGAGATCCAGGACAGGCACCAAAACTACACAGGGAAACCCTGTCTGGAAAAACCAAAAACCAAAAAGAAGAAGGAGAAGGAGAAGGAGAAGGAGAAGCAGAAGCAGCAGCAGCAGCAGCAGCCGCCACTGCCCAGGGAGTATTCACAGGAAAAAAGAGTATCACTCATTAACCCAAAATACAAATTAAATATAAGCCACATAGTATGTAAATGAAGCATAAACTAGAACAAAGGAATCATGTAACTCATATTGGCTCTTATCTCTGTTCTCCAAGCGTGTTTCATCCAGATCTCAATAGTCATGTTCTAGGGAAAGGCTGCCCCAGTTCCTGAGCTAAATTAGCTCCCGAACCATCCCTGTTATACATGGCTTAGATTCATGTGTTTCTGAGTAGCACTTAATTAATTATCTGTGTAATTGTTTGATTAATGCTGGCCTCTGTTAGCCAGTGCCAGGTGCTCCTGGGAAAGGATGGACTGGCTTTGTTCTATGCCAGCCAAGCTCCTGAGGCATCAACAGGGCCAGACACCTAGCCTGGCCTCCAGCTGGGTCCCCAGCTGACCAGGAAGTCAGTGGGGCTGATGAGAGAGTGCAGGGTCTCAGCTAGGTCTAGGGACTCTGTAGGGAAGGTTGTCTGAGAGGAGCCGCTGTCACTGCTGGGTCTCTAGAACCGGCAAGGGACACTGCAGAAAAGTGCTGGGTATAAGGGAGCATGGGGTGAGGAAGTAAGGAAGAGGAGGAGGCAGGAAGAGAGGAGCATGGGAGCGAGAGATGGAGGAGGCCAGGGCTGGAGAAGGGAGGGCACCTCCGGTTGAGGAGCGAACCCCAGGCACCATTCAATGTGTGTGGGAGAGGTGTGGAGTGCAGAGAGCCTTGGCCACCGCAGGACGGTGGTAAGAGTTGGAGGCAGGGGAGGCAGAATTAGAAGTGGGACCTCGAGCACAATGAGGATCCCTCCTCTCCGCTTCCAAGAGTGGGCAGGGCATGGGGTGTGGCTTCCATGAAGAATGGGTGGATCTAGGAGGTGGGCAAAGCCTGTGTCCAGAGGGCAGACTTCCAGGCTGTGGGAGGGGCTTTTATGAAGGGTAGGGATGAACGTTTTTTGGGGGTATGGGTTTGGCATTGGGAGGTGCTGTGAAGAAGGGTGGGCATACGCAGGCCAATGGGCAGGGCCCTGGGAGGCTAGAGTGGACCATGTGGTAAGGGCAAGCCTTTGGTGACAGGTAGGGTGGACATTCAGGCATGGGAGGGGACACTGGGTGGAGTTGGTTAGTTAGGTGGCTAACCTAGAGAAGCGGTTGGGTTACTGGAACCCCTAGAGCAAAGGCTTTGAGGACTTTTGGGTGTGGACAGGACTTTGAAGATTGGGCAGGAGATCTTGGGCAGTAGGTGGGGCACTGTGCCGTTAAAGGTCTGGCTTCTGGTAGGGGATACCGCCCCTTCCTCAATCCTGGGCGCTCACCCAACTCAATCTCATCCTCACGCTCCGCCAGCTGCTCGAAGTCGCGGATGATGGCTCGCGCTGCCAGGTGGTGGAAGGTCTCGCTCCACATGTCAGCATCCTGCATGTCCCTCCTCTGCAAGGCTGGGGGTTCCAGCTCAAAGCTCACCTCCCACTGCAGACGCTGGTTGTCACACAGGCCTTTGACCAAGGCCTTGCCCAGCACAGGGCCTGGGGTGTCAGGCCTGCAAGGGCTGACTTGCTCCTCCAATTCAGCCATGGGCTCCCAGTCTGAGGATGTCTCCGTCTCGAAGGTGGAGGGGTGGAGTGGCTCTGTGGGTGGAGGGACAAGAGGGCTGAACCTGAGGCCAGAGACAGGCGGCCATCCATAGAGGATGCTACTCCTTCCCCGGGGGCAGTCAAAACTACCCCAACTTAGGGAATAGTGAACAATTTCCCAGTGGGGGATACCTTTCAGGAAGATTGTCCCTGAGGGGCTGGATTGATAGGGTGGGACAGTCAGGTTGAGTGGAGAAGATGGGACTAAAGAGGTTCTCAGAGCAAGAGTTTCACGAAGGCACAGGGGAAGGCTCTGGTCCTCTGTCTCTGTCATCTGAAATTGGGCCTTAGCTTTTCTGCCCCCTCAGATCTTGGACCTTGGGCGCTTACCCAGGTCCTCAGAGCTTCGGCTGTCAGGTGCAGACTTAGGGCTGGAGCCAGGATCCAGCTCCCTCTTAGGGCTCCAGGCCTGGGGCTCCTGGCCAGAGAACAGCGAGGGTTGGCAGCCTTGAGGCAGTAGGGACGGCCTGCGGGCTCCCGGGCCGTGCAGTCTGGGGCCCTGGCTCAGGTCATGGACACTGTTGAGTAAGGGCTAAGGAGGACAGCAGAGAGCAGGGGAAGGGAGGAGATGATGGAAAGGGGATGAGAAGGAAGAGAAAGAGAAGAAGATGGAGAGGAGGAGGAAGGGAAAAGAAGAGAAGTGAAGGAGGAGGTGAAGCCCATGGTGGCTGGTGGCTAGAGCCTCCTTATTCTGACCCCAATGCTTCCCCTCTCTCTCCTCTCCTCTCCTCTCCTCCTCCTCCTCCTCTTCTTCTCCCTTCTTCTTCTTCTTCTTCTTCTTCTTCTTCTTCTTCTTCTTCTTCTTCTTCTTCTTCTTCTTCTTCTTTTCTCTCTCTCTCTCTCTCTCTCTCTCTCTCTCTCTCTCTCTCTCTCTCTCTCTCCTCCACAGCTCTTCCTCTTCTCAGAGCAGGCCCCTCAGGGACCCATGAACTCATGACTTTGTCTCCACCACCCATGAGAAATAGAAACCAGAAAACTCCCAGGCCACGGGTCAACTCCAAGGCACAGAGAACTGTGTGCCACCAAGAATTCCACACCCGCTTTCCTTTTTGGCATAAGGCTTAAAACCTTTTTTGTGTGGAGTTAAAATTACCAACCCTTTCCCGTATGTCTTCCCATATGTTGCACTTAAAAGGTCTTTCCCACCCAAAAAAATCTCCTAGAAGTTTTGTTATTTTTGTTTGTGTGTTTTAAGTCTTTGACTCATATGTAATTTATTTTCCTAGGAACCAGCTTTTACTTTGATTTTCCAAATGGTGTAGATCTCAGCACTGTTTACTGAACACAGTGGGCTCTCTGTGGTTTATCAATTCGCTACACTATCCTTACAAAGCTTACGTGTGTGTTTGGTGTTGTTTACAGGCTTTTCAGTCTGTTTTGATTATTCCATCTATCTCTTCTTAGGCTAGGTATAAACAAACATCTAAAAGCCAAGGGGTAAATGGGAAATGCCCTTGCAACATGTATGATGGAGTTCTTTTTTTTAAAGAAAATGCTCTTGGTATAGCTTGGGTTTCCTGAGAATTCAGGATCCTTTGAGTCCCACCCAACCACCGACTTCTGTTAAAAACATGTGTTTGTTTAAAAATGCATTTTAATTTCCTTACCATGTGTGTTTGTGTGTAAAGCAGTGTGCCACTGAGCATGTGTGGTCAGAGGACACACACGAGAGGAGTTCTTCCACCATATGGGACGCAGGGTCATGAAGGCACTGCTGCGGCCCAGTGCCAGGTGACCTCAGCCTTGGACCAGGGCTGCCCTGATGTGCATGGCAGTGACTGACTACATGACTGCATGGCACATCTATGGTGACTCATTTGAAGATCCTAGGATTATTTACCAACCAACTGGACTGCCCTCTTCCTCATGACACAAGCTATATGCCCAGAAGCTACACACAAGGAAACATCTTCCAAGCACAGGAAGACACACCATCCCCTTGCCTCATGAAGCATTGCCCTAAGGGACAGGTGGCACTGTACCTACTGCCCAGCCTATTTGCCCTCTTCTGGTGTACCAATAAACAATTATTCTTATTCTGGTCTTAAAAAGAAAAGAAAAAATTCTCTCCCATGTAATGAGAGAAAAGACAAAATTAGAATTTTGTGGGGCATTCATCTACAAGTAACTTGCATCAAACATATCAATAAGCTAAGCAGAAATGTTCAGAGCCACTTAAAACAAGTCACGTTTTTACATACTGGAGATTGGTAAATATCTAAATGTTTGGTGATGCTAAATATGTCAGAGTCTCTTATGGATGGTAAATGGGAGTGGTACAAACTGGGACAATGGGCTGTCTATCACCAATTGGAATCCACAGGCTACCCGAGACAGTCATTTCACTTTTACAAATCCAACCCTGTGGGAGCCATAGGGTTCCAAGGTCTATGTGCAAGCCATGTGTATTTGTTGTAGTATTGACAATCTGAGTAAAGATCAGGAAACTAGCTGGGTGAGGTGGCAATGCCTTTAATCCTAGCACTTAGGAGGCAAGGGAAGCAGATCTCTGTGAGTTTGAAGCCAGCTTGGTCTATGCAGTGAGTTCGCAGGTCAGCCATGGCTACACAGTGACACCCTGACTTAAAAAAATCTGGAAACTATATCCCATCAGTAGGGGAGAGTGATTAGGTTATGATATATCTGTGTAATGGAGTATCACATAATACTGAATAGAAGGATTTCTTCATACAGCTGTGAGAAGATAGTTGAGGAAAAATTACCTCAAATATTAAATTATGACAGATTTGCATCTCAATGATGACAAAGTGTAAACTTGGTGATCATCAGCCTAGAGAACTGTTCATCAGGAAGAGTAATTTTACCATATATAAACATGAATTCAAAAGCCAGTAAGAGGGCCAGGGAGATGTCTCAGTTAGTAAAGGTACTTGCTACCAACCCTGACATCCAGAGTTTGATCCCCTGGACCCACACGGTAGAAAGAGAACTTATTTCCAGGAACAGTCCTCTAACCTCCACATGAGAGTAGAAGCATGCACACCCACTCACCCACCCAAATGTGTACACAGAGGAAACAAATGTGATGCAAATTTTTAAAAAGCATTAAGACACTATGCACAATTTACATAAGCAGCTATTAAAATATACATGTGTTCTGTATATACGTGTATGTGCATAGTATTTCTAGAAAGACCTACTTGGAGTCAAGTGTGCATTGGTGTAGGGGAGGGAGACTTTATTTGTACTTTATACCCAACTGAACTGTTTGAAAGATTTGATTCCAAATGCTGAGTAGTATGTATTACTTTTGTGATGGAAGAATATTAAGCTGAAATGAATTTCTAGTTTCTTAGACCATACACATGACCTGGTAAGTAAATAAGATGAGAAGACAAAACCACTTACCAGGTGTAATGGAATTGGGGGGGGATATTGGTAAACCTTGGGGAATCTTGTCACATTATTATGTATTAGTATGTATTGGGGTGTGCCTCCCATAGAAGGGGTGCCTTCCTGTCTCTAGGTCAAGGACCTATATCTCAAGGCATGGAAAGAAAAGGAGACTGGCCACTTTAGGGTACCTCTGGGGAGGCAGGTGCCAAGCCACGATTCTCTGACCCCTCCACTGAGATATTCTTTGCTGACCTCACTACCACCCACAATGGGTCAGAGAGCAATGGACTCTGCTACAGTTTCCATGGTAACAGAGGCATCTACAAGCGAGTTTTTCACCCAGCCAGAGTCTCTGGGGGATCTACACACACACAGTGAAGTGCTGGGGAGAGACAGATTATAGGAGACAGCCAGGCAGGAGAGGAGAAAGAGATGGAGCTAGATGGGAGGAATAAAGGAGCTAGCCTGCCTGAGGCCCTCAGTGAGTGGAGCTGCCTTTGAAGAATACCAGCTACAGCTAGACATTGGGCCAGGACTGCATCCTGTATCCACTAAAGCCTGGGAGCCTCCCCGACCTGGAGTATGCTCCCATTCCATATCTGCTAGTGAATGGTGGCTGATGGTGGCTCACCCAACTATTTACATTCTCTCCATCTTGTAGATGAGGCAGTGGGGTTCAGAGAGGTTCAGAAATATATGAGAAGAGTGCCTGGCTCCGAGTCTAGCTAACATACACCAAGAACATTGAGGGTCCCTGGAGAAGCACAAAGGAGAGTCCCCAGGGTCCAGGTGGCAAGTGGCCTATGCATATGTGTAGATTGGGAGAGGATGTGGTAGGAAAGCGGGAAGGCACACTGGAGATGGTGGGAAGCTGCTTTGGCCCAGACACTTAGAACAAATGGTTTCTGTCTAGAAGAACATGCCTAAGTCATCATGCAGTTTAGCATAGTAGTCTCAACTGGGTTGTTTTATCCCCCTGACC
This sequence comes from Onychomys torridus, assembly GCF_903995425.1. Lineage (NCBI taxonomy): Eukaryota > Metazoa > Chordata > Mammalia > Rodentia > Cricetidae > Onychomys > Onychomys torridus. Next base: position 152,131,645 of record NC_050444.1, read on the forward strand.
TCAGAGATATTCTATCATGCTTAGGACCAACTCCTATGGCAGAGCCTTGACAGCAGCAATGCTGAGGTTGTTGAGGGCTGACCTAACAGGACACTGGTGACCTTTCCTGTGGTGGCTCTGACTCCTATTCCTTTGCCTTGGGTGACTGTCCAGCCATGGAAAGACCAGCAGTGTGATGGAGGAAAAGCAAGAACCCCGAGGACCAGGGCTTCCTGGGTCAAGTCCACAGGCTGGTGGGTATTCTGGGTAAGTCCGCTTACTTCTCTGACTTTTAGTTGCCACATCTGTATCAGGACAGGATGGATGGTCTCCAAACTCCCTCCCTCTCAGGTACCATAAAACCTAATGACAAGAGTCTAAACAGGTGCCCTGTGCCGGGCAAGCTCACTGACCAGTGAGCATTATGATTAGGAAGTCATTTGGAGTTGGCAGCTAAAGGTCCAGTTAAGGATGGAGGAGTGACTTACTAAGCCAGAGATGACCAGTCTGAGGGGTCATTGATAAATGTTTCAAATAAAAAACAACATCATCAGGAGGCTTGGCATTATCTGGATCTGGACTCTGCTTTCTACCTGATACTCAATGTTCATGTGATAAACACCCCATCTTTGTGGATATATGTGAGCCACAGCCAAGCCAAGCTCCTCCCACCCCCTCCCACACCCTCCCACTCCCTCCCACCCTATGCTGCTTAGGTACCTTCAGATCAATCTGCCATCGTTGGCTCCCTGAGCTGCTATGATTGGCAAGGTCCTGCACCTTGGCTTTTCTAAGTGGGTGTCTCCTGGCAGTCCCAGTGGGGTCACTGGCTGTGGTGGCCCTTGGGCAGGCCTTCTGACTGGAGATCTGGTTGGTACTGTATGCCCTCCGTCGCCTGAAGACATCCAGACCTGGGCAAGGACAGAAAGAGAGGAGCTATCAGGGTGGAGGGCAGTGGGGGAAAGAAAGAGGCTTACATGCTGTTTTCCTGCTTTGAAATGTCTTTAGTTCCTGTTTTCTTACAGAAATATGTGCAGGGGTCTCTCTCAGCAACCAAAGCCTTGCCAGGTCTGACCCTGGTCTATCTTCTCACGACTGTCCCTTCTTCTATCCTCTCCATCACGCGTGTGTGTGTGTGTGTGTGTGTGTGTGTGTGTGTGTGTGTGTGTGTGACCCAAAGTTGATGTCAGGAATCTTCCTCAGTTGTGTTCTGCTCAACTCATTTTGGATGGGTTGTTCTGAGGGTCCAAACTCTGGCCTTCTCACTGGTGTGGTGAGCACTTGATTCACGGAGCCATTTCCCCAGCCCCAATCTTCTTAAGACTTTTACTTTTATAATGCACTTATTTCATGTTGACTTTATTCAACCCTATGGAATGCTTCATGCATTTGCCTGTCATCTTTGTGCAGGGGCCATACCAATCTCCTCCATATCGTTCTAATTTTAGTTGATGTGCTGCCGAGGTGAGCAGCCCACTGTCTTCTTTTGATAGGCTCTCTCACTGACTGGAGCTCATCGATAAGCTAGATTGACCAGCATGCCCCTGGATCCTCCTGAGTCCACCTCTCAGCACTGGCCTTTACACTGGGTCTTGCTTTCTCAACAAGCACTTTACCTACTGAGCCGTCTCCCCAGGCCCCTCCCAGCCCCTTTAGAGATGCTGTGTGCTCAGAGGAAACTAGACCTACCAGATGAGTGGCCAACGCCATGCCTCCATGGCTTTGCTTGAGGCCTTCTGCTGGCAGGCACTTCCTCTCCTTCCCATGACTAAGAGCCAGCCCTCAGCTGTCTATGATCTCTATATATGCCTTTCTTTCCCTGGGGTCCCCACAACTGCAGTCTCCCTTCCTCTACTTTATCAGAGTTAAGGTCAATTGTGCCTTTGTGTCTAAAGGGGGGATCTTGGAGGGCAGGTGCCAGATGAGAACCATTCTACTTCCCACCACACACACTTTGCTCTTTGTCAAATAATCAGTAAATACTCTTTGAAAAGGGCGTCAAACCCTACAAAGGCACACAGGTCTAGGTTGACCCCCTCTTTAGCATCCAAGAACTTATCCAGTTGCGGAGATTCTGCAGTCTCCATCTTCTTGTCTGTACAATGGGTATCACTATATCCACACCCATAGCTGCTAACTGGTCCCAGAGATGTTTTTTTTTGTTGTTGTTGTTTTATCAAATGCTTTATACATGCTAAATGCTCAATATAAGGTAGCAATCATTATGGCATCCATGGAAAAGGGAACAGAACAGAGCAGAAAGCAGAGGACCAACCGTGATGGATAGGGGCGTCTCCGTTGCATGGATGGGCATCTTGGGTCAGCTCCGAGTTAAAGATTTTGGCACAGATCCCGCTGCCTGGGTCAAGTCCCTCATCTTGAGAGTGGTAGAAAACAGAGCTGCTGGACTCCTTAGCGAGCAGCATGCCGTACTTCCGCCTTTTGTCCTGGGGACAGGAGAGGAGAGAAGGGAGGAACATGAAGCTAGATTCAGCGAGGACTTCCATGGGCAGCAAAGGGTGTGTGGTGGGGCTCGGGGAGGAGTCCACCTCTGAGGACCTAGCAGTAAAAGGAAGAGATGCTTGCTTGCTTGTTTGGAGAATTGAGATAAATTTCTGATCAAGAGATGGTGAGCATGGAGCTGGATACTGTGGCTCACATCTGTGATCCTAGAACTTGGGAACTATGGTACAAGGCAAGCCTGAGCTACACAGTGAGTTCTGGGCCAGCCTGGGCTATAAAGTACAATTTTGTCTCAACAACACAACATAAAAATAAAAATGAGAAAGAGAGAGGGGATAGAAACTCTCTCTCTCTCTCTCTCTCTCTCTCTCTCTCTCTCTCTCTCTCTCTTTGAGACAGGGTTTCTCTGTGTTGTTTTGGTGCCTGTCCTGGATCTTGCTCTGTAGACCAGGCTGGCCTCGGAACTCACAAAGATCCGCTTGGCTCTGTCTCCCGAGTGCTGTGAATAAAGGCATATGCCACCACTGCCCGGCTAGAATCTCTTCTTATATTATGGTGATATTTAATCATTGACTTCATTCATGGAAAATTAAAAAAAATATAATTCTAAATTTCATTATTGTCTCCTAATAGATGAACTATGTGTCCTTTCATTCTGTTCTTCATGACATAAACACACACACACACACACACACACACACACACACACACATACACACACACACACACACAGAGCACACTTTCGGAGGTGTGTTTTGTTTTTGTTTTTTTAATAAAAACCAGACCATACACATTTATCAGCATCTTGAATTTTGTACTTAAAACATTCTGCCTGCTAACCATTGTCCTTGGCTCTGTATATATGATATTCCACTACCTTTTGGTGTGAAGCATCTGCTTCCTGGCTGTTTGTCTTTACCATCACATGATCTGTGGTCATAAATACATTCCATGGCTGTTACATCTTTGGGGCAGCATCCTAGGAGTGACATTTCTGGATTGCAAGATTTTATGTATATCTAATTTCACAAGTTATTTCTAGATTGCCTTCCAGGAGGGTAAAGGCAAGTCACACTTAAATCAACAGCATAGGAAGGTGCTGTTTATCCAACATCTGCCAGTAACAGGAGACAACATGGCCAGTCTCATGGGTGAAGAAAACAACTTGGAAAATAGTGGGAGCATGTGTGTGCATGTTTGTATGCCTGTTCATATGCATGAGAATGCACATGTGTGGGTCTGTGTGTGGAAGTCAGAGGACAACCTTGGATGTCAGCATCACTGCCTACCTCCTTGACACTGGGTCTTTCAGTGTTCTAGAGTTTGTCATTAGGCTCAAGACCTGGCCAGAAAGTCTTAGGGGTGGATCCTCCTGTCTCCACCTCCCCAGCTCTGGGATTACAAGCAGCCACAATGCTTCCTGAATATGTGGGCTCTGGGGTGAAATTCAGTTCCTCACACTTGTGAAGCAGGTACTTTACCTTGCCTGAACTATTTCATCAGCCCAAGAGAATGAGTCAATGACTCAGTTGAGTCCCTCTGTGGGAATGTATATTGATAAGCTAGTGTCTTTCAAGGCTCCACATTTAAATAAAATTAAATAAAATGTGGACCATGAAAAAAAACAAACAAACATGGCCAGTGTTTTGTTTAGAATTTTCTCTGCATAGTTGAAGAGCCCACTTTCCATAACACATTCATACTGACCATTAAAAATCTGGACATTTCATATAGCATTCCAATTATTCTTAGAGACACATTCAATCCGTGGCCTGCGTCCCAGTATGGAAACATTTCGATACAGTGAATGGAAGCTTTCCAGTCCAGTCAAGTGAACCCCAGGCACTGGACATGTTCCTCTGCTCCTTTGTTCCTTACTAGGCGTTCAGTCGTGGTTGCTCTCCTTCATGGCTTCCCTCTTTGATTTTTATTATTATCATTTTAATACATATCTGCTTTACAAGCAAGTGAGCATCTGTGTTCCTATGTGCATGTGTGCACATGTGCACACACACATGTGACGTCCAGAAGATAAGTGCCTGGCATTTCTACACAGGGGCTTGAACTCAGGTCCTCTTGCTGGCACAGCAAGCATTCTACTGACTGAGCCACACCCCACCTCCTGTCTTTTAATGTACCAAGTTCATGTTATACTTAGCCACTTTAGGCCCTGAGTTTGTAACTCCTTAAAAACCCACCATGATGAGCAATGGGAGAGTTGCAGGGAGGCAGTTGCTTAGGCCATCTCCCACGGGTCTGGGGTACTTACGTATCTGGAATTGGAAATGTACAAGGAGGCATCGCACACGATGCCATATCCCATCAGCCGGTCCCCAGGGAAAAGGGAGCTGGTGCTGACAGGTGAGATCAAGACCTCTGTGGTCTCAGGGAAGACCCACTCCACAGTCACGTCACTCAGCATCGGGCCCATAGCCTTCTTCAAGGATTTGATCATCTGTTGGGGAGGGTCAGAACACAGAGTAGGCGGCTGTGTGAGGAGGATGCGGAGAGATGAGGAGATAAAAAAGATGGTGAGAATGTGAACTTGAGCGGCGGGAGGCACAGCAGGCTTGGGTAGCTGACCCAGACACAGTAGCAGACACACCTCTGAACAACTGAGACTCTTGGGATGGACCTTTGCCATCATCCCTGAGCTTAGCATTTTAAAAAGGAGAGGATCAGAGGATCAAAGTGTAGCTGTGATTAGTTTAACAGCCCCGCATAGAGATCAGATTTGGGATGACATCTCAACTTCACCCTCCCTGGGCTGTGGATGCTGCAGGACCGGGAGATACTGGAGGCCCCTCGGTGTACCTTTGGTTGCAGCCGCTCCCCCTCCGTCAGGAACTCCGCACTGCCCTTGGATACAGACGCCAGCCCTTTCACCAGTCTGTAGCAGACACTGGGTCCAATTCCAAAACTATAGCACCTGGAGGACAGGCACAGGGAGGAAGCTCTGTATCATTGTCCCCAGTGGGATAAGAAGACAGAGCACGGCCCAGCAGAGTCAGCGTAGAGATGGCTGTGTCTTCAGGCAAAAGCATGGGGAGGAGGAGCTACCATGAAACACACACACACACACACACACACACACACACACACACACACACACACACACACACACGCATGGGCACGTGCACACATAGACACTACAATCAACTCCCAGTCGGCACTGGCAACAGTCTCTCCTTAAGCTGTACTTGGAGTTGCATGCTGAGCCGTGGACAGCCCACCCCTCTTCATCTTATGAAAGGTTAAAAAAAAAAAAAAAAAAAGCAAACATGAAAAGCATCCTGGGAACAAAGCATTCTGGGAAATGTAGGTGCTATCCTCTCCTTTTGGCACAGTGCACACTTTGTTCTGGTTTGGGTTCCCTGGGGCAGCCTGGGGTAATCGGGCTCTAGACCTTCAGGTTGGGCTGACCTGGTAGAAGAGGCATGAATCCGCACCAGCTCCAGAACCTTTCCCGTGTTGTTCACAGCCCCATCCATGAACAGGAAGAGGAGCCTTGGGTGACCCTGGTGCACTGGCTGCCGGAAGATCCACTTGAGAGGAGAGAGGATGTTGGTGCTGCCCATGTCAGCCCGTATTCTTTGGATGCAGTTACATGCCATGGCCAAGTTCTCCTGCAGGGAAGGACCAAGGCAGGGCAGACAGGTCCTAGGTTCACCACATAGCATGGAGTGTCTAAGTGCCTCCTGAGGATGAACTCTGGCTCTGGCTCTTAGTTCAGATACATACACCACTGCCTACCCATGGGGAAATGTCACCATTTGCAAAATAATGAAAATATTGTAGTTTCTAGATTCTGCTTTAGAAATATAAGAAATTTGAGCTCTTAATTCCTCAGCACAAATGAAGCTCCCTGCCTGGTAAGGGAAGCAGATGACCTGGAGGAAAGGACACAGTACTGGGCATCTTCAGACATGAACACTGAATCCGACTCTGGCACCGACTCCCACGACACTTTAATTACTGGCATCAGGTAGATGGTATTACAGTTGGAGTTGATTCCTTCTGGATACTATCTCCTGCCCCTGGCTTAGGAAGATTCTCTTCCTATATCCATGTTTGGAGGGACTTAGGCGGAAGGGTCTACTGAGGTTAGGGATGTGGTTCAGTCGGTAGCTCACCTAGCACTCAGGCAAGCCCTGAGTCCCACTCTCAGTCTCATATAAACAAGGTGTGCTAGGGCATGCCTGTAATCTACTCTGCAGATAGAGGCAGGAGGGCCAGTACATCAAGATTATCCTTAACTACATAGTGAGTTGGAATCAGCCTAGGCTATGCAAAACCCTATCTTAAAAAAATAGTAGTAATGGTCAATATTGTCAATATCAAGTCTTATGATGAATATGTAGCTCTGAATTCATGCCAGGGGACAGGCAAGATGCATGGGAAATCTATAAGCCAAAATGACTAAGTAGAGAAACATGGGGGCCATGGAAAGGCCAGCTTCCAGGCTTCATAAATAAATGCCACGCTGTCTGTGTTCTGGGCCAAGCAGTTGTTAAAATGATGTCATAGATGGACATTTTCTGGTATGAAAATGTGTTCCTGATAGACTAGGAAGTAGGTTGTGTCGCAGTATGGAGGACCTAGTCCCTGTCTTGAAAATGTGCGTAAACTCACAGAAGGTGACCTGGAAATAGCACTTCTTTATCAGTTTTGTTTCTGTCTGACTGATGTCATCAAGGGAGATTTAAACATTTTTTTCCTTTTAATTATCTGGATATAAAAATTAACAATCAACAGGCATTCTTATTCTTGTTTGTTTGGGACAGGGTATCATGTAGCCCAGGCTAGCCTCAAACTCACTATGTAGCTGAGGCTGACCTTGAACTCCTGATCCTTCTGCTTCCACCTTCCCAGTGTTGGGATCACAGACACGAGTGGTGACCCCTGCCTCAACATGTATTTCTCTTTCATTTTTAAAAACTCATCCTTTACTTTGGTAGTAAGTAGCCAATAATGTCCTTCCCCGCTTCCTTCCTCAATTTCGCCTCTCCTTCCCCCTCTTCTCAGCTCTGGGGAGACCCCCCCAGTTCTGCTGCTGGGGCCAGAGTCCTTCTGTTCCAAATAGCAGCTAAGCCTTAGCCTTGTAAGGACCCCCACTGCCACTTCCCCAGCCACTAGGCCATTTAATTGTTCTTCTGTCTGTCACCATTCATTTCTGTAGCTCAGCCTTGGAGGAACTTCAAGAGATAGGGGCTGTGGTGGGTGGCAGGTCATGGGCATGACAGATGTGTCCTCTGTCCTGCTCTCCATGCCCATGTTCTTACAGACATTATTGTAAGGGGCAGATTTCTGAAGGCATCAGCAAGCATCATCTGCTGCCCCAGCTGTGGTCTGGGCTCTCCCTGGGTAGGAAGCATCTGAGGCTGTTCCCAGCATGACCTCTTTGCGGATCCCTTCCCCTTCCCCTGCTCACCACTGCCCATCACCCACCCAGGCCCAGACTTTCCCTCTCCTTACCTCATTGTAGATCTGACTGGAAGTAAAGACTGTCTTAAATGTGGATCCAAAACCAATGATATTGAAGAGACAGGCTGGCCTGAGGCTCTTTAGGGCCACCAACATGGCCTCCTGCTGGGCAAGGAAAAGGATTCTCAGGGTTCAGACAGGGAATACTGCCATTTCCAGAGTGGAGCCACCTCTACAGGTACCAGTCATCCTCTCTGCACCCAGTACTCCTTCTCCATGTATCACAAAATCTGCTGCTCCTGACCAGAGGCTGACCGGTCAAAGCTATCAGCATAGGCCTCCTCATCCATGCAGCAGGCCTGACTCATCAAAGCCACTCTGCAATGATCTTGGAGTTCCCCATCACTTCTTGCTGACTTTGAGAGGTGAGGAGAGCAGGGTCTGCCCATGCCCCTCTGCCAAAGCAAACTTGACATTGAGGGGAGGTCACATGGTTGATCCAATGGTGTTTGGCCCTCGTCCAAGGCCCCTGCATCAACCTCATCCTGTCATTAACCAGTGACAGATCCCCAAGGAGGTCTCTTTAGCTCTCTTTTATTAGATGCAAATGATATACTTCATTTGCTTTGCTAATCAGCCTCAGCAACAGGTCCATTGTTATCCCCATTCTACAGATGAGAAGCCTGATGCCCAGAGGGGGCAAATGTTGGTTGAGAGCATCCAGTTAGTAAACAATGCAGCAAGGATTCAATTATGCCTCTTGGCCTTCTAAGTCTGAACATTAGAGATCCCTATCTTCTGTAGCTATGCACCATCTGGAGACCATGATAAAAGTGCTAAATATAATAGTGTGAGCGTGGAGAGATGAAGAGTATTTTCTCTGCAAACATGAAGCCCAAGTTCAAATCCCTGACACCAAATAATAAGCTGAGCACGGCAGTGGGTACCTGTAACCTTAGCATTGGTGGGTGGAGACAGGAGGATCGTGAGAACCAGCTGGCCAGCCAACCTAGTTGAAAAGGTGAGCTTCAGGTTCAGGGAGAGACCCTGTATTAAAGGCACAAGGTAGAGAATCATAGAGGAAACAACGCACCCAAGTTCTACATGAACTTGCGATCTCACATACATGCAACACACACACACACACACACACACACACACACACACACACACACAAAAGAAGGAAAGAAGGAAGGAGAGAGATGGAGACAGAGAGAGAGAGAGAGAGAGAGAGAGAGAGAGAGAGAGAGAGAGAGAGAGAACATGAGAACATAGGGGGAAATCAATGAGGAACTGGGGATTTGAAGGCAGGGGAGTTACCAGCTCATGGCCTGAGCTAGGTAGGAACTTCCAGGCCAGACTGAGCTATATATCTCAACTCTAAACCAAAATATAGCAAGGAAGCAAAGCAGTGGGTGTGACAGGGAAGAGAAAGTGACAATAATGATGACCAGTGCAGTGATCAATACCTGCTGCTGTGATGGGCTACGATAGTGTTAAGCAGCTTCAATTAACAATCACATTCAATCACTATCACTTGAATTATAGCACAGTGGGGCAGTGACACCTTCCCGTTATTCGCTTGACTTTGGGTCTGCCTGGGCCTTGGCAGGTCACAGGGGAAACAGTAAGTGGAGTCATTACCAAGACAATGAGTTCCGTATTAGTCCTAATGCCCCTATTTTGTAGGAAGGGGATAGAGGCTCAGGAGAGCTGAGGCATTGTTCTGGGTCATAAGACCTGGGAGTCTGACTTTGGTTTTCATAAACCCAGCTCTGGGTCTGCCCAGATGGCACCTACTGCCAATCCCTAGGACCCATCTGGTGGAAGGAGAGAAATGAATCCCACAAGTTGTCCCCTGACATCCACACCCTCCCTAGAATGTCCACAAAATAAATAAAATATAATAAAAAGGAAAAAAATCCCCCACTCCAGCTCTGAAGTCTTCATTTGTGTTGGCTGTGCCTCAGCACAGAGGCAGAAATGAAAGGTCTCCCCTTTACTCCCATAGAGTATATTTATGCTTCCCATTCCCTAGCATCTCAGCATAGTTTCAGGGAAACAGACCATGATACACTAAAATATAGAAGCAAACATTGCCAGATGATTCTGGCAATTGCCACAACATACAGCCTTCTAAGCGTGGCGACCCTGCAGCCCTCCTCTGTCCCTCTCTGCAAACACTCACATTAAATGCTTCCATTAATGTTCCCACTGCCTCTCTGCACTGCCTGTGTCGATACAGTCTGCGTCTCTACAAAAGAAGTCAATATCTGCTTTTTTTCATTAGCCACTAATGCATATTTCTGTTGGCAGGAGACTCTGCTGAGCCGTACAGATGTCTTGACTCACACCTATTAGAATTCTAAAGCTCTGCTCTTGGCAGCAAATGGTGGCTGAAAAATGAGAGCAGCTGCCGGAAATTAAATCGCCTGAACTTTCCCCTCTGGCGTGGGCTGTTTGGATTTCTACCCCTTGCCTCCCCCCTAAGCCTTGCTTACCCTAAAAGTTCTACCCAATGGACCATAATGAGTGACTCTCACACCCCCACCCCCCACCAACCTTTTCCTTGGCAAGGCTTTCCCCGAGTAATTTCTGTGCCTTTCTCTGAAAGGGTCATGCTTAGCTGAGTGGATTGCACCAGCACAGAGCCATTTGTGAAGGGATGACCTTGAGCCCGGAGAGTGGAATTAGGAAAAAGCAAGGGGAGCCTCCACAGGGAAAGGAGACGGAAGGAGGGACCAGAGGATCCCTCACTGTCAGAGATTTCTGGAGTGGTAAAGGTGGAGAGCGCTTCAGCTAATGAAGTGGATTCCTGCTCATAAACAATTTCATTTTAACGATAATAACTTCCTGGAGAGCTTGCGTGAGGAGGACACAGAGACTCAGTCCAGGCTTAGCAGGGGTGGAGGGTGTCGGGGAAGGGTCAGAATCAATCACTGATGTCTACCTCGGCTGAGGAGAAGGAAACAGAGGGCCACATGACATACATTTGCCTCCCTGAATCAATGTTTCCTTCTCATCTCATAGAAAGGATGAATGAAGGCCACAATTGAGAATCAGTTTGTCCAAAGCCACATAGCAATTGTGACAGAATCGATTCTGGGCCCCGGGATTGCTCCTTCAACCATGCCATGCAGCAGAAATGGCATACATAAACAAGAGAGCTTTGTAAAACCAGAGGGCATGGCTCACTTCTCATAAGCAGTGTGTGAGAAACGGGCATAGATCTGGAAGGCCCAGGTCCCTCCTCCAGCCCTGTGATACTCAGAAAAGCATTTCACCCCTTAAGAATTCAGTTTCCTTACCCTAGAAATGAGGGACAGGGTATGAAATATTTTCTAAAGACTGTTTTAGGTTTATAAGGCTAGTCTTAGGTGATCTAGGGGGTGTCTCAATGTGGGTATGGAACGGGATGTAGAGAGCCACACTATTCCGTAAGTACACGTCAGCACTCCAGAACCTTGGACAGCTCCCCGAGATGCCCAGCAGGGGTAGAAGGCCCCCATCAGTTTCACATCCATGTGTCATGATGCTTCCAGAAGGCTCTTGGCTCTCATCTATGATGCTTCTGCCATTACTCAAGACTAAGAAGGACTGAGAGGACTAGGAGATTGCTGGCCTCATGGATTCCACCTAAGTGTACCTCTCCTTGCTGAGTTTGTTGCTCTGGAAACAAGAGCTTGCCTGGGGGCAAGGTAAGGAGGAAGGATGGAATCTCCAGTGGCAGGAGAGCCCACTCTCTCTGGTTCCCCTTCCTCATCTTCCTGAGCTACAATCCATCCCTCAAACCAATAAATAGAATGGGGGGGGGTGTTACGTAGAAGTGCAGAGCTAGGCCACACGGGGACAGACAAGGGTGAGACAGTTCTTTCCCTTAATGAGTTCATAACTCCAAATGGGGAGACAGACACCTGCAGAAGTCACAATAAAAGGGAACACTGGATAATTTCCTAACAAGCTTAATGATTTCCAAGCAGGGAAGAGGGGCTTCGAGGTGCGTGAGGAGGGCGCTATTATTCTTCTGTTTTTTATTTTATTTAATTTATTTTTTGAGCTTCCTAAGCAGGGAGACCAAACCAAACTCTCAGGCCTTCTAACTGCCTATCAAGTCAGCACGCCACACTTGACTGTGAGTTGGGAGGATATTGAGTATGTTAGCATCTTGGGTGTTTTTTGTTTTTTGTTTTTTCCTCTTCTTAAGATGACTTTGCCTGCCATTAGTTATTTGGGAGAAAGAATAACTAAATGTTTTTAGTTTTGTGTGTGTGCACACACGTGTGCATATATATGCCCATGGAAACCAGATGACAACCCTGGGTGCTGTTCTCAAGGCCTGCCACTGAACTGGAACTGGCTTGCTAGGCTAACTGGCCAGTGAACCACACAGGTTCACCCGTCTCTGCTTCCCGGTGCTGAGATTACAAGTGTGCACCACCACATCTGGAAACTTTTCTTTTTTTTGGTTTTTTGAGACAGGGTTTCTCCATGTAGTTTTGGAGCCTGTCCTGGATCTCTCTCTGTAGACCAGGTTGGCCTCGAACTCACTGAGATCCGCCTGGCTCTGCCTCCTGATTGCTGGGATTAAAGGCATGTGCCACTGCTGCCTGGCAAATCCAGTCTTTTCTATTGGGTTCTACAAATAGGTGGCAGGGGCCAGGTCCTGTGTTTCTGTGATGTTGGACAGGGGCAGGGTGGGGTGGTACAGTCAGGCAACCATTGGTTTGATCACAGATTATGTGAGTTGTGTGATCTTGGATAGGTGAATACAACTCTTAAGAACCATTTTCCTCATGTGGAAGTGATGACAAGAGCAGTCTCTTAAGATAACTGGATTAAACACCATGAGGCATTTTGAGGGGGTAGCCCAGTATCCCACACATTCTAGGCTCCCAGCACATGTACAATTCTCCCCCATGCCCTCTTTCTGTGCCCCTTCCCACTCAGGACCTAAGAGGGTGCTTAGCCCAGGTCAGGCTTGTAGAACAAGTTTGCAGAAAGTGAAGGACCTCGCTTGTAAACGGACAGCTTCTCTACTTCTGTTCCCATCATTTCTACAGGTTTATTTTGGGAACAAATTGAGTTTAAGTGTCTCTGCTTAAACTGATTTCGGACAAGTGGCTTTTTGGAACAGAGAGTCCCCTGGGAGCACAGCTATTGAAATTGAGCCCTGGCTCCCGGGGGCAGGGTCCCACACACAGTACCTTGACACACTGGATGCTGGGCCTGCTCACACTGCTGCTCCTGTCGACAAGGAAGATGAACTCCCCATGGGTCTTCCTTAGGTTGGGCTGCACAGACTGGAGGTCAGGACAGAAGTTGAGCATGATGACTGAGTGGTGGGGGATGTCTTTGTGGAGACGCTTCCGGATGACTTCTGTCTGGAGGAGAAGGGGACACTTTCGGATTTGGTAGGGTGTAGCTGTTTCCTCCTAGCTAGAAGATTTTCTCCCAAGGGAGGGAGGCTCCTTAAGACCCAGGAAGAAGATTAAACCTACAAGACATGGGAAGTCAACACAAGTCACAGGTCTCAGTGGGTTCCTGAAACCTATAGGACTCACAGGGCACCTGCCTGGGATTCTAGAAACAATATTAACTGCTGGGAAGAAGAGACTCTTCAATATGCCCAAGTTTTTCAGGGAGCTCCAGGGATGCAGCTTTGTGGAGTCATTACTCATGCTCAGTTGGGCTGTTTATTGAGGTAGCTTTTGAGTCAACCATGCTCCTGTAAGTAACCCCATACTCAGGCTCACTCCTTTAGTCTTGAGGTAGAGTCCTTTCTTTAGTCCATTGTTGGTGGCCTATCTTGGGTGCATAGACACTTGTTCACATTACCCCAGAAGAAGTCATACAACCCTTGAAGAATCCTGGGGATTCTTGTTGGTCCCCCATCACTCACCAAGCATCGGTGAGTTTTTACTCTATGCCGAAAGCTTCCAGGCTGGCTGCCCCTGGCTCCTGTGCTTGCTAGAAGATAACAGGTGGCAGCAGAAGGCACAGCTTTTCATGCTTCTGAGTTTGAACCCCAACTCCAACGCCATCCAACCATGTGGTATCAGGTAAGTCCTTCCTCTGGGTGTCTCCTCACATGGACAGTGGGGTGCAAACATTCACCACTTGTGGTGGTTGTGAGGATGAGTTACCTTAGCACATAGGAGGGGGGAACCCCCTCACTGAATAAAGATCTTTCATGTTCACAGTGGATGTAAGCCCCTCTCTGGCTCACCTTGGTGAAGAGCTTTGTTCCCTCAGCTTATTGGATCCCCCCCCCCCCACCCCAGTGGTAAATTGCCCTTTCTTCACATTTTTCATGTTTGGAAAGCCTTCCCCACCCTTCCCCATGGATATACTTGCTTAGTCTCCTCATGCATGAAGTGAGCACATGTGCATGCCCCGTGGAGTTGTCATGTGGATGGGATGTCACACCTGTGACGATGGCTGCTTATCAGAGTCAATGCCATTATTGTTGCTATGGCTGCTCTTGCCTGTCCTGGAAGATTCAGGCACTTTTCATTCTGAATGCAGTGTCTGCTCTGCTCTCTGCCTCCCCTCTAGCTACTGGGCCTCATCCTGGTCTCTTGTATCGTCAGGGATTCCTGTGGTGTTCAGTTAGGTAATGGATCAGTGACCGTCAGAGGGACAGAGAATTCAGTCTTTCTATTTCTATCTCCTCTCTCTCTCTCTCTCTCTCTCTCTCTCTCTCTCTCTCTCTCTCTCTCTGTATGTGTGCATGTGCATGGAGGCCAGAGGTCAGCTTTGAGTGACTTCCTCAATTGCCCTCCACCTTAGCTTTTGAGACAGGATCTCTCACTGAACTTGGACATCACCCATTCAGGTGGACTGACTGGTCAGAAAACCACAGGGATCCCCCTGTGTGTGCCTCCCCAGGGCTGGGATCACAGGCCTGTGACCTCTGTGTACATGGCTTTTATGTGGGTTCGGGTGAGGGGCTCACTTCATGCTTACATGGCAGGCATTTGACTGCCAACCTTTCAATAGCTCACTTGTAATAAATAGTTAATATTATTGCGTGTGCATGTGCATACAAGGGTGTGCATGTAGAGGTCAGAGGATAACTTGGAGAAATCAGTTTCTCCTTCTGCCATGTTGGTTCTGGGGATTACACTTAGCTTGTCAGGCATGTGTCCCTGTCCCCTGGCCTTTTGTTTTTATTCAGGTTTGGGGCCTGCCCCAGGCTACATACGGCTGCAGAACGCTTCTTCTGGCTCTCCACTCTTCTCTTTCTGAACTGGATCTGTTTCTGCCATCCCTACTCCCTCCACCCCAGGATGTCTGCATCCACCAATCTCTCTGCGTCTGTTTCTCATACCATCCTTGTCCCCCTTGACCTTAACAGTGGGCATCAGCACTCACCCTGTTCTCACAGCAGAGATCTAGCGGTTGTCCCCAGTGTCCTTCTCTTCCCACCCTTCCTAGCAGCTCACGCTCTTTACCTAATGGACTCCTGAACTTGTCCTGTTTGCTGCCTCTGTGGCATTCGGGGCACAAGTTTGGGGCAGGCTTTTCTCTTGCTTCCACAGACACTTCTTACTGTCTCATTTTTCTTTCCTGGGTCCCTGCACACACAGCAGTCAGGAACAGCTTCCCCTAACACTCTAAGGCATAGAGCCTAAGCTATGCTTTTTTGTTTTGTTTTTCTGAGACAGGGTTTCTCTGTGTAGTTTTGGTACCTGTCCTGGATCTCGCTCTGTAGACCAGGCTGGCGTCGAACTCACAGAGATCCACCTGGTGTGCGCCACCTCTGCCTGGCTAAGTATGCTTTAGGAAGGTGTCTGTCCCCTGCTGGGCTCGGAATGCTTCAGCCACACCCTGCTATTCTGTTTGCATTTCTGATACCTGTGCTCCCTGCCAGCTCCTCTCTCCTCAAGGGCCTTCTGCAAGCCAGACCTTTTTCTCAGATAGGTATTTGCTTGGCACTTGGCTAAAGAGCACCTACCATCATTATTACCTCATCCTACTTCTGCCCTGGTCTCAACCCCTCTCCCGATCTTCCTGGTCTTCCTGTTCTAGGATAGAAGCTCCTTGGGGAAAGGAATGTGTCCAGAGCTGCTTCTCTAATACTGAGAAAGAGACTGGCATCGGTTGGGCATTTAGCGCTTGCTGAATGAATAAAAGAGACAATGGATCTTTCTCTCTCTCCAGCCCCTGCCCCGCTCTCTGTGTGCCTTGTCTGTCGCTGACCTCTCTGTGGGTCATTTTGGTTAGCGCATTTCAGTTTCTTTTCTCTTTGGACCTCCATCGCCTCCATTCGGTGTCCTGCCCTTTCTTTGCTAAATCAGCTATGGACAGCTCATCACCCATCCTTCTGGGTGACGCTCGCCTTCTGGGTGCCCCTGACCTGATGACTTCTTTCCCACCTGTGTGGGTCCCTCTCTCCCTCCCACCCAGAGCCCCCTTTGCCAAAGGGCCACTGCCCAGCTTGGCTTTTTGGATGACAGAGCCCAAAGCAGAAACAGCCACCTCTGCCAGCCACAGGACCTCCTTCCAGCAACCTGATTCTGCCTTTCAGGGGGACGAATGGGTGCCTGGCTCCGATTCCCTAATGGCTCCTCAAGCTGCCATTATCCAATTACAATAAACTCATCTCTTCTGAGCAGCTGCTTCTTGATCTGTGAGAATACAGGCTATTTGCATAACTAACCCAAGGTGGTAAATTAATCCTCATTGGCCACTGAGGTCCCAGAGCTAATCGATTCAAGGTCTGGTAGCCAGGACAGCCATTTCCAGGTGTGTGTGTGTGTGTGTGTGTGTGTGAGACCCTCTCCACACCATCATTTCTTCTGGGAGCTTGGTGGCCTCTCTGGCATGCCACGCTTGCCCTCATCTTTGGGACCTAGCTCAGCTTCCCTTTCTAGCAAATTCATCTGCAAGGCAGTCTCCCCCTCTCTCTGTAAGCATGCTGGTGAAACTAAGCCCCCTACATCTCCCCAGCAGGGGTTTCCACTGGGGTCTCCCACAGTGGGGTTGGCGCAAGCAGTTAGGTGACGCACATTTTCCTGTCCATTTCCCTTCTCACTGCCCTGTACCAGCGAGGGCAGTGAGAAGGTGAGGTACAGTTCACCACCGTTGCATGTACCCCACTCCAGGAGCATTACCAGTCCTCTAGCCCCGATACCCCCAGATCTAACTCTAGAGGTAACATTGGACACTAGACCTCAGACTACTTAGCAGCAAATGAGCTGATAGAAAGAGACATGGGTGATCATTCAGGGTACACGCTCTGTGGGGGGACCGTGTGTGGAGGAGAGGTCACTGGGCTCAGCGTGTGGCTGTGGGTTCAGCACCCTCTCCCCTGCCTTCCTACAGTCAGTGCCTCTTGAACCCTTCAGTGTCGGGGCTGGGGAAGGGCAAAGGGAAAGGACCTTTGACCTGCTTTCCTGGCCCTCTTCCATCCATTTTGTAGCAGATCGTGAGGACTCCAGACAGAGGAAGAGCAGGGAGCTTATTTAGCAGACTGAGGCCCAGGAAGTGAAGAGGGAGCTGTAGGGCCAGAGTGGCCTGGAGAAATAAGGCCAAGAGGGCATCTGTAGCTGTGAGTTCTGCTAGGCTTAGGAATGCTGGAAGGTGCTAGAAGAAGCTGACCTGGCTGGAGTGATGGCTGCATTTTTGGGGTCCCTGTAGCATCTGGGACCCAGAAGGAAAGACTTCTCACTTCTTGTCCCGGTCCTACCACCAGCCTAGGAGGTGACCTCAGGGGAGTCATGCCCTCCACTCCAGGCTCAGAGGCCTCTATGGCTCTGTGAGGCCAAGTCCCCAGTGCCACCCAGCACTGCCACCTGGGGCTCACCTTCCGCTCGGCGCTGCTGTCCTTCTTGGTCCCCCTAATGAAATCGGCTTTGCCCTTCAAGTGCTGGTCAAACTCCCCCAGGGTCATGTCCCCTTTCTCCACCAGGACGTGTGGCAGGTGGGGCTCTGCACAAACCAGACGAGATAACACTCAGCATTTGCCTGGGTGTGAGACACAGCAGGGGCTGGAGTCTAGGGAGGATTGCTGCATGGGGGCTGCGGGTGGGTTCTTAATTGGAGAAGAGGGTGACATCCCTGAATGTGTGAAGCAGTAGGGGCCAGGAGAAGACTCTTCAGCAGAGGAAGCCTAGCACCACCTTCTTTCCAGGGGCCTCAGTTACGTAAAATGACGCCTATGGGGTCTTTTTAGAGCCGGGCATGTTATGAGTTTTTAAGGAGGCAAAGAATGACTTGAAGAGGTTATAGAAAGTGCCACAGCACTCTGCTCAACCAGCCTAAGGGTTCAAGGCCTCTCAGGCAGGTGATACCAGGGGCTGGGAATTGGCTGGATAGAGACAGATTTCCCTGGGGGCAAGCAGCTCATCTCTTCCCCATCTCCCACACACCCCAATTCTTGCCCTAACTAGATGTCTTCCACAAGGGAAGCAGAGCCCCTTGTGGGGTACCATACCACTGGGGTGGAGAAGGATCTCCACAGGCCGGTCAAAGGTGTGTTTGTTGGCCAAGGTGATGATGATGCTCTTGGCTGAGTGTGCAGATGGGGCAGCATCTGCACGGATTTCATGTGTGGGACTCTCCACCCCTGAGTGACACAGAAAGACAGGAAAGAGGAAGGACAGGTTTAGGAGCATGAGACAGAGAGAGATAGAGGAGCTCAGAGGGGATGTGAGACCTAGGCTGCAGATGATTGGCAGCCCAGCCCTAACACAGACTCCTGTCTTGGTGTGTGAGCGTGGATACCTTCTTCGGCTTCCCCAAAGTATAGACTATGTTGTAGATGGTGCCCAGTGGTCCTTCCTTTGCTGACCACAGGATCTAGCTTGCTCTTGGGGCACAGGGTGTTCCCCAAATGCTGCTAAGCAACTGGAAAGAGCTCAATGCTCCATGGGTAGAACACTTTTGGTGTTTGCTCTTTGAGTGTATCTTGCATTGCAATAACACTCACTGATAAGAAACCATACTTTGTACCCTTTAAAACCCCAAGCTGGCTGGGAGAAGAACCATCCAATCCAGTTCTTAGTCTTGGTTGCTTGTTGGAATTACATAGAGAATTTTACAATGGTCCATAACTAGGATGCACTCCAGAATCTCTGAGGTGGTGGCTAGGCTGTAGTGGGAGTTTGATTATTCCCTAGGAGGGAACCAGAGCTCAGCTTTACAGCCACAGCCTTCTGGAGAAGGCTGAGCTATCTCCCACTCTTTGAAAGATATTTCCCCCAGGGAAGTCACAGGGTAGGGTTGAGTTAACTTGAAAGCTGTCCTGGGAAAAGGTTTATCTCAGGACAGCTTGCCTATCCCACTCTGAGTGGTTCAGCTTGACTTCTATCTGGGTTAGGTGGTCTCCATGACTTCTACCTTGCCTCCCTCCAATCTCTCTGGAGGCTTTGGGCCTAAAGCCCTATCTCTTCTTAGTCTTCCTGTGCCTGGGTAGCTCCCTCTCACCTGCGAGCAGACATGGCCCACGGATCTCCAGTTGAAAGTTGAATTCATATTCCATTGGGTTGGTCACCTCCGTATCCAGGAGAGTAGCCAAACACAGCCCATCCAAGGAGTCCATATTCTGGATGCCAAAGCAGTGTGGGTCTTTGCTAGAAAGGTGTATGGAGGGGGAGGGAGGAGGAAGAGGGAGATGGAGGAGAGAGGAGGAAGAGGAGGAAGGAGAGAAGAGGGGGAGGCAAGCATAAGACCATGAATCTCAAATAACTCAGCCCCTCCCAGCCCAGGGCACCTGCCATCTCATTCAACCTGACTCCAGCGAGGGCCTGGATACAGAGAGAATCTATAACTACTGCTGGGGAGTACTTGGGATGGGTCAAGATCCAGGCATGGGTTCCCAGCACCTCAGCCCTCATCCTTCTCACCACAAACCCAGGAGGAGGACATCAGCTCCCAACACTTCCCACATGAGGATCTAAGGCCCAGCAAACAGGCCATTCACCCATGGGCCTGTGGTTAGGATTTGGCAGAGCTGGCATCCTGGCTCAGGTTTGCCTGGTTCTGGTATGAAGTGACTTGTCACTTGTCACACTGGCTTGTGTCTATGATCGGTCATGCATCTCAGTGACCCCCTTAATGATTTCACTCATTCTGTTCCTAAGCTCAGTCCACATGGCTGTCCCTCACAGTCACAGGGCCACCATTGCCATGCATTCATTTCTTCCCTAGACTCACAATATCACCACCAGCACTAATATCCTGGCTATGTCTCCTTTGGTCTTATAAAGAACATTTCTTTGGGTCCCCAGGTAAAGGGCATGTGCTGAGCATAGTCAAACTGTTTTCCTGGTTCATAGTCAAATTTCCCATTTTCCTGGTAGTGAATGGGAACACCCTCTTTCCCATGCCCTGCGTGGCAAACACTGTTGTCAGCTGGCTTTATAATTTTCCTTATGTCCGATTTAGGCAGCTGTGAGGTTCATGGGGGGTTGATATGGATGTCTCAAGAGTGTAACTGTCAACTCTGCCACCTGGAATGAGGGGCGAGCTCACCAGGGGTCTCTGGTCTACTTAAGTCTGGAATGCTCCAGTAAGATCCTGCCTTTCAAACCCACACTGTAGTCCCCTGGGCAGTGCTTGTAAAGTGACTCATGGGCTGATGGTACCTGCCCAGGTCAGCTTTGGTCAGCTTTGCCAGCTGCTCCTGGCGTCTTCAAGATCTACATGATCTGTTCCGCCACCCTGTGAGCTCGGCTCCTCCTTTCACTCTGCTATTTTCAGCCTGACAACAGCCAATCAAACCCGCTGCAGCCTCAGGATCTTTGTACGCTCTCTGCCCCAGCACTCCTCTGGAATGTATTTCCATAGCTTCCTGAGCACTAGAGCGTTGATATGGCAAGTGTAAGGGTCTGGGTTCCATCCCCACAGCTCAGGAGGAGTGGGGAGGCAGAGAGGGGAAGTGGGAGGAGAGGGGGAGAGAGGGAAAGGAGGAGAAAGGAGAAGGAGGAGAAAGGAGAAAGGGAGGAAGAGGAGGGAGAAGGAAAAGAGGAGGAAGATCATAGCTGCTGTTTAATCCTGGTCTCTTCTATAAGACAGCAGCCACACCATCCTGTCCTCTTTGCAAGCCTCTCCCCCCCCCCCCCCCCCCCCCCCCGTTAGCCCTTGGCTTTCATAGACAGTGGCCTCAGAGCAGGTATTCACAGACAGTGGCCTCAGAGCAGGTACCTCTCAGGCCATGGCACCCCCTCCCCTCCTACACTGTAGAAGTATGCCCTCTACAGCCCGGGCTATCCTAGTCTTGCAGCTTGTCATCTGTTCCCTGTGTCAGCTCCTGCCTAGGGCCCTGTCCTCACTGTCAGGTTGTCCATGAAGCATGGTCTGATCTCTGGACACCCAGGATCAGATCCCTTCCTCATCTTCTTAGCCCAAAGAACTTCCCTCAAACTACAGTGTTTATGAAATTAGTTATGCATTCAAGCCACGGACAGAAAGACTCCTGTAACTGTTGCATGATAGTAATGATCTCTTTCCCCTCAAATTGTTGTTGTTTAGGGACAGGATCTCACTGTGTAGTTCTGGCTGTTCTGAAACTCACAATGTAGACCAGGCTGACCTTGAACTCACAAAGATTCATCTGCTTGCCTCTGCCTCCTGCATGCTGGGATTAAAGGTACATGCCACCACACCTGGTTTCCCTCCAAGTTTGTTTGTTTATTTTGTTGGTTTGTCTTTGTTTTTCAAGACAGGATTTCTCTGTGTAGCCCTGGCTGTCCTGGAACTCACTCTGTAGACCAGGCTGGCCTCAAACCCACAGAGATACGCCTGCCTCTGTCTCCCAAGTGCTGGGATCAAAGGTGGGTGCCACCACTGCCAGGCCCCTTCATGTCTCTAAACAGCATGAATCATGTTGTTCTATCCCTTCTCTATCCCTAGCACTCAGTTCTAGGGTTTATCATATATTAGGTACTTAGAAAAATCCCATTTAAGTCCATTGAAACAACCCCTGGAAATTCTAAAGCCTTGCACTTCTGCCAGTACCAAAACGGGCATTTCCGGTAGATTGTTCGGGGGAACTCTGAAAGAAAAAGCGCCCAAAAGCCTCCCCCGCCCCTGCCTGTCTCCTTTCTGCTGCCCCTGACCAGGTTCTGGTCTGAGCAGGGCCTCCTTACCTTGGAGCCCGTTGGCTGGAGGAGCCAGGTCTGTATGAGCAGAACTGAGGCACGGTTGGGGCACAGATAGCCGGCAGAACGACGCTCACAGCCCCGCTGGGCAGCGTGGGGAGTTCTGAGGAGGTGCTGATGAAGATGGTGACATTCTCCATGGGAGCAATGGTCCCCAGGTTGACCACGAACAGAATCCGCTCCAGGTCCTCATCCAAGGCCACCTTTCCCGGTGCGCAGGAATGAGGGGCGATGGGAACCCCCTCTTGTGGAATGTTCCCTAAGTGCCAGGTTGGCGTCAGGTGCTGTGCAGACCTTGTCTCTGACCCCCCTCTAGTCTTACTGTGAGGTAGCTTTCAGCAGCCCCCTTTTGCTGATGGGGAAACTGAGGCCCACCACAGAGGATTGGCTTGTCTAAGCTGCTCAGCCAATTATTAGCTCACTGGCTGGATTCTGTGCCCTAATGGGTCTGACTGGAGGCTGTGGATTTCCATTAGAAGACTCAGAACCACAAAGGGCACCCATGGGATCACATGCCCACCCCACAAACTCCACCCAGAATCCAGCTGAAGCCCTCTGGCTTCTGCTCAGGAGCTTTGTTTTCATCTGAAAGGCTTTAAGTCCCACGGGGCTAGTCTTACCCATCCATCACCTGCACACCGCCCCCCATAAGAGCCTTCCTAGTCCCCAGCCAGGACCCCTCCCCCCTCTTCTAACACCATCTTTCCAAGCACAGCCACTTTGATGTCCCCTCATGGCCATCCTGGGAACACTCTAGCAATTTTCCCAGGTCATGAAAGATCACAACACACACACACACCAGAAGGTGCCATCATGAGTGCTAATTTAAAAATCAGTGTACATCTGGATGTTCATGTTAACACCTTCAGTTTCATCTGGATCCACGACAGCCAGTGGTCTGATTGGCTTACATTATGTACTGCTTGGCCTGGGCCAAGCCACTAATGTGCTGTGTGGCCTTGAGTCTGACATTGTCTCTTTCTAAGGCCCAGCTTCCTCACTAGCAGAACTCACTAGCTGTACTGCCAGAGCTCACTGCGGCAGAAGTTCTTAGTACGCATCACTTTAACGCTGAGTGGGTCTGATTATTCCATTTTACAGGGGTGTGCGTGTGCGTGTGCGTGTGCGTGTGCGTGTGCGTGTGTGTGTGTGTGTGTGTATCTGAGCCATCTGTACACAGGTGCATACACCCATGAGTACATCAAGACCAGTGGGGACACTGGGTGTCTTCCTCCATTTTGCTTTTCACTATTCTCTTGAGGCAGGAGGGTCTCTCACTGAACTTGGAGCTTAAAGACTTTTGTCTAAGCTGGCTCATCAGCAAGCCCCAGGGACACTGCCGTCTCTGTCTCTGTCTCCATCCGATGCTGGGGTCCTAAGTGCAGACAGACATACCCAGCTTTTTATTTGGATGCTGGGGATCTGAACTCATGTCTCCATGCCCTCTTACTATGAAGCCATGTCCCCAGCCCTCAGACAAGTCTTGTTTTTTTTGTTTTTTTAATCTAAGCTCACTGGTGAAAACAGGATAGGAGCCAGCCCCTGGTGTGACTCATCCCCCCCACCCCCAGCCTCTGAGCCCGAATGATTTGCAACCTGCCCTTTTTGGATCCTCATCACACCTTGAAAGTGAAAACAAGGACAATGGTCTGTTTTGGAGACAATGAAGCTGAGGTCCATGGGAGTTCATGATTGGCTTGAGGTCATGCAATTCCAGCTCAGGATTCCTGGCTGTAGTTCAGTACCCTCTCCCATGCTGCCTTGCCATGCACCTGAGACTCTAGCTCAGGTGGCCTCCATCCAGGCCAGCCTCACCACGGTCTGTGGGGAACTTCTTACCAGTGACAGTGGCAGATCGGATATCCAAGTGGCTTCTGTCCAGCTTGGCTTTGTCTTTGATCTGTATGGTCACAACACGATCAGCAATGACCGCCTCAAAACCAACCACCGTGGTGTACTCGTCCATCGGGTACACAAAGAGACCTGGCGGAGTGGGGCCCAGCGTCACAGAGTGCTCAACCCCAACCTACATGCCCAGCTCCCAGAAGGGGGTCAGCCTTGGGTCTGCCGGGGTTGTACTTGGATCTGTGGGTTGTACTCACTGCCCCCTGAGGGGACAGAGCAGCCCTGGGCTGAGGCCAGGCAGGTGAGGGCAACAGTGTGAAAAAGTACATCTGTGTCCAACTCCCACCAGCTTTTACTCTTGGATGTGTGAGCTTCTGGGGCCAGAAAGTCCAGTTTTCAAGGAAAAGAACCTGGGCTGTTGTGTAGGCTGTGTCTAGGCCTAACAGTACAGGCCTGGGTGGTGAATTTGGTCCACAGTCACTGACTTGCCACTGGCACCACCAGAAGGTGGGGCTATGAAAGAGCCAGAGAAGGGTTCAAATGCAGGCCTTTCTTGTTTCCTAACCCTGCTACGTTGGACAGGACACTCTAAGTCTAGTGTCTCCATCTACAGCAAGCCTCACGGTACCATTTATTAAGCTGTGCACCACACGGTAGGTGTCACACATTTTTATATCCTTATTTTTCCTAAGGTTCTAGGAATTGAACCCAGGGCCTTTTACAAGCTAAGCAAGTGATCTACCACTGAGTTACATTCCCACCTCTATTGCTACTTTTTATTTTGAGACAGGGTCTCACTAAGTGGCCCAGGCTAGCCTTGAACTTGCTACATAGCCAGCTAAATCTTGAATTTTCAATCCTTTTGTCTTAGTCTTTGGAGTAGCTGGGATTGCCAGCTAGCATCAATATGCCTGGCTACCTTTTTAGATTCTTCAATGTGAAGAATTTGTTAGTCCTGAAGGTCTTGTTGGTGTTTGGATTTGAATTCATTTGGGGTATAGCCTGAGGTTCTGCATTTCTGTTCAACTTCCAAGCGCTACTGAGCTTGAAGCATCGCTTAGAATTCATCTCCTCTCTACCATGGAAACAGCACAGTGCTGGGACCATGGTGAGACCCACACACACCCTGACTTCCTGTCCTCCAGGGCCTCAGTTTCCTTATCTATAAAATGGAACACTTGTCCCTCCCGCAAGAGGAGAGCTGAGAGGGCTGTCTCAAAGCCTTTCAGTATGGTCTCCAAGGCCCCGAGGTAGGTCATTTTCAGCCACCCATCCCAATCTCCCTTGAACAGATGAGCAAGGCCATTTGTTCGGCAGCCCAGGTCCCTGAGAAGAAAGTTCTCATGTGGGTTCCTTTCGGGTAGTGTTGGCCCTCAGGGCAGCACTGAGGAGGTGGCAGAGTGTGGGACAGGGCCTGGGAGAATGGGTTAGTCATTTGGAGGGTCCATCACCCTGAGGATCCAGGTCAGATGTGGTGGCGCATGCCTGTAATCCAGCAATGAGCAGGTGAGGCAGGAGGATGGCTGTGGGTATGTGGCCAGCTGGGACTATGTAGTCTGTACCAGGCTAGCTAGAGCTATACAGTAACACCCTGTCTAAAAAACAGAAAACCCAGCCAACCAGTCAAATAAGGAAGCAAACCAAAAAGGAGTTAGGGAGAGAATCCCGCCCACAGTTAACCCCTGGCTTGGGGGAAGGAGAGGTGTGTGGTGGCCAGCCCCTGTCCTTTACCCAGACTACTCCCCAGTGATGAGTCATATCGACATTTCCACCCACCCATTTCCTCTTCAGGTATTGTTACTTCATCTGCCCCTCCTTACAGAACCCAATCTTGGCTCAAATCTTGACTTTCCCTGCTTTCAACTCTCCTTCAATTTCAAACCTGTGGGGCAGAGCTAGAAATCCCACTTTATAGATAAGGGAGCAGACCAGAAAGGTCCCACACTTGCCCAGTGTCGACCAGCTAGTAAACCACAGGACAAGGGTTCTCTGTGGAGAAGGCCGTTCCAGGAAATCCACATGGGGCTGGTTACCTTGGAAGGGCTGAGCCTCCAGGTTGCCATAGGTGAGGGAGGCCGTCAGGCCCAGGGCATAGCCGCTGACATAGGAGGTGACATCGGATGCAGTGAGAGGCAGGGCCGCCCCCGTGATGCGGTTCAGCAAGCCGGGCATTCTGGTGGCTCCTCAGCTCAGGGCCTGCAGGAGACATGACAGGTGGGTACTGAGGAGAGGCCCACCACCCTCCAAGCCTAATCTCATTTGAGTTCCCTAAAAACTGGAGTCTCATGATCTTCATGTCCCCTGGGGACTTCAGAGTGAGTGAGTGTCCTGAGAGAAGGGGAACACTTGATCACTGGCATCTCATGTCACAGGCAGAAAAGCTATAAGACCTGCTGGTGCTCACCATTGGGGCCAGCCCTGAAATGGCTGACCAAACAATAAGGACTTACTTATTCCTAGGGTCTGTGAGTGGGTGGGAATGAGGGACTCCCTTCTCACCCCACCCCCTGGAAGTCTCCTGATCTCTGGGCATCACATTTTTCTCTGCAAAATGAAGATATTGATTGGGACAGCTCTCTGAGTGCCCTTCCTCGGGCTTCGGAAAAACCAACTCGCTACAGTCAACACTTAGGTTGTTACGGGGTCTAAGTCACCAAAGACACCAAAATCAGGACAGTTGCCATCCTTCCTGGTGGGTCTTTCTTGCTATCCCCCATACCCAA
The DNA here is from genome assembly GCF_903995425.1 of Onychomys torridus. Lineage (NCBI taxonomy): Eukaryota > Metazoa > Chordata > Mammalia > Rodentia > Cricetidae > Onychomys > Onychomys torridus. The sequence goes on from NC_050444.1 coordinate 152,158,184, forward strand.
CACATGGCTAGGGCTGGGACTTCTCTCAGGGAAAGCTCTTGACTCTATCCATGGTCTTCCTTCTCTGTCACCATCTCACAGGTCCTCAGATGCCACATCTACCTGGACTTTATCTCTTACATGTGTCACTCTTCCTGACTGATGCCAGTGGCCAGCAGGCCCATTCCAGCACTCAAGGTGAGCACTCCCCACCATCCCTGCCACCCTCCTTTACCAACCAATGGCTACCAAGGCCCTTTGAATGCAAACCAAACCCCTCACAGCAATCCAGGGCCCATTCCCCACCTAAGCCCTACCCCTCAGCAGTGCAGTTCAAACAGGCTAGGGTCTCTGTGGCTTCCCCTCCTCACCACACTGTTTGCCGCACTGTCTGGAAGTTTCACTCCCAACTTTTATCTAGGACCTTTCTCCTCCTCATCCTTCAGAATGGTAGAGGCCAAACTATCTGCCTAGCATCCTTCATCCCTCTCTCCATCCCATCTTCTCTCCTGTGTTGTATTTCTATCAGTCCATCAGAGCACCGTTAGTCCTGTGAGGTTATTTCATAACTGTTTTCTGTGCTTGGATGTGGGTAGGATCTAATTTGTTCTCCATTGGCCTCTGGATGCCAGCTGAGTGGAAAGAATAACAAATTGCTTCACCCTTTTAACATATAGACCTTCCGGGTGCTGAGTCTTCAGGGCCATGAATGGAGATCTGATAGGTCTCTGAGGACCTCCCACATAGCCAGATGCTTCTGAATGGGAAGCAAAGGGAGTGGGATCCATGGAGGTGGGGTTCTTTCTGGGTTTTCCTCTCTATGTCTGGGCCAGGCAAAGCTTCCACGGCTGGTGACCTTTTGCCTTCTGATGGCACTATTAGTTAAATGCTGATTTTCTGCCCCTTCTGAGGGAAGGTCATGCTTCCTGTCACAGTCCTGTTGATGTCTCCCCTGAGACTGTCAGGTGCTCCCCCATAGCCCAGCCAGCGTCATCTTTTTAATTATCTTCTCCCTTGTGGCTGGAGCCCAGACAGCTCGGCTGGGCTTATCTGCTGACAGGCTGACTGATAACTGGAGGCAGAGAGCTGGGAGCACACTGCTGGTTCCAGTGTTTTGTTGTCTGTCTTGGTGGCCAGAGCAGAGGCCGACCTCTTGCAGGAGGCAAGCAAAGATGCCAGACTTCATTTCCTGTGTGAGCCAAATCCCCCGCTCCATGTGGCCCTCCCTCCTTCTTCTCTTCCAGTTACGCTACTGTTCAGACTGTCGATGGAGGAAACCAGAGGTGCAGTGAACTTGGACTTAAGCTTTGGTACATTCTGGGTAGAGCAGGACAAGGGCATCTTGTCCAGCCCACTCCTCCCACACTGTGCCTCACACCCAGAGAGTGGGTAGCATGGGAGATTCTGCTAACCAAGACCAGACTGACTGTAAAAAGACCCACTGGATGCTGGCCCACAGTAAGGCCAATGACTGACAAATGGGACCCGTGAGATTAAAAGCTTCTGTACAGCAGAGGAAATAATTACATGAAAGGTTGGCCAACAGTGGGAGAAAAATCTCCATCCATCTGACAGAGAGGGTTAGTGTATAGACTGTACACAGGACTCAAAACTAAACAAGAAATAAAATGAGCCAATTGACAAACGACTTAAGGAAATGAACTGTTCTCAAAGAGTGAATTACAAATGGCTGAAACATTTTAAAAAATGTTCAACTTCGCTAGTCACCAGAGAAATGCAAAACCATGCTGAGAGTCCATCCCACCCATCAGAGTGGCAGTCATGTAGAAAATGTGCTACATGATATGGTGGAAAATTTGAAATTCATCAAGAAGAAGGAAGTCACATCATTTGCAGGAAAATGGATGCAGCCAGGGATAATCACATTACAGAAACTAAGCCAGGCACAGAAAGACAGATACCATGTTTTCTTTCGCTTGTGGGTTCCAGATCTTATGTTTATACACACAATCATACACACATATGTGCGTATGCTCATTCATGTATCATGAAAGTGAAGCAAAATTGTCAATGGAGGGCAAATGGCACCAAGGGAAGGAAAAGAGGAGGAACAGAAGTATGTAGGGTGTTCAACACTGTATATATGTACAAAAGCTTGAAAATAATAGATAAATTTTAAAAAGAACCTCCCGGGAGAGGTAGACTTTAAGCCTCAAGGGCCCTTGCATGTTTTCCAGGGCTGATAAGTTTCTACTGTGTTCCAGATCCTCTATAGCCTCCGAGGAGCCGAAGAAAAGACATGGCTTTATCTCAGAGAGTTTATAATCTTGTAATAGATGAAACCAGGGCGTCAAGAAGGCACAGCAAATGACACTGAGAATGTATTAAGCGGCGACAATGCACCAAGCACCCTTATTGTCTCATCTACTCTTTGAAGAACTGATAGGGTGTTCATCTTTCGCTGACAGGACACTGAGGCCTGGTGAGAGACATGCTTGGCCCTGGGTGTGAGCTGAGTGGTATTTGAAGCACATGCTGCCACAATGGACGCCATGTCTGATGTTCTTTCGGAAGGAGCCCGGGGTCATTGGAAAGCAATTATGTTGGATGTCCTTTCCCAGCCTGGGCCTCCAATGGGCAGCAGGCTCTGGGAAATCCTGAGAGACAGGGCAAACCCACCCACACGTCTCCAGGTCCATGTGTGAGAGACCCTGGTCCGGCCTGAAGATGGGATCCAGTATGGGCTGGATGTTCAGTATGTCAGGGTGTGATAGCCAATTATCTTGATTAAGTTAATTTTAGGTGGGGGAAGACTTACCTTAAAAGTGGACAGCACCATTTCCCAAGTGTGGGTCTCAGAACAAAAGAAAGGGAGAAAGCTGGCGTCACATGAGTACTCATGGCTTCTGTGAGTTCAAGGCCAGCCTGGCCTACACAAACTTCTAGGCCAGTGAGGGCTAGTGAGGCCCTGTGTGGTGGTATTGTGTTCCTCGAAATATGGTGTGTTCCCCGAAATATGGTGTGTTCCCCGAAATAAACTTATCTGGGGTCAGAGAACAGGACAGCCACAATATTAAACATGAGGATAGGCAGTGGTAGCACACGCCTTTAATCCTAGCATTTCAGAGACAGAAATCCCTCTGGATCTCTGAGTTCAAGCCCACATTAGAAACAGCCAGGCATGGTGACACACGCCTTTAATCCCAGGGAGTGACAGCAGAAAGTAGAAAGATATATAAGGCGTGAAGACCAGGCACCAGAGCTAGTTAAGCATTTAGCTAGTTAAGCTTTCAGGCTTTGGAGCAGCAGTTCAGCTGAGAGCCACTGGGATGAGGACTCAGAAGTTTGCAGTCTGAGGAAACAAGACCAGCTGAGGAACTGTCGAGGTGAGGTAGCTGTGACTTATTCTGCTTCTCTGATCTTCCAGCATTCACCCCAATAACTGGCCTCAGGTTTGATTTTATTAATAAGACATTTTAAGATTCATGCTACAGCCCTGTCTCAAAACAAAATTTTTAAGAGAGGCCGAGGAAGGCAGGATGAAGGGTTTTAGAGAAGGGATGTTCTGAGTTATCATTTGTTTGCTAGTTCATGTTCCCTGAGAGGCAGATGGAATGATGGGAATGGCATGGGGTGCTAGACCAGTTTTCTCTGGATCTTATGGTGGATGAGATCTCTGTATGAATGCTGTGTGGCTTTCTACGGCATCAAAAGTGGCCTTTGGTGGTTTAGAAATGCTGTATCTCAAAGGATGGCCTCCTACTTGGCCGGGACATTATTTGTATTTACACCTGGTTCAATAAATATTTATAAAGTTAAAATGAATGACGAGTATCAGCGGCCACAAGGACACTAAAGGACACTCAGTGCTAGGTTCCTGGGAGGACAAGGCAGGAGTGACCATAGACACTAGAGGCAGATGTAAGACTGCACAGCTAGAATCTGGCCTGTTCTAGCCACCACTCCATAGTTCCCTACCGTCTACTCTCAACGGGGAAGTCAGAACAATCCTTTGAAGGTAAGAGCCTGCTCATGTGACTGCCATGGTTCAAATCCCCTGCTGTGCTCCATGGATCTTAAGGCCCCTCGGACTGGTTTTCTGTGTCCACGGTTCCGATCACACATTCCGTGGCCTCACTCAGAGTCTCTCTTTCCAGCTCTACTGACATCCTGGCTCCGTTAGCATCTCAGGCGACAATGCATCTGCTCCTGCATTTTGTCTTGACCCAGCATCCTTTGCTCCTTTTTTGCTTTGTCTTTATCTCCATTCACATACCCTCAGCTTTAGACCCCACTGGTGACAGCTCTGTGGTACTGCTCACAACTTCCTGTGTGGAATTTCTTCCTAAGTGCACACACCTGCTCAAATGTGTATTTTGTTTATCTTGTTGAATGTGCCTCTGCACTCTTCCAGAGTATGATTCTATGAGGGTGGGATTTTGTTTTAGCTTGTTTGCTGTTGTATCTGTTACCTAGAGAACAGTGTCGGCACACAGCAGATGCTTGGTGAATGGAGGAAACCCACTCCGAGTGCCTTGAGCATATAATTTGGCAACATGTATTAGAGGCACCTACTCTTTCCATCATTCCTTAAAATCTCTTATTATGTTTCATTTACTGTGTGTGTACATGACGAAGCACGCCCGTGGAAGTCAGGGAACAACCTGAGGGAGTCGATTCTCTCCTCCCACCACGTGGGTTCCAGGAATCAAACTCAGGTGGTACGGTTTGGTTGTAAACACCTTTTCCCTCTCTGGGACACCTTGATGGCCCCTTTCTATCCCTCCTTTATAGACAAAACACCAAGGTTCAGAGAGGTAAGAGGACTTGTCCGAGCTCCCACAGCTGGGAAGTGATGGGGCTTGGAGCTGAGCCCAAGCAGCCGGACTGTGGAGTCCACATGCTTAACCGTGAGGATACACTGCTCTCTGTAGTGAGCTTTCCTCTAAGCTGTGGTGTGTCTACATGCTTAACTGTGAGGATACACTGCTCTCTGAAGTGAGCTTTCCTCTAAGCCGTGGTATGTCTACATGCTTAACCGTGAGGTTACACTGCTCTCTGTAGTGAGCTTTCCTCTAAGCTGTGGTGTGTCTACATGCTTAACTGTGAGGTTATACTTCTCTCTGCAGTGAGATTTCCTCTAAGCCATGAAGCGTCTACCTGAGTGTTCTCTTGGCTCCTCCTCTACCCAACCCTGTTGCTTTCTTGCTCTCCTCTGGACCACCTCTATAACCTCCTAAGTGGTCCCTCAACCCAGCCATTTTCTTTTGGAACTTCGTTATCACCACACACATGTGTATGTGCTTACACACACGCACACACACCTCCATTTCTCCTGAATCGGCCTCCATTGCCTTTATCTAACCTAGAACATTCTTTAAGGCCTTCCGTCTGGGGCCACCTCTCTGACCAGTGCCACCTCCAACCAAGTCCTGGTATCAGCCTTCCTTCAGACACTCTGACCTCACTGCAGCCCTAACAGGCTGGTTTTTTTGTTTTTGTTTTTTTGGGTTTTATTTTGCCACCCTGGGACAATTCTCTGCCTTTTGAAGTCCCATTCATCATGTTCATCATGCAAGGCCTATTCTCCCATACCCTCCTCCATTGGTGTGTGTGTGTGTGTGTGTGTGTGTGTGTGTGTGTGTGTGTATCTTTATGGAATGTGTGCATGTGTCTGTATATGGAGTATATATGTATTTATATGGAGTGTATGTGTTTCTGTATGAAGTGTGTGTATCTGCATGGGATGTGTGTATGTGTGTGTGAGGGAGAGGTATGTATTTGTTCGGAGTATGTGTGTATGTATTTGTGTATATCTGTATTGAATATGTGTATATGTATCTGTATGGTGTGTGTGTGTGTGTGTGTGTGTGTGTGTGTGTGTGTGTGTGTGTCTGTCTGTCTGTCTGTCTGTCTGTCTGTCTGTGTCTATGTGTAAGTATGTGTGGAGTGTATGTGTGCAGGTCCATGATCACTTGTGTAGAGGCCAGAGTCAACCTCAGGTATTGTTCCCAAGGCCACCTTCTACTTTTTTTTTTTTTTTTTTTTTTGAGACAAGGTCTCTCACTGTTAACTGGAACTTACTGATTTGACTAGATTGGCTGAACCAGCAAGCTCCAGGGACTCATCTGTCTGTACTCCCTCAGCACTGGGACTGTAAATGCTTGGACATTTTCTTACATGGGTTCCAAGAATCAAAATCAGGTCTTCCTAATCAATTGGCAAGCACTCTACTGGCTGAACTGTCTCTCCAGCCCCATGAAGGCCATTCTGGACATGCCTGTCCATCTGATATTATCCCTCCATGGCTTCCATATCCATGGCCCCTTGTCTATCACATTCCATATCAAGGCATGGCAACCATCCATCCATCATGTACAGGCTGATGAGTTCTCTGAGAGCATTGGCTGTGACCTCTTTGCCTCTTGTCCCAGTGTCCTCTGTTAAGCTTGGTTCAAAGAAAGAGCTTCAAGGGTACCTTGAAGGCCCTCTGTCCTGATGGACACTATTAGGGTTCATATCTATGCACCACTTTACAAGTTCAAACCGAGCATGTCACAGCTCTTCAGAGGCCAACCGTGATGGGCACCACCTTGCCCCTCACCCCCACCCCCTTCTACAGCCCATTGTCCCTGTCCTAAGCTGCTTCTCAGTTTGTGCTGAGGATGGGGAAAGCAACAGGGACAGGAAGGAGCAGGTAGAAGATTGCTGGAATCTGAATTTCCAGCTCTCACAGGCAGGATGGGGAGCACCTATATTAGGGTTCCTGGGGCCCAGGGGTGTCCACACTCTCTTGCTAGGGGACTTTGATACTTTAAAAAAGAGATTTAGAAAGGGCTGGGGCTATAGCACTTGTTCAGCATATGCACAGGGCCTTTTGATTCCTGGCACTGCCCAAAAAGAAAAAAGCAAGCAGGAAGGCAGGAACCTGCCTGGTGTGGCTGGGTCTGTGTTCAGAACAGTCCTGGAGCCCTACTGGGCATTAGAGCCCAGGGAGCCGCTCACAAAGTAATAGGCCCAACAGCCCTGCTATTCTGATACTGTGTGTCTTGACTATCTGACTTAACACTCTGAGTCTTTAGCTTTCTCCGTTCATGCAGAGTAGAGAAGTTCCCACAGATCTCTGCTCATCAGAGCTCTGACCGGGGTCTCATGTTGGAAATGAAATGTCTAACTGATAACAGCTCAACCCATTACTGTCTCAGATGTGGCCGTTCGGCTCTATCCTGGCATTCTGGAATCTTCACAACCCCAACCTAACCAGATCCTCCCACCCCAGATCATATACCAAAAGGGTGGAGTCCCCTGACTGAGTGGACTCGGTCGAGCTTGTACTAGACAGAGTACAAATTCATCACTTGAGTCTGGGCTTAATCCCACCCTCTTACCTCAGTTTGGGACCTTATCCTCCTCTAGAAAGCCCTTTCACTTTCTTTAGGGAACTCAGGCCCCAACCTCGGACTGGCAACCCAATCCTTCCATCAAAGTGGACCATAGTCAATGTGTTCCAAGAGTCTGAGTCAATTGTACCAGGCTTCTAGAATTTTAGGGGTCTCACATTCTGGTTTCCAGGCTCTAAGCATCCCTATTCCAGAATCACAATCCATGAGTCAGCTCGATTGCATTTATCTCATCCTGCAGCTCATCAAGACTTCCCATCATTACTCTGAGCTCCATCTTCTGGTGTTACTGGCTTAACCTGGGCCCTGAGGGAATCTTAGTTACTTTCAAAGCCCAGCACCAAGGCTTCCATCTCCATGGAGCCCTCCAAGTCCTTCCTGCAGTGAGAGCCAGCGATTCTCATGTCTTGTATTTCGTTTGGGTGTGCTGTGTTTTGTCAGCAGATGCACATGGCATGCCTACTGAATTCGAGAGTCTGTGCCAGGTCCAGCGGACAGCCAGAGTCAAGACAGACATGGTCCTTGTTCTCATACTTTGTGTCCTCTTCCTCATTCACCCAACCAGGACCCATTCTCCTAGAACTGGAGGCAGGGATTCTGTCTACAGGCACAGGCAGGGATTTTCTGGACAGGATCCCAACAGCATGAGAAATAATTGCCAGCACTGACAAACAGAATCATACAAAACAATCAACAGAGACAACCTACATGAAGGGAACACGTATTTGCCAACTACACACCAGACAGGAAAATTAATATCTAGGATATGTAAAGAACCGAAGAAATAAACGCTAAAAACCAAATGAGACAGTCAGTACACAGGCTAATGAACTGAACAGACAGTTCTCATGAGAAGAAACACAAATGGCCAATAAACAGTTGAAGACATATTCAACACTCTTAGTTACCAGGGAAATGCAAATTAAAACTGTTCTGAGACCGTCTCACTCTAGTCAGGATGGTTGTCATTGAAAGGAAAAATGACAGCCAACAGTGGTGAGGATGTGAAGAGAGAAAAACCCTCATGGCTCCTGGGAATATAAAACCACACAGCCACCATGGAAATCAATACAGAGTGCCCTCGAAAAAGAAAGAAGGGAAAAAAAGAAAAAGAAAAAAGAAAGAAAAGGAAAGGAAAAACAGAATTCTGTATCATACAACCCAGCCATGCTACTCCTGAGTATTCCCCTGAAGGACTCCAGGTTGAAACATCACAGAGACATTCGCACACCCATATTGATCGCTACACTGTTCATACAACTAGGAAATGAACCAGCCTGCACGTCCTTCCATAGATGAATGGATAAAGAAAATATGGTACATAGTCATAGCAGCTGTTATGCAGCTATAAAGAAAAGTGAAATCATGACATTTGTAGGAAAATGGGTGGAGTAGAAAATCATGATGTTAAGTGAAATAAGCCAGACTCAGAAAGACAAACAAACACCTCATTTTCTCACCCGTGCAGAACCTACATTTAAAGTTACATATAGGTGTAGGGTCTGCATGCATGTGTGGAGGTCATGAAACCAGAAAGGGGATTATGAGAGGTGGGAAGAGATCTTAATGGAGGTGGGAAATGGAGAGTAATGGAATATCCATGGAATATGAAAGGACCAAGAAGCTGGATATGGGGAGAGTGCATCAGAGGCAGTGGGAGAGGGGAACTAGTGGGGGGCTAGCCTCAAAGACCTCCTCTCAGGGTCCAAAGGAGAAACTGTAATAAGCGAGGGAAAAACTAATATCTGATGGTGAAGGAATGAATCTGCTCACACAGTGATCCTTCTCTGCATGTCTCTTTATTCTCTCTCTCTCTCTCTCTCTCTCTCTCTCTCTCTCTCTCTCTCTCTCTTCTCTCTCCATTTTATGATGACTGCATTTCTCCCTGTATAATCCTGCACCCATAACAGCTCGTGATAATGGCTCCTGACAGGGACAGTGAGGACAAAGTAATACCAACACATTTGCGTAAAGAAGCCTAGATGCAGCCCATTCCTTTGTATGTGAACCTACCAAATTAAATAGTAAAACGATCCCTGTCTTCCATCTTGGTGTGGACCAGTAGTTGATACTGAATAGTGAGTGGGCAGGATGTGGTATCACATGCCTGTAATCCCAATTCTTTGGAGACAAAGGAGGAAAAACCTTAGTTTGAGGCCAGTCTGAACCATATACCAAGACCCCATAGTGAACAAATAATAAATGGATGTCGTGTACTCTCTTTGTGGATGAGTGGATAGGATAGACTGCATTATCAAGAGGTGAGACTAAGGTGTTGGCTGTGGCTCACAGGACCCCATCACAGAGGCATCTGTATACTTCTTTGGAGAAAGGATCAAGACAGAGAATGCCCAGCCTTTCTGTCCTTGGTGTCCTCCCCCTTGCTTGGGAGCATGGAGTCTGGCCAGTGCTGATGTCTAAGACAGTCAACATCAAGGAGGCAGAGGCCCAGGCTGTCCACACTTCCTGAACTTTCTGGCTAAGAGGGAGTGACCTGCCGGAGAAGGGAGAAACGAGCAGGTGGCTTCTGAAAACTCCAGAAGAAGGAGGGTCTCCATCAACATTTTTAGCTACTTGGAGGTGTGGCTTAAGTGCAGATGTTGCTGGCTGGCAGGTGGCCTGCTCCCTGGGGCCTCAGGGAGGTGGCACTGCTGAAGTCTTCTCAAACAAGACCACATGTTGTTAGGAAAATTGGATTCCGTCTACACAAATCCAGTTTAAGCCACCCTTCTGCGGTGCCTTTAAAGGTGAACTTACCCGCCCCCGCCGAGCTGCCAGCATCCCTGGATCCCTGTGGAAAGGCACTAAATGGATTTTTATGTGGCTTCCAGCCTTGTCCCTGCCTCTAGCCCATGCCTACCTGCCTGCGGAGGAGTGAACAGGATGATGGACAGAGGAAGGGCTCGTCTAAAACTGTCCTTTAGAGGTGGCCTTTTGCACTAGAATGCTAAAGAAAAGAGAGTGATCACTGACCTGTGTCCCTCTCCAAACACCTCTGCATGATGTAAAAAAACAGACAAGAGAGCTGATTTCTGCTCCTGGAATCTTACTTTGTCTCCATGTCTACCATTCCCCAGCTGGGAGTATCTTTGAAATTCAGTATCTCTACTCCATGCAATGGTGAGGTGGCAGGGGCCATGGGGAGGATGCAGGAGAGAGGCTGTGCATAGGATGCTCACTTAGCTTTGGTCCCCAGCCATGGCTGGCTACTGCTTTATCACTTCTTTTCTTAGGATGCTGTCCCACTCATTCACCCCACAACTTAGACTCTATCTGGGCCCTTGAACTTCTGGCATTTTCTATGATGACCCTGATCACCCAAAGCTCCCCACCCCTGATCTGCATCCAGGCATCCCAGGGCTCCTGACTACATGTGTTGGCATCAGAACATGTTCATTGTCTTAGCTTCCCTCTGAGATTTTAGGTAAGTTAGTGACAAGTTGTGAGGCCTCTCTCCACCACAGGCTGCCATCTGCACAGGGAGGCCATCTAGGTGGCAGAGAACACTGGATAGACAGTAAAAGCCACCAGGCCTGAGTACCAGCTATGCCACCCATTCAGTATAGACCCCAGGCTGGGACTCCTGCTATCACACAAACTGCCTTGACCAGGCCTCTTGCGGCCACACACAGAATAGAGGGTGGGCCATGGAGATTGGAGGGTTACAGGTTTAGGGTCTTCTTTCTAATATTTCTAGAAATGTGAGACCTAGGGGTAGGAACCAGAGATGTCATTGTCTGTGTCTTTTCAGCATACAGAAGAGTGCCTGAAAGAGTTAAAAAGAAAGAAAGAAAGAAAGAAAGAAAGAAAGAAAGAAAGAAAGAAAGAAAGAAAGAAAAAGAAAGAAACAATGATACACAGGCACAATGCCAGATATAACCCTGAATACTTTCTATGAGGAGGTGTGGGTAATCCTCAGGCCAGGCCAGGAAAGCAGGCATGGCTACTATCCTACCACCCCCATTTTTCAGGCAAGAAAATTGAGACCTGGAATGGTTCCATCCCCTGCCAAAGGTGACCCATCCTCGGACGGTAGGGCTCTGGCTTGGGTGGTCACTGAACCATATCACCTTTCAATGCTTGTTTACTGAATGAGTGACCTGGACAGGATGACCCCCATCAAGCTGTGCCCAGGCCAGATGACATCTAGTAGAAGAGTGAATGCCATGCTTTCTTTCTTAGTGGGCAGTCCCGGGTCTGAGGGACTTTTTGAGACACAGCACAGGTCAGGCCAGAGGTCATGACTTGTGTTGCATCCTCACCACCCTGACCTTTTGAAGAACTGCTTGTTCACTACTTAGTCTGTCTGTCAGATTTGGGGGAATTTCGGGAGGGCCCTCCATGACCTCATTTGATTTCTATAAGGCAGATCATCTCTTTTCAAGGGAGCAAACTGATACCAGAGTGGTTAAGTAAGCCTCCAGGTCACACAGCCACATGGTGATAGAGGCAGGATTTGAACCTAAGTTTGGGAACCTACTGTTTGGACCATGGCCCCCTGCTGCTCGCTACCTTCAACCAGTTCATGTCTCATGGCTCAGTTAGTGTCCCTGAAGCCAGCTTGCTCTTACTCAGATTTCACTTGATTCTGGGTTTACCCTCAGGATTCCTCATCACCCTGGTTCCCGTCCTTGGGGTGCGGTGAAGGTTTCTAACATGCAGGTCAGCCTCATTGCTCTCCTCCTGCAGTCAGCACTAGGGACGTGACCTCTATGGGAGAGTGACTGAATGAAAGGGAGGGGGAAGTCTCAACATGGCTCTCCCCAGGCGTTGGCACCAAGTTGCAGGAGAACCAACCTGGGACATGGTCTGCTGCCCTCCATGCCACTAGGCTTATGAAAAGGTGATTTGTGGATTCAGAGCCCCTCCCCCCCCAGACTCCAAACAGACTGCTGCTATGGGGTCAGTGTGCCTGGATTATCACCTGGTTCCTTGGGAGTCTCTAAATGTGAGCATCACTTTGTTTTGATTTAGAGATGATTGGAGTAAATACAAGAGGAATTAAGAAACCCACCTGGGGCAGAGGACTAGTAGTAGGTGATGATGTAGGAACAGAACCCTGGCAGTGCCATGTCCCTGTGTTTCCTATGATGTCATAGCAATACCCAGAGATAGGGGATTCCTTAGCCACCTGAGAAAGCCTTCTCTTTCTGAGAGGCCCAGATACCAACTGGAGGTGTTAGCAATGGAGACTAAGCCAAGCAGTGTCCTAGGTGAGAGAGGAGGCAGCGGGCTCAGTCGGCCTGGAAGCCAAAAGCTCTTGCCTTAGATCCCTGAAGGATTTCAGCTTGAAGCTGGGCTCTGGTGTGTGCCATCCAATGATGTGGCACATTACTTTACTTGGCTAAGCCTTTGTTTTCTGACCTGTGGGAAAGGCGCAGTACTCAAGCCCACTGCCCGGTGCCATCAGGAGGAAGTGCAACAGGCCTGGGATGGATGCACTGCACACATGAACCAGCTCACATTTGTTTGGTTTTTTTGTATTTGCTATATAGTGCAGGCTGGCCTCGAACTCATGATCAGCCCTCCTGCCCTATCATTTTGAGTGCACCTCCATACCCAGAGTTTTGGCTGACTTTTGAAGGCATGTTGGTGGCTTCTTCCTGTGTAGAGGTCATAGGAGGACATGGCCAAGGTAGCCAAGCTCAGACCTTTAAAAGGGCTTGTGCGTGATCTCTTCAACACAGACTACCTCAGAAAAATCTCCGGTAGCTTAAAAAAAGTAGAAATGATGTAATTAAAAGTTGTCCAGGGAGCTTTTACCTTGTGACCAATTAACATTTTCAAATTCAGTAGTGAGTCAGCAGAGTACTGCTGTTCATTCATTCATACCTCATGTAATTTGTACTCAAGGCACTTCCTCATCCATAAACGTTAAAGTGCTAAGAGCCAGGAGAGAGAAAAAACGAGACAAAAGCCAGCAGCCCTGTGATCCATCTTAAGGGCCAGGGGACCTGGCCTCAGATGGGATGCAAAGGAGGGCTGAGTCTTCTGTTAAGGCTAATCTGCTGCCCTGCTAAGCTTAGACCTGCAAGGGACTGGAGCTGGACTCCCCTGGAAGTCTCATTTGCTGATTAGAGCTGAGAGCCAGTGGCTGGGGTTGCTATTGGGAGCTAAGATTCCGGAAACGGCTCTTCCAGGTTAATCTCTCCATTCTGCCCTATGTCCTGCGAGCGTTCTGACAGGCTCCCCTGTTCTTGTGGTTAAACCTACAGTGATCTGCATGCTGCTGAGCAGATCTGGGCTCTCCTTGTCATAGAGACAGGGCAGGCTGCACGCCCCTGCCCCCTTGAAAACCTGAGGTGTGTCTCGCTTCAGCCCATGAGCTAAGTGGAAGTGAACTCCTTCCCTTCTGGACTAGAGAGGCTTAGAAAGCCAGTGTGAGCTTCACGGTGTCCTGTTTCCTGCCATCGCCGCCTTGGAAGCATGTGTGAAGGAGTGATGGCATTCCATGATGACATGTGACCTGCTTTGGACATGTGCCATGAACGTGTGCCTATTCTTACTGCAGCGTAATCAAACCTGGTTAGTGAAGCCATGGATGTTCCAGTCTGCAAGCTAAGGTGATGGCCAGGGGCAGAAGCTACAATACCAGGAGGCTAAGGTGTGGTGGAAGAGGGCACTGACCACTGGGCTCACTGTGATATAAACTCCACAAAGACAGAGCTTTTGTTTGCTTTCAACAGTGTTCAGCAGAGTGGCTAGCACCCAGTGGGTGCTCAGTAGATGCTGAATAAATGAACAGAGGATATGAGGTGAGGTGTGGTAGTAGCCCATGAAAGCAATCAGCCCAATAGATGAAAGTGCCTGATTTCGGCAACAGCTCACAGTTCCCTGCTCATCCATTCACTTACTCAACTCACAAGTGCTGAAACACAGACTGCAGAAGGGCTCTGTACCTCCCCCAGCCACGGCCCCAAGTAACCAGATCAGACTTGAATCCACTTAAAACAGTGACCAGGTTTCACGGGAAATGATGAAGAAAGTTTTCAATTGGGATTTTATTTTGAAAAAAAAAAAACAAAAACAAAAACAAAAAACAAAAAAACAAAAAACAAAACTTGAAAACAGAATCCTGGGTCAAAATAAGATTATAACTGAATATTAAAACTTTCAATGAAGCCAGGCAGTGGTGTTGCATGTCTTTAATTCCAGCACTTGGGAGGCAGAGACAAGTGGATCTCTGAGGTCAAGGCCAGCCTGGTCTACAGTGCAAGTTCCAGAATAGCCAGTGCTACACAGAAAAACCCTGTCTCAAAAAAAAAAAAAAAAAAACAACCAACCAACCAAACAAACAAACAACTTTCAATGAGCAAAGAACAAATCAAGTATTGAGTTGGGTAGGCACAAGTTTTCTAGAGAATTCTCTGTTTAGCCCACTGTGACTTTTCATACTTCAATTTTCTCTTTTTCTGTCATTCATTGGCCTAGTGTCCAGGTTCTCCTTTGTCTATGGCATTAAGTGGTATAAAAGACCCAACATCCCCTCTAAATCTCCTCACTGAATCTCATGGCTTCCATGAGATTTTGGTTCCATGGTATAATCCTTTGGCTTTCTATGGCCATCATTTCTCCTACGTAACAGCCTCCAAGATACTGATGGACATAGGTGCCGACTGATGGGCAGGGATTGACCATGGGCTTTGAGCAAAGGCAGGTGCTTATGCTGATCATTTGCATATGTACACAGTTCATTAGTATTCTTCTGTGATGTGGACTTTGTATATGATGTGTGTGTGTGTGTGTGTGTGTGTGTGTGTGTGTGTGTGTGTGTGTGTATGTATGTGTGTATGTGGTGTAGTGTATGTGTTGGTTTTATGTCATGTTGGCATAAGCTACAGTCATTTGGGAAGAAGATCTCTCAATTGGGAAAATGCCTCTGTAAGATTGGCCTGTAGACAAATCTGTTGGGCATTTTCTTATTAATGACTGATGTTGGAGGGCCCAGGCCACTGTGGATGGTTCCACTCCTGAGCTAGGTGCTATAAGAAAGCAGGCTGAGCAAGCCACAAGGAGCAAGCCAGTAAGCAATACTCCTCCATGGCTACTACATCAGCTCCTGCCTCCAGGTTCCTGCTTTGGTTCCTGTCCTGACTTCCATCAGTGACAGAGTGTGACCCGAGAGTCATAAGCTGTAATACACCCTTTCCTCCCCAAATGACTTTTTCTAATGGTGTTTTATCACTGGAATAGAAACTGTAAGACTGTGTGTGTGTGTGTGTGTGTGTGTGTGTGTGTGTGTGTGTGTCTGCCTATGTGTGTGCTATGTGTGTGCATGTGTGAGTATGTATGCATATGTGTATATGTGTGTGTGTGTGTGTGTGCATATGTGTGTTTGAGTGTGAGTGTGTGTATATAGATGACTTTTTAACATCTGCAAAATGGGAATGAAATCTGACACCAGGGTAAGGGTCTGGCACAGTCAAGGAGCACACTAGCCACTGGTCTCCTTTCCAACTGTCCCCTCTTGCTTTTACAAGTTCATTCCCAGGGCCAGGAGACAGTGAGGCAAGGGACTGGAGGTGAGCATCCCTCAAGCTCTTATCTCAAGCTGTTCCCACTTACCAACTCTCTGCTCTCTCTCTAAGTGGCTCACCCTCTCCCCGCTGCAGGGAGTGAGCAGATAATCCATGTGTGCATACCACAGCTTCTGTGCCCCAGCCTGTCACGGCCCCAAGGCACTTGCTTCTTGACCAGCTCACAGAGTTCAAATTCAAGAGCCCTTCTTGTGGACATTGGTTGACATAAGCTCAGGAAATAGATTACCACCCTCTCCAACCTGAGCCCTTATTTCCTCAAGAACAGAAACCCAACACCCAGCCAACCTGGCATCAGGTGGTATCCAATGACTCAGTGGCTTTCATTCCTGTCCCCTTTCCCACCGTGCCCTGCCTGATCTTGCAGACTGACTCAACACTCTTGAAACCAAACATTTCTTCTCCTTCTGTGCCGACGCACACAGCCCAGCCCTAGAAAACACACTTCCCTGCCTCCCTTTCCATGTGGCCATGCTTCTGTTGCTTCCCTCACACCTTTGGAAAGCCTTCTTAGTCCTTCATGAGCACCCTGGACCCCAACCTTAGTCCCTCCCATGAGTACCCTTGGCCCCAATCTTAGTTCCTCATTGATCACCTTTGACCCCAAATCTGCTTTCCATAAAGAATCCAGGCATGCTGAGAGTCCCAAGTGTCAACTCTACTGCTGGGTAAGTGCCCCAGAGGCTAAGGAGAGAAGCAGGGGGAGTTAACAAGATCAAAAGACTTGTGTGCCCCGCACTATGTGCTGGAGTCATGTGTGGTCCACTGACTCAGCTGACCCATTTCTACACACACACACACACACACACACACACACACACACACACACACACACTGCTGCCAGACATTGCTGGCCTTGCCAAGTTTGGCTGAAGGAAGGGAGCCTGTGTGCCAGGAGGGTCGACAGGAGGGTTGACAGGAGTTGACTATTGGGCTCTGAAGCCAAGTCCTTGCAAGGGATCAGTAGGGAGGCCCTGTGAGAAACCACAGCACCCAGCAAAACCTGAAGCAAGTAGAAGCCCAAGACCATGGTCTTTATCCAGGACCCCCAGGTGCCCCTTCCTCTGTCCCTTTTCCTCAGGGTATCTATATAGATGGCCTCTCCAGGGCTACAGTCAACACCACCTGTCTGGCCATGAGAGAACAGCCAGTCAGAGGAGGTGCTCTCTGGGAGAACAGCTCTGAGAGGCAGAGAGCCAAAGCCCAAAGCTGGCCAGGTTAGTTCCAAAAGGTGTCTTAGTGGGCACCCCAATCCTTCCGACCAGGGTATATTGTTGCCATGCAGGTGTGTCTCTCCATAGCCTGGACAACTTGACTCATTGCCAGATGGCCAATGGCTAGGGAACATCCTGAGAGCATCATCTGGCCCAGATTTGGGGATAGTGGTTATGATAGCAGGCCACAGGCCCCTAAGCTTCCCAACTCCTGAGACTATAGTAGAAGGATGTTCCCAGACCAAGCCACTCCCATGCCAGACATCTTGTCCTGTCTCAATCAGTGGGGTCCACAGATCACCCAGGGGGACACAGTTCCCGTACTGCCTTGAGCCATGGGCTATGACCTGAGCTGAGTTAGAAACGGCCCAAGCACTGCTCATGGAGATGAATAAACATCCCAAAGCTGAAGGACATTGCATTCATATGTCAGACCTTGGGGGCCCTGCTCAGTCACCCCATGGTCAGGCTTAACCTAACAATCTTAATTCACATATATGCACGTACACACACTCTTATTCCCTTCACATCACTGGTTAAAGCATATTGCATGTGCACTCCTGAAATGTGAACATGTTTATATACGTGTATGTGACCCTCTTATCTACTCATGTGGCTTGCTTCATACATGTCACATCACTACTTCCAGGGACATATCCCTCCAGAAGTGTGCTTCTATATGTCTCCCCAGGACATAGTGCACATACATCATGTACCCCTGGGTTCAGCCCCCAGTCTGATACTAGTTAACCACAGAGTTCTGTGCCCTTGGTTGCCCCTCCTCCAAGTGAGAGAGCTGCAGGTCACCCCATGCCCTTTGGCTTCTGCCCAGTTTCCATGACTTGCTTAGTTTAGATGGGTGGACACAGAAAACAGGCTTAAGTCTCAGCAGAGAAAGTAAAGAAGAGTGCTGTCTGGAGAGAGAGAGAGAGAGAGAGAGAGAGAGAGAGAGAGAGAGAGAGAGAAGAGATGCCTGTTGCTTTTCACAGTGGAGGAGGGGCTAGAGGGTTCTGGCCCCCAACTCCCAAGCCTCCTGTGCCACTGGCTGGGACAGGAGCATCAGAATAAAATACTAGGACTTCCTAGGACCTCCGGAGCTGCAGCAGGAGATATGAAGGGACTTCCAGCAGGGGCTTGATATGTTAGCAGAAATCACCATTCACAGTGCCAAGTCTCCCGACCCCACCACCTCTCACTACCCAAGGATGACCTTTCTATTCAGAATCTTCTTACCTCCAGGTTCCCAGGACAGGACGTGAGAGCTCAGGGAAGAAGGCACACTCAGCCAGCAGCATTGGAGACAGTCACACGCCAGGCACCCAGAGGGCAGCAGGCGCGAGCCTGGAGCTTGGCAGTGAAGGTGGGCAGCCTGCAGAGCACTGACTGCTCTGGAGCCCTAGAGGACAGATTAGAAATGATGGGGACAGGGAGAGGGTGGAAAGAGGCGGCAGGGATGGGAGGCTGAGACAGAGAGATAAAGAAAGACAGAGACTGAGACATAGAGAGGAGATGATGAGAGAATTATACACAGAAAACAGACACTAAGGAAGAAAAGGGAGAAGGCGTGGAGAAGAGACCGAGGGAGGGAGAGGAGAGAGAGGGAGAGAGAGAGAGCCCGGGAGCCATGGGAGCAACATGTGGTTACATCCTTACTTCTGATGCTGGAACCTCCTGAGCCCCTCCACACAGAGTGAGCACACAGCACACAGTCACTTTCACACAGACTCCCCGTGCATATACACTCATGCACACCCTCTGCACTTAGGATGAGGTCTTTTCTCCTTGCACTGCAGAGCACTGGTTGCACCAACCCTTACCTTGTCCCAGAAGCAACATGTGTAAGGGCGAACACTTCCTCTCCACACAGTCGCTGCAGCTGCCTCCCTGTGCCCAAAGCTACTGGAGAGGGCTCCCAAGCTAGGCTCTGGTACCCAAGCCCAGTGCCTGGCTGCCCTGGCAGCTGGCTTGATCAATGCCAACATTGCGATGGCTGTTTAGGTGGCCTGCAGGAAGCCAGCCATTTGTTTTGTCAGAGCGTAACCATGACAATCACCCCAGGCTCACACGGCAGTGCAGCCTTCCCCCACCCTGCGCCCTCCCTCCCCCCTTCTCCTGAGCACCAGAGGAAGCAGGAGGCCACTGAGCAGCCTTGGCTAACCCCTGCAGGGGCTGATATAGCAAATGTCTGGCTTCCAGGGACATCAGGCTTTTGGGCAGCCCCTCCCGAGGGTGGGGGAATAAGTCACCTCACCTTGAGGCAATTCAGTGCTGGACAGAGAGCCCCCAGGGACCTGACTCTGGACCTAACCTCCCCCACATCCCAACGCTGTTCCTCTGCAAGCCCATTTGTGAGACAGCTAATACAAGCTGTCACTCCATTTCCCCCCAAGAGGCCATGATGCAGGCAAGCAGATGGCCCTGGGTACCGTGGTCCCAGGCAGTAAGCAGATCTGCCAGTGTCTTTGGTGAGTCCCAAGCCATCACTGGCTACCCAGGGCCAGGCCAGTCATGGGGGAAATTTTCTAGGCAGCTCCAGGAAGTGGGGCCTTTTGGGTGACTCAGAGAACCAAGGGCTTATTAAGATCAGACCAGGTAGATCTAGAATCCACATGGCCAGACAGGTAGAAATACCAAATCTAAAATTCAAGCCCCGAAGTAAGGATTCTGAAGATGAGGATACAAAGGGTGGCCGATAATAATAACATAAATTATCCAGGGACACAAGGTGGGGCGAATAATGGCTGTGTGCCTCAACTCATTAATCCATAAGGAAAACTCCAAGAAGGAAGTTTTTCTCCCAGTTTATTGAGAAACTGCTTATAGAGAAGAGTGACTTGCCCAAGGCACACAGCTGAGCAATGGCAGACAGAGCAGGGCTGCATGAGCTCACCCATCAGACTCTGCTGGAAACATCCCATTCTATCCTATTGGCCTTTAACAGACATCACTATGTGCCAGGCACTCTGTGCAGAGCTGGGGAGCCCTGTGTGTGGAGCTGGGGAGCACTGAGTTCTTATCAACATTGGAGGTAGCTGCTACATTTCTTTCACGAATGAATGCAGAGAGGTGAGGCTCTTAGTTGAAGGTGCCAAAAGGGTTGAGAGCCGGGCTTCACACTTAGGTCTGCCTCTCCATTTCTTTACCCTACCTTCCCCATCTGACACTTCATTGGACTTTGCTTAGAGAGGTTGGATTCTGGAAGTCTACTAGGGGTGGGCAGTATACACAGTGGGTGCTTTGGTGTAAGGGAATAGAGATTTTAGAGCTTTCTCCTTGCGGTCATAGATGATCTGGTTTTACCCAGAAGTCCTTGAGCCGGTGATTCCACAATTAGACAGCCACATTAGGATTCTGAGGGACTTTCATTAGACATGCCACTTGGAGTCTCAGGTCTCGTCCATCTTGATAAATATGGGCCAGCTGATAGTGACACCCAGCAGAACTTTGGAGAACAGTCTAGGGAGGGATTTGGAGGACTGCTGGGGAGAGGCGGGGGGGTGGGGGGGTGGGGGGGGGGGGGGGGGAGTATTGCCTGGTGTGGAACACAACCTGTTTAGAATCGGTTATTTCACCTGGATTCTCCTTAGTCCCTGGGGTGGGGTACTGACCTCCACAGAGAAGGAAGCTGCTGTCATGGGCAAGGAAAGTTGGTCTGAGGAATGCCAAGCTTCCCCTAACCTCTGAGGACAGCCTGAGGTACAAGATAAAGTTCCCTTTGGCTTCTTATACTCACCCACCACAAACCAGTCTGGGCTAGTGTTTGGATGATAAACACAGAGACCCCCAGGACCCTGGAAGAGGTAAATGAAGGCACTGACTACCCAGCAGGCTTCTGTGCTACTCTGAAGCTCCCTGTAGCCAACCTGTTGAACCCTCATCCTCATCCAGTGTAGAGCAAGCTTGAGAAAGTGAGAAGAGAAATCTCAGCCATATTCAAACTCAGTCCCCAAGAGTCCCCAAGTCCAGTGTCCTGGCAGCGATGCCATATGGCTTCCAGCAGCCTGGAATGCTCATGAAACCTTTATTAGTACAGAGGATCCTGGTTCCCTAGAACCAGGGCTTAGGGAACATAGTCATCTACAACTCTACCCCACCTCCACCCCCAAAACTCTCCAGTTCTCAGGCCCCATGAAGGTCGAGATGGCTGCTGCAGGACCCTGATTGAGTTCCTGTCCTGACTTCCTTCAATGATGAGCAATGCTGTGGAAGTGTAAGACAGATGAAGCCTTTCCTCCCCAACTTGCTTTTTGGTCATGGTGTTTCGTCACAGCCATAGAAACCCTAACCAAGACACATTGTCTTATTGCAGCATTAGAAGAGAAACCAGGACACTGTGTGAGTATAAGGATGTGAGTTTGGATCTCTAGACCCCATTGGACTCGATAGGGCACTTCTGTAGTTCTGGTGAACCCACAATGAACAAGAGGCTGAGACAGGAAGAACCCCACCAGCTTGCATGCCAGATAACTTGGTGTATGCATTGGTGAACAAGAGAACCTACTTCAAACAAGGAAGAAGAAAAGAACTAGCCCCAGAGGTTGACCTGTGACCTCCACATGTGTGCTGTGGTACTGGTGTATCTTCACTCACAGCCAAGGATGGACATACACAAAGATCGAAAAGAAAAAGAAATATCTGTTTTGCAATGGGCCCTCCATTCAGCATGCACACCCACCATCATCCCACCTAGTCAGCCACGCCAAGCCCAGAGTGCACATCTCAGGATGGTGCTAGGCTGACTGAGTGGCTACAGGTTCATGAAAATGACCTGAAATGTGGCCAGATGCGAGATCAGAGCAGCCAACTGGTGAGGACAGCAAGTGACTACCTTCAAAGTACTTTCCAGAGCCTCCTCCTCTTGAAGGCTGCATGATTTTTTTTTGCCTCTTGTATTCTCTTCCTGGGGTTCCACAGCCCAGCTCAAAACACAGACATTTGTTGTCTAGGAATTCTGGGGACTGGAGGACTGAAATCAAGACGGCAGGCGTGCTCCCTCTGAAGGTTCTAACAAAACCTTCTTCCTGGCTCCCACCCATTGTCTTGTGCTGGTTGGTAATCCAGCTCCTGGTTCAGCACTACACCGCTTCAGTGTCTGCTTGTGTTTTCATATGACCATCTCTTCTTTGTTTCAGCATGTCTGTCTCCTCTCTTTTTAAAGAAAACTTTACAGTTGTTTATTTGTGTGTGTGTGTGTGTGTTGGTGTTGTGCGTGCATTGGGTTCATGTACCATGGTACACAAGTGGAGGTCAGAGGGTACCTTGCTGGAGTCAGTTTTCTCCTTTTTGCTGTGTGGGTCCCAGGGATTGAACTTAGATCATCAGGCTTGGCAGCAAGCGCCTTTACCAACTGAACCATCTCCCCAACCCTCCTTTCTCTGAAAGAGATGCTGATCAGACCCACCCTGATGGTGCAGCTTCATCATATCCGAATGATGTGTGCACAGGAGCAAAGTCATATTTCACACCAGAGATTGGGACTTGAACATCCCTTTCTATGAGGCAGGTGACACAGTTCAACCCACAATATCCATTCAGAGGAATTAAAGAAAGACACAGAGCAGGCAGGGCACCAAGGGGTCTTGTCACTGTACTACAGAAATTCTGAGAAGATGGGAGGCAAGGTGATATCATACACAGCAGGCTAAGTATGGCCTGGTGCTGGACTGCTTGGGTTTAGCTTCTGACACTGACATTTTCTAGCTGTGTGCCTTAGGGAAATGGCCTACCCTCTCTGTACAGCAATCTCCCTGCTGATAATATTTGCAAAGCATTTAAGATAGCAGGACACTTAGTATGCACCATATGAGTGTTTATTACACCAAATGTTCCTTCCACAAATGCTACTGTTTTATAGGTGTGAAAACTGAGATGCCGAATGGAGAGGTAACTTCCCCTGGTCACCTGGGTGGACAGGGAGGGTATGGGGAACTCACACTCCCTTCTTCCCAGTCTCCTTTCCTGACAAACTAAGGTAGGAGCCTGGCAGGGCAGCAAGGGAGGAGGTAAGTGCAGAGAAGTGGTGGGGATCCCCAAGGAGAATTCCTTCTGCCTGGGAACATACACCTCTTTTCCCACCCACCCTCTCCTTTCAGGACTTGAAGCCATGCGCTTGTTTCTGCCCACACAGAGGAAAGGGAGTCTGGGAACGTGTGATCAACAGAGACTTAGTGAGAAAAACTAGTCCCTGGGGAGGCACCTTGGTGGGCCAAGGCAAGGCTGGCAGAGGATTCAGAGCAGGCTTGGCAGGGCACCAGGGTCCATGATGGTGTGTGTGTGTGTGTGTGTGTGTGTGTGTATACAGTCCAGGGTAATGATAGAGGACTCTCCCCACATACTCTGAACATGGAGCCGACAGCACAGTGTCCCTGAGAGGTTCTGTTCTGGTATGGTTACTGAGGATCCACTGAGTGTGACTGTAGGGTCTGCAAGGCTCAAACTTGCAGGCAGTTGGACAGATAAAGTCACTTTTAGGGCACAGAAAGAACTCAGCAAATACTTGATCTGCATGAGGAAATTACATAGAAGACTCTGATTCTTCATCTTTCTCTGTAGTCAGGTTCTTTATCATGTGACTTAGCAGTTCTTCATCTAAAGGTAAAAGGTGCCTCCTACTCCTTTACCTTGAACTCAGTGAAAGTGACAACCAATGGGTTGTGGGCACATATGACATAGCTAATGTGAGTTCTGGTCTTATTGCTGGTTATATGTGGGGACTGCTGACCCATAATGTCACTGCATGTCTCTGGCAAATCGCCTTTCCTCACGGGTGTGTGTCTGGCCATGTGGATGCTTTCTCAAGCTCTGCCTTAGTCACCCTCATTTTCTTTGGAAAAGTTCCTGCAGCCTGCCACCTCCTGTGTTCTCCTGGGGACCTCCAATCGCTACATAGTAGCCAGAGTGAGCCTTGCACAGCACCCCAATGAGACCCGTCCATGGCTTCCTGGGGCTCAGGAGGACACGATGCCCTTGGCCTCAACTAAATAGGGACCCATAGGCCTTACACCACCGACTTCTCCAGTTCCTTTCCCTGTCTAGCTACCTACTCTACAAACTGGGAAACAATGGATTCCCCTGTGGTCCCTGGGCTTATCCTCGACTAGAGGTGTTCCTTGTGCCTAAATGCTCCTTTCTGGATGATCTTCAGTTAGCATTTCTACTTCTTCAGGTGTCAGCTCAACCATCTATTTCCCACGGGGCCTCAAGCTCACATCTTTCATCGCAGATTCCCAGGCCTCTCATTATCCATCATTTGTAGATTTGAAAGCATTAATTGTGACTACAAGTTAACATTTTATTACGAGATCATTTGATTGAAGTCTTTCTCCCTTGCCTCAGTGCAAGCTCACTGGAAGTCAACACCTTACAGTTTGGACTGCTAGGTATCTACCCTGCTTAGCTTAAATCCTGGCAGAGGGTGAGGCACCTGCCGAACAACTGAATGAGTGAAACCAAATGAACCCATGATGAAAGAGACCTTTCTCAAAAATAAAGACAGACACTCATTTATAATTATTATTGTACCCACTTTATAGATGAGGAGAGTGAAGGTCAGAAGAGTTAAGAGACTTGCCCATTTCCTGGTTAATGGCAGAGCCAAGGCTGGAATCAGGTATAGCTCGTTGCACATCAAGGGGCCTGTTCCATACCTACTGAGTGGAACTGGGTTTACTGTTAACTCAGTACCCTATTGATTGCCTACACCTCATTCTCTCTGCAGGAGGCAGGCTGCCTGGGGTTGCAGACAGTGGCTGGCAGGGGTCAGGGCTGGCAGGAGACAGCTGTGTATCTGTCAGGTGCCTGTCCCTTATTCATGACCTGTTACCATGAGTAGTGCCTGGGTACACACAAATGAGCGGCGACAATTCCAGGCTTCAAAGCTGTCCTGGGATCAGTAACACAGCTGGCCTCGTGAGAGGTGGGAGCTGGCAGCTCACTGATGATGAAGGGATGGGGCAGAGGTGGCTGTCTCAGAACAGGTGGTTGCTGGGGAGAAATTGGGGTGAGGCAGGGAGGCTGCTCAGGGAACGAAAAGGGCCGATCTCCAAAGCTGTCACTCTCACGGCACATACCTCCAGCTTTGTGAAAATAGACATGTTGTAAAAAGGCTGAAAAGGAAAAGAGAGAGGAAGAGACTTTCAGATGTGGTGTGGGAGCACTTCCAGCTCCTTGTCTCTTATGTTTCTTCCATGGAGGGAAGGACAATGCATTCTCAGTCCCTGTAGTCTTCAGGCCATCCATGACATGCTGTGCACATGCCGATGACCTGCAGCGTACCCAGCACTGTGTCAGGTTCTGATCCACACCGACTCAGGCCATCTTCAGAACAGACCTGAGAAGCCTTTGCTGTCTGAATTTAATAAACACAGTGTTTCCTTCAGGCTAGACTCTGGGCTCCAGCAAGACACCACTGTTCTTTCCATCAGGAGTCCTGTACCATGAAGAGGTGGATACTATAAAGGAAATCATTGGAGTAAAATGTTATAGTCGCTGGGTCATAGGAAGTTGGGGGCAGCATGGGGGGCGCTGTTCAGGAGGGAATAATATGCATAATTAAATGGGAAGGCCTGGGGTCTTGTTACTTGAGGAACAGGGTAAAGAAGGAATATCAGAACCAGGAGCAGCAGGTGCAGAGGTTGAAAAGGGCTCTTCAGAGCCCAGCAGGGAAGGGAGCTGAAGCAAAATGAGATGGGTCCATAGAGGACAGTGATGGGCAAGAAGTAGCGAGGAAACGTAGCAGTCCCCAAGAGACTTGAAATGTATACTTTTGGAGATATATAGTCACTGGAAAGGTCTAAAAAGTAGAGAAACATGCTTTGGGTTCCATTTTATGAAACCCTCCTGGCTGCTATATAGCATAGGTTAGAGCATGGGAGATCCACAGGGAAGCCACTGGTAAAGAGAGAGGATGGCAGCGTGGCGTGCTGGTGATAGGGATGGTGGCTGATGAGATGAGGGTGGGGGAGGGAAAATAAAAGAATCAAGGATACTTACTAGGCTATGTGCTCTGCACTAAAGTGGTGAGATAGATGAAGAAGGGCCAAGTTGTATAATGATGGTGGGGATCTGTTCTGGACATCATGAGTTATGGCAAAGCATGTGTCCAGGTACTGCCTTGTAGTTGTGAGCTTTTTGATTTTTTACTCTTTGGGAGCCTGCCACCCAGCTCCCAAATACACAGAGACTTATTCTTACTTATGAATGCTCAGCCTTAGCTTGGCTTGTTTCTAGCCAGCTTTTCTAACTTAAATTATCCCATTTCTCTTTAACTACATTTTGCCTCTGGGCTTTTTACTTTTCTTTATTCTATATATCTTTATTTCCTTCTTACTCCATGGCTGGCTGTGTGGCTGGGTAGCTGGCCCCTGGCATCCTCCTCTCCTCCATCTGTTGTTCCTTGCTCCTCCCCTGAGCCTAGATTTCTCCTCCTACTTATTCCTTCTGCCTGGCAGCCCCACCTATTTCTCTCTGCTGCCTAGCTATTTGCTGTTCAGCTCTTTATTAGACCAATCAGGTGTTTTAGACAGGCAAAGTAACACAGCTTTACAGAGTTAAACAAATGCAACATAAAAGAATGCGACACATCTTTGCATCATTAAACACTCCACAGCATAAATGAACATAACACATCTTAAGCTAATATTCCACATCAGAGCCTAAAGTTGTACATGAATTTGGAGTGCAGAGTATACCAAATGGGTTTAGAGGCTTGGTTGAGCACTACTTGCAACCCTGTGAGGGTGGGAAGCTTGGCCTTAGCAGCTCATTGCCCAGCGCCTGCAATCCAGCCCATAACACACATCTGTTCAGTCACTGTAAAACACTAATGGAGGAAGACAAAAGCATCCCAAAGTGTGTTCCCTTCCTTCAGGGATTCCTTATTGGATGAGGCCACATGGAAGCAAAACAGTTACAGGACAAGTTTAGAGTCAGGGTGAGATGGAGATGCCATTGACCTTGACTTCACAGACCCTACCACGGCACATACTCCAAGGCTAAAGAAAAATGTAGTGAGCCCAAGAAATACTATTTTTCAAGCCCTTAGGAAGTATCTATAAATAGGCCCGGTAGTGCATGCCTGCAACCCGAGCATGTGAGAAGGCAAAAAAAAAAAAAAAAAAAAAAAAATGAGTTCAAGGCCATCCTGGACTGCATAGTGAAACCCTGTGGTATGCTGTTAATAGACCTCCTCTGATGAACTGGGGGACAATTTTTGTTTTCCTGGAGTATGCCGTACCTGGATGTTATGTTGCTTCCCCTTGGTTTGGTGATGGTTCTAACTCTCCATCTCCCTGTCCCTTGCTTATCATTATCCAAACTCCCAGCTTTGTGAGGGAGTGGGCTGTGTCCATTCTATGTTCCTGGCTCTAGAATCTAGCCAGTGCTTCACAGGCAACACATATCAGACAGCCAATGCCCATGAACAGACAATAGAGACTTGCTGGGTATATGAAATTAATGAATTATCAGCTATTTATTGAAAAGAATTCTCTCAGGATGCCTCCTAGATAATGCTTCTTGGAAGTGCCCTACATGACCAAGTGGTTCTACATTTGTGGCTTGAAAATTCACTGAATGGGAACTCTGGGACTTGGACTCAGTCTCTGGGCCTCTCAGGGCCTTGACTTCTATCCATGGCCTGGCAGTGGTCCTCCATGTCTGTGTCCTGCTCCCTGTGGCATACATGTCAAGAAGGCAGGCCTAGCCTCTGCTTGGGAAGCCATGGGGGCCAATGTCTGGGTTCAGAGGAGGCTGTAGAGTGCCTGCCCTGAGCATAGACACACGGGCCAGGTCTGCATTGTGTTGAGAAGGGCCTTGAACCAACAGGTGTGTATTATGATAATTGTTGTGTGTGTATGTATGTGTGTGACATGTGCATGCATGCATGCGTGTGTGTGTGTGTGTGTGTGTGTGTGTGTGTGTGTGTGTGTGTGTGTTTGCACATGTACATGTGAAAGCCAAAGTTTGACATGAAGTATCTTTCTCAGTTGGTTAAGGCAGAGTCTCTTGTTGAACAGGGAGTCTCCTGATTCCAAGGATTCCAGTTCACTAGCCCAGGGGCCCTGTCTCTACCTTCTGAGTACTGAGACTGCCATACCTGCGCACACCCACCCACACCCACCCACAACTGCCCAGCTTTTGATATGGGTGCTGAGGATCTGAACTCCAGTCCTCACGTTTCCATGGCAAGTATTTGTCCACTAAGGCATCTCCCTAGTACCTATTTTATAAATAATAATAATATGAAAATAATACAGCAAGTTACCCATGGTTAGTCCATAAACAAGCATGCTTGTTCACTCTCCAAACTCTCTTGGCTCCATGCTCTTCCTATCCTCCCTGCCCTCAGCTAGGCTGAACCTGGTGTCTTCACCTCTTCCCTGGGCCCCTGTGCAGAGATCCCTTGCTGTCCTTCCATTGAGCTTCTCCACACTATGCACTTCTCGCTCAGCAGCTGAGAGACATTTTAACAGCCAAAATTAAATCACTCCTCTGCTCTGTTTAAACACTTTGGGGATTAAACGACACTGAATAAAAGCCCTCTCCATGTTCTTGAAGAAATTAACCCTGTTCCCTCTCCTCTCTTCTCTTCTCCTCGCCTCCCTCCCTCCTTCTCCCTTTCTGACCTGGGGTCCAGCTACATCCTTCTTGGTCCTTCAAGTCCAATGTACAGGGTCTCCCTCTGACCCTGATCCCCTTCCTGGAATGCTCTGCTCCTCACTTTTTATATGGATGGAGGTATGTCTCCATGGTTAAGAGCTAGGAACCCAAGTTTGGTTCCTAGCACTTATACTGGGAAGCTCACAACCACCTGTAACTCCAGTTCCAAGGATCAAATACCCCCTTTTGGCCTCTGCAGGCACTATATGTATGTGGTGCATACAGGCAAGCAAGCACACAAAAATAAATAAAAATTATATATCTGTATCTATATCTTCCTCAGAAAGGCTGTCCCTGACTCAGGGTCTGGCGTGTCACAGACACTTGCAATTAGGAATCACAGGAACAAATTCTTCTACCCCATGCCACTCCAACATGGTGTCACACAGGAAGGACAGAAGGGGGAAAGAGATGATCTCAATGTCTCGAGCCTTTATCTTGGGGAGCCAAGGGCTACAGTACCCCAATGTATTTTTAAGCCTAGTTTGAGCACCCACAAAAACTATACACATCACTCTGTCAGTAGCCCAAGGGTATGCTGCTGATCAGATAGCAGGTTTGTTTGAAAGTGTTTGGGCTAACCCCCACCTACCCACCATGCACTTCCAACTGTGGGCATCAGATGTCCCTACTACCCACTTGTAGGGAGTCCAGGTGACTAGAGCATGTGTATCATGTTCATGACATCTACCAGTGACTGGCCCAGTTGACAATCAAGTTGTTCCTTCATAGTAAACACATCTGTATTCCTTCCATTCTTGCATCCTAAAAAGGGGATTTAGGCTCAGTCTACACTTCTGGAGTTGGCTTAGACAGAGACCAGAAAGCCCTAGAATTCCCTTCTGGGGACTAGTCATGAGCACAGTTAGCACTCACAGCAGCACACACACTGTGGGCTGGAAGCAGGACCATCGGCTGGCTGTAGGGGGCTGTTTCTGGCCTGTGCTGAGTCTTCTTAATCACAGTGAAGACAGGGGGTGCTTAGAGCAAGGGGTGTCTGTTTGCCCAGATGTTGTCCTGGTACATTCTGCCAGCAGCCCTTGTTTGTTCGAGGTTCCTAATCCCTGATGGCGACTTGGGGGAACCATGTGGGCCAGCGATTATAGTTATCCAGGCAAAGGTGAACAAGCCAGAAGCCGTTTAGGCCAAGGGTGACTCACAGTGGTCCTTGGTGGTGGGTAGGTGGGTGGCCAGCTTTAGTGACGCCTTCATGGTTGATTTGGTGAGAATGTCTGACTTCATGGCCTGACAGCCAAGGAAGATATTTGAGCTCTCTGGCCCTCACTATCTTGCTCTGGAAAGTGGTTGTTAGGAAGATCCCCCCCCCCCCCCCCCCCCCCGCCCTCCCCAAGCCTGCCCAAGTCTTAAGAGATTGACTTGGATAGAGTCCCCTCTGCTAGGCCACGTGAGCCACATTCATCAGCATCCAGGACAGCAATGTTTGTAAGCACCAGGCAGCCCACTCTTAGGATGTTGCTGACTCATTGGGAGACTCCACAGAAGATGTCCATCTTCACAGTGTTCTGCTCACCAGCAGCACTCAGGCAGTGAAGACAGTCGAGGGCTCGTGCCTTCCGCGTTCCAGGGTGCTCACCTAAGTAACAGGTCCGGGCCTCACAATGGCTCCCCGAGGGTCTTGCTTTTGATCTTCCCTGTGTAAATGAGGACCCTGGACACAGGCAGGTGGAAGGACACACCCACCTGTCTCCATGACCCCACCTAATCTGTGTGGAGGAGGGGAGCCTTTTTTGACCTACTCTAGGGTGTGGCTCCCTATCTCTGCCTGAGAAACCTCAGGGCCCTGAAGGAATGTCTCTGTGGACAGGTCTCTGGGTCGGGCCGAAACTCCAGTGGCTCCCCTGGGTTCTCCCAGGCAATCAATCAGTGGCAATGATGTTTTCTCAGCAATTTAAAGGTGTATTCACTCCCTCAAAGACTTTCATCATTCTAAACTTGGACCCTCGGCCAATTTCCAGAGAGCAGAGAAATCTGATTGGATATCTCTAGGAGCTGTTCTGGGCCTCTAAGGAGCTGACTGTTGCCATGGTGTCTGCCTTAGCTCCTCTGCAACTGGGCCCAGCCGGTATGTTTCAGATAAGCATCAGGTCATGCCTGGCTGCTGTTGATGTTGCCAGGGGATGCCAGTCCCCAAGAGGCTCTGGAGCTGCTAATGGTGGGGTCCATCATGACATCTTTGTTCTCAAGGCTGATCTCTGGTTCTGAAAGAGTCCCCGCCTGTGTCCTCCACAGTGTTGGACACAGCACCTGGCTTCAGTGCATCCCCATACCTGGTGCTTAGTGTCCAGCACTGTGGCTGTAATGTAAGAGACATCCCAGGGCCAGGTGGTGGTGGCACATGCCTTTAATCCCAGCACTTGGGAGGCAGAGGCAGGTGGAACTCTGTGAATCTGAGGCCAGCCTGGTCTATAGGGTGAGTTCCAGGATAGGATCCAAAACTACACAAAGAAACCCTGTCTAAAAAAAAAAAAAAACAACCCAAAACAAACAAACAAAAAACATCCCAGGGCCCACCATCATGGGGCTTCCATTTTAGTGAAAGAGAGCACTGCTAATTATTGCCTGGAGAGTTACATGGTGCTGGCTGGCCACAGAAGTTGTCCTAACGGAGAAATCTATTGAGTTGAGGTCCCGATGGGTGTGTGTTAACCAGAGGAGGAAGAGCAGCAGCCTCCTAGCAGTGAGGAAAGCGTATGCAAAGGCTCTGTGATGGCATGCATGGATGGACAGTGTGGTTGGAGCAGAGAGAACAAGAAACAGCATGGAACAGGTTGAGGAATTTGACTTTAATCTTAAGGGTCATCAGAAAGCTTTTAAGTAGTCTTTTTAAAAATGGTCACGTGGCCACCAAGGGAAGAGTTGGAGTGATAGAAGGCAGGTGACACCCTGCATCTAAAACCCACCCGCATATCCCTTCACTCGGGCCTCTACATATCGTTCACACAGCTCTGACCAGCCCCCCACTGGACTTGTGACATCCGATCTTGCCTGATTATCTTCTGCTGGGCCTGGGGTGGCAGCATTCCAGTGAGAAGCTTGGCTTTGATCGAACCCTACGAACCCCACGGAGTACAGGCTGTGACCACCTGCTTGCAGCACCATGTACAGACTAAGCAGCCAGAGTTCCCTCTCTGTCTCCCTTCCCTCCAGCTTCCGGAACACATAGTGACTTAACTCCCAAGGCTGCTTTCTGTCTGAAGCCTGTGCCTCATCCTGTAAGATTCACCTGAGAGGACAGTCCTCTCCGGCTGCCCAGCCCTCCCCTGAGGTCTCTCTGCACCTTGGCCCAAATCAGGATTCACTTTCTGTTGCCTCTTTAGGGCAAAGGGCATATTAGCCAGAGCATCTACCCAGACCAGGGTCTTGATTTAATCTTGATGTGATCATTAATACTGATTGCCAACTTGCCAGGATCTTGAATCACTTAGAAGACAAGCCTACGGCATGTCTGTGAATCTCCTAAATTTGGCTAATTGGGTGAATGGACCCACCATAAATGTGGACAGCACCATCATACAGGAGAAAGCGAGCCTAGCACAAGCGTCCATCTCTCTCTGCTTCCTGACTACAGATGTGATGTGACCGGTTGTCTTAAGCATCTGCTCCCTCGCCTTCCCTGCCATGATGGACCGTGCACCCTTGAACTGTGACCCAGAATAGATCCTTCCTTCCTGAAGTTGTACCTGTCAAGTGTTTTGTAGTTGACTCACCTGGTATATTAGTTGAGGTTTTCTGAGTGGGCATGTGGGAGAGACACAGAATCAATAGAATTAACATACATGAAAAGAGGATTTATTAAATTGATTTACACAATACAGAGAGAGAGTAGTCCAACAATGGCTGTCTCACATCTGAGAGCCTGAGGACCTGATGGTTGCTCCGTCTGTGAAGTTGGATGCCTCACCATCCCAATATGGTATCAAAGACCTGAAATGTTGCTGGTCTTCAGTCCATGTTGAAAGCTCTGAGAGGCTGGTTCTGAAATCAGCGAAGGCATCACAATGGCAGCAACGGGGTAGATGCACTCTGCAGCCAGAGTGAAGGCCAAGAGAGCAAAAGGAGAAGCTTTCCTTCTTCGGGGTCCATTTGTCTGGGTGGGACCTGAAGGTGCCATCCACATTCACGGTGGGTCCTCCCACATCAGTTAAAGCAATCAAGACAACCCCACCTCCATGCCTGCCTGATGGAGGCAATCCCTCACTGAGACTGTCCCTAAATAATTCTACAATTGCTGGTTTTTTTTTTTTTTTTTAAAGTCATATACAGGGCACAATGTCATTTCCATTTTATAGATGGGGAAACTGAGGTGTAAGCTGACCCAGCAGGTATGCAGCTGAGCTGGGGTCTCTACCATGCTTTTTACAATATGACCACTGTGTCTTCCCAAGATAGGTGGAATGAGGGTGCTATTTGGTCTCCTGGGGTTCTCAGGGATCATGAAGGGAGGGCATCAGGACACAATGCAAAGAAATAAAGGCAAATGTCTTGTTCTTTCTAGAAGGTTCTCTGCTCCAGATAATGATATTAATAGTAGGTATTTGTGCACTACAAGATGTTTGTATTATAAATGAAAGGGTGTTTTGATTGAGGACGAGTACCCATCAGATTATGCAGACTGCTTTATCTGAAAAATATTCTAAGACCCTACAAGGAGGTGCCGTATCTATACCCTCATTGTGGGAAAGAAACAGAGAGGTTCAAACCCTCACTTACAATGAATCAGATGAGGCTGGGCTGGCCTGCAGTCCCAACCTCTATAATATATGTCTTACATATGTCTGAGCAATGGCTTGATCTGGGTCTAAAGATTATTAGGGGTCCACCCATGTCAAGAGTCCTTATAGGTTTTCCCAGATCCCACATTTCACTGTGCCCTAAGGCCAGGATCTTATGTGCTTTTGGAATTCTTTAGCAGGAAAGAAACAATTTTCACTTATTTCTCAATACTCTGATCATTCATCTGTCCACCTACCCACCTATACATCTACCCATCCACCTACACAACTACCATTCACCTACCCATCCGTTTATCCATCCATCTAGCCATCCATCAACTCACCCTCACATCAACCTACTCTCCATCCATCCACCCATCCATCCATTTACTCATCCTAACACCCACCCACTCAACCATCCATCCATCCATCCATCCATCCATCCATCCATCCATCCACTCACCCTCACACCCAGCCACCCATCAACCTACTCATCCATCTACCCATCCATCATCCATCCATCCATCCATCCATCCATCCATCCATCCATCCATCCACCTATCTACCTACCCATCCATTTATCCATCTATTCAGGCATCCATCCATCCATCAACCTACCCATTCACTCATCCTCTATTCAGGCATCCATCCATCTAGTGCTTATGAATGCTCACTATGTGCCACGCCCTACTATATAGCAATGAAACACAGAACAAAGGGTAGGAACCTTACAGAGCCCGAAGACCAGTGCTGCTCTCTACAAATCCCTCCCCCAAACCAATCAATTAACCAACCAAACAAAAGACACCAAGACCTCTTGGTGCATTGGCAGGAAGCTGTTATTGAATCTGACTTGTAAGAGGCCCCATTAACTTGTCAAGGGTTGGCAGTCTAAAGGCATGCCCCCCGCCAGTGTCCTTACTCTTTCAGTGTCGGTAAGGACTGGGGCAGATGCTGCAAAATGATGGGAAGAAGGGTGAGCTCAGCTGTTGCATGTTCTCAAGAACATCAACAATCAGGAAACATCTTGCAGAGTCTGGGCAGATTGTCAGGCTGGATTTCCCCTGGGCCAGGCAGCTTGCTGAGAGTTTTTTTTTCTAGAGGCAGATGGTTATAGCTCCTGTCAGCATCAGCTCAGCTCAGGAGGCATCTCTCAACACTTCGTTCTTTCTAATGACACTTCAGCCAGCAGGGTGACTGAAAGGCAAGCTCTACCTCCCTCCAGAAGCTACTGGAACAGCTGGCATTTGTTCTGTGTCTTCTGTGGACCGATATCCTTTTATGTGATGGCCCAGTTCCCCACAATGATCCAGGAATGTAGCTAATACCCATTTTACAGATCGAAATACTGAGGCTGATGGAGTGAGCTCTCACACCCAGACAATGGCAGTGCTGGGGTGGGGGTGCCTAGTTAGCACAATACAAGACTGCATCTCGAAGTGCCATAGTTTCACAGTCAGTCTGCCTGGCTTGGGAGTCAATGCTGTATCAAACATCTGAGTCTCCAATCCTTTGACTTCTAGAGTGTAAGACGGACTTAGAGAGAGGCAACAGGAGACCTCCAAGAATAGCTCACAATGTCCAGTGCTTGGATCTGGATTCCACTGGACTTCTGTAAGATGGTGCCTGGATTTTCAGACTGGTCACCAATACTTCTGACTACTAAATACTTGGGGGCCCTAGTAGGGCGTCACCCTCATTCAGTGCCACTTGTGACCCTGCAGCTGCAAGAACTGTATATGGGGGCTTGCTCATGACACCAATGTCCCCAAAACAAAAGTTGCACTTCAGAGCTTCCTCCAGGAGGCAAGAGTAGGAGATGAATTCTTTTCCCTTAGGAACTATGCCCTGTGGTCAACTGAGTTTACCCTCCGAACACCGGTTACCACTCCACATCTACAGCAGATTTTTAATAGATGCTGGCAGAAAGAGAAGGGGCAGGGGAGGAAGGTGGTAAGGTGTGTGGAAGTCCAGGAAGCAGAAGAAATATAAAACTGGAAAGAACAGCTTTGTTCACTGTTCAGGTAACTTGAGGGTAAAGGGAAGCTTTCACCCGAAGCCAAGGCACCAGAGACCCCATGTCTGTCTGTGTACTATATGAGGGTTCCACCAATGTAACTTTGCCTTTTCTTTGTAATTTTGTTTTTTGCAGGCTGATCTGTCCCTAGGATGAGTTCTTCTGGGTCAGAGGAGGTGGTCCTGGCTGCCCCTGGGAGCACAGGTTACGTCAGCAGCAGCTCCCTGGGTCCCAGCTGCAGTGTAGCAGACCTGACGCTCATGCCTTGTACGTGGCTCTTCTCCATCCTCTGAGTCCCTTTGCCCTTTGCCGATGGCAGAGACACCGTCTGGCAGACAGGCATCGCTGGGTGTTGCCATGGTGATGGCTATGATGTCATACAGGAGTAAATCAAATTTCAGATCTCAACGTTGAGCAGCTCTTTTGAGAAATGCCAAGAGTCGATTCAGGTTCTGCCTGGCGCCAGCATCCCCTATCCTCTTTGCTTCATCTAGATGAGACTCATTCGTTCATTCATTCATTCATTCATTCACACTCATTTCAATGATTTTTGGGGAACTCCTACTATGTGCTGCATGCTATGCGAGGTAAACAGATATATGATTCCAGAGCAGCTGTGTAGACATTTTAGTCTTACAGGAGAGACAGGAACACACAATTGCACAGCCCCTGTGATCTGGGCTCTGACAGAAACTACAAGAAATGTGTTAGACTGATAGGGTTGCTGCCCCAAAATGTCACAGACTGGAAGGGGTTAACAGAAATCTATGTTCTTACGATTCTAGAGGCTGGAAGTCTGAGATCAAGGAGTAGCAGGGCTGGCTTCTCCTGCTTGGCTTGCAGATGGCCTCCTTCTCCTCATGTCTTCATTTGGTGCTCACTGCTCACTCTCCTCTTCCCCCCTTCTCCTCCTCTTTCCCCCCACCCCGCCCCATGTATATCCTAATCACCAGTCTTCCTGGATCTGAACTCTCCCTCATGACCTCATTTAAACTGAATACTTCTTTAAGACCCTTTCCTCCACATAGAGTTCATTGCGAGACCCTGAGAATTTGTGGGCAGCATAGTCTGGCCCACAACGGAGAAGAGGGATGCAAGGTTGTGGGTGAGAAAGGGCTGGGCAGTCCTCCCTGAAGGAATGGCGCCCTGGTGGAGTCTTGAAGGACTAGAAGAGGTTTCCAGGGAGGAAGGGGCAGGGATGGAGACAGACACGAATGGAGAGAAACGGGAATGCAAGGGTCCAGAGCAAGGCAGCCCGCTGAGCTCAGGTTATCACAAGGGGATGCCATGACTCCAGTAAGCAGTGCACATGCTCAGACTATGCAGAACCCTGAAGGTGCCACTGGGAATCTGGACTGTCCCCAAACAGTTTAAGCAGAAGACCAACTTGATCAAAACTCTCCTTTGAAACATAGCTATTCTAGTACTCCTGGGAAGGATGTCCTTTGCCCAATGGGCTACTATGGCAGCCCAGGTGTTGGGAGTGGTATTTTTAACCTTAGGTTCTCCCCTCTTCCTGGCCCTTGCTATGGCTTCCTTTACATAAAATACATTTTCCAGACTTGCTTTACTGCTGCAATGTCAGCAGATGTGATACAAGAGGAGACTTCAGAAGCACTGTGGATGGGGGAGAAGGCTCTGTGGTTAGTTTTGCTGGGTGGGAGTTCAGATGCCCAGAACCCACATAAATGCTGGATAGGCATGGTGGTTTGCCTGCTACTCCAGCCTCCAAAGGTAGAGTTAGGGGAATCCCTGAGCAAGCTGGCCAGTGAGACCAACAGACTTGGTGAGCTCTGAGTTTGACTGAGAGGTCAGGTCCCACCTTAAAGGACAAGGTGAAGGAGTTGTTCAGGAAGACTCCTGAGATCAAGGTTAAGTCTCCATTTGTGCACACACATTCACCCGTGCACCCCAGAACAAAAATGTTTGCATAGTCTGGTTGACATTTAAAGTGATCAGAACTCTCTCTGCAGCCTGAAGTTCTGACCCAGACAAATCACAAACCCATCAGCAAGAAAAACACATGCTTATTATGGCAACTCAGCTGGATTGAGCTGAAGCATTGCTTGTTATGTAGCATTATCATAGCCATAGCTGACTCATACAGTAAGCAGGAGTTGGGAATGGCTTTAATTAAGGTGATGGTGAGACTGGGCAGACTCAAGGTAGATAGACCCAGCTGTCAACATCTGGGTGCTATTTAAGAACTGGAGCAGTTCCACCAGTAACAGAGCATAGTGTGATGGGGGAAAGAGGGTAGCCCATCAACTAAGGGATTTATCATCAGATGAGAGACCCCATCAAAGATGGGGTTGTGTATGTGACTGTTGGAGCTCTCTCAAAGACTCTACCATAGCCCTGGTTGTTCAAGTAGCAGAAATTTATCTCTCCACAGTTTGGGGCTGGATGTCCAAGATCAAGGAGCTATCAAAGTTAGCTTCTAGCAGGACTGGTCTTCTGGCCCTCTCTTGGTCTCTGGCCCTGTGTACACTCTCCCTGCACCTTCCTTCTTTTTGTTAGGACAGTCCTATGGGATTAGGACCTGAACTTCAGTGTGACTCCACTGTCTTCCCACACTGTCCCACTAGGAGTTTGTGGGGACACAGTCTGTAGCTGGTGGCACCTCCTAGGTGCCAGGTGCTGAATGTCAGAACAAACACTGCAAGGTTTCTTAGGACAGAGAAAAAGGAAGTCACATGTCATTCATGACCTTCATCAGTCAAAGCAAGTGGGGGGAGGGCAATTTCATCTCTTGATAGTAGAGGGTTATGGAGGATGGGAGGGACTGAGTACCCACCTTTGGAAGCAACCACCACAGGAACTCTGAGCACCTTCCAAATTCTTTCTGTCCTCTATCACCACCAAGAAATGTGGCAATTATTTGGGGGACAGAACCCCTTACAGACCAAGGCATCCTTGGAGAGCTTCCTCTCGCTTGTATTCCTGTTGTCTGGAAAGAACAGCTTTGTTCACTGTTCAGGTAACTTGAGGGTAAAGGGAAGCGTTCACCCGAAGCCAAGGCTGTCTATGTACTATATGAGGGTTCCACCAACGTAACTTTGCCTTTTCTTTGTAATTTTGTTTTTTGCAGGCTGATCTGTCCCTAGGATGAGTTCTTCTGAGTCAGAGGAGGTGGTCCTGGCTTCCTTGTCATCTGGATATTAAAATTGTCATTGTCCTTCAAGAGAAAATGAAGGACTTCATGGCATATCTTTTTGTCTTCTAAGGCTGATGAGGTTGGTGACTTAAGAATCTTACGTTCTGTCTCCCCATTCTGTCCTCTCCTAGTGATGATAACACAGTCCCAGTGTGTCTTATTGGACCCTCCTTCTGTGCTGGGGGCAGTTGTTGGTTTAGAACTGTCAATCAAGGCATCCTGGTCATGTGCAGGCAATGGGTGGGCACAGTACCTGAGATGTGCCTGGAGTGACTGGACAGCACCTGTCTTAGTTTGGGTTTCCATTGCTGTGAAGAGACAGTGTGACCATGGCAACTCTTATAAAGAAAACATTTCATTGGAGTGGCTTGCTTACAGTTTCAGGGGTTCAGTCCATAATCATCATGGCGGGGTGCATGGTGGTGTGCAGGCAGACATGGTGCTGGCTACATCTTGACTTGTAGGAAACAGGAAGTCAAGTGAGACACTGGGCAGTATCCTGAGCATAGGAAACCTCAAACCCCACAGTGACACACTTCCTCCAACAAGGTCACACCCACTCCAACAAAGCCCCACCTTCTAATAGTGCCACTCCCTATGAGGTTATGGGGGCCAATTACATTCAAACTAATATAGTCCCTGGAATGTACCTAAAGTTTAAAGGGAAGTCCCAGGAAGGCAGCGACTGGGTGAGCATTATTCATCCACAGGCCTGGATGCTTCCTGTCTGTTCTACTTCCTGGATTCTTGATTCTTGTTTTTTTTCTAAAGTCTGGTTGGTTCGTTCCACTTTTTCCTTTGCCCTGAAAGTTTCCTCACACCCTCCCAGTAAATTCCTTTCCTTTTGTTCTTTCCTTATGTCACAAGCTCTAATTTGTATGACTAGCATATACCCACTGCACAGAGTGATAGGTTACACTGTGACATATCCATACAGGGAAGCCGCATACACTGGTCACGCTCACCATCCCCACCCCTTGTCATCTTTATTGTCCCCTTGGTCTTTCTCTTCATCTTCTTCCTCTATCTAAATGGTCCAACTTTGACTTCCATGCCATATGTAAAGACCAGAGTCCACGTGGGAAAGAAAACATTTGCCTTTCTGAGCCCGGCTTATTTAACATGATAGTCACCAGTCCTGTCTGTTTTCCACAGATGACATAATCTCCCTATGGCTGACTCAGGTCCCTTTGGATATATATTCAGGAACTGTACAGCTGGACCATGTGATGGTCCCATTTTTGCTGTTTCTCATATTCATGCTGATTTCCGCAGTGGCCGGAATGAGCCACCTTCCTGCATCAGTGTATCAGGATTCCTCCCCATGACCCTGGCACCTTCACCAGCATCTGTCATTTGTCTCCTGGATACTAGCCCATCTGACTGGGCTCAGGTGGAATCTCACTGTGGTTTTGGTTTGCGTTTCCATCACGGCTGAGGATGTGACCTTTTAGTCTGTAGGTACTGGCCACAAGTATCTATTTTTTTTTTATATTGCTGTTTGTTTAAAAGACCCAGTGTGGATTCTGCTCTGTGCAACTGATGGTCTCTACCACTGTCTTAGCTGCAGGGATTTGATGCAGCATGTTTATGTAGAGCCAAGAAGAGAGGCTCTGTCTTGGGAAAAACCTCTCCACACAACGTCCTTTCTGGGAAGCATTCAGAATGTTCGGAGAGGGTGTCTGAGTAAATGGGTAGTGTGCCAGGTGAGCACGAGGACCTGAGTCACAAAAGGCCAGGTGTGGTGGTGTCTGCAGTCCCAGTGCTGGGGATGGGGGTGAAGACAACTGTAGCTCACTGGCCCCAGGTGTCAGAGAGAGAACGTGTTTCAGCTGAACAGGGTGGATGGTTCCTGAGGAAGAACATGGGAGGTTGACCTCTGGCTTTCACATGTTTGCATACACATACACACACACCACATGCATGCATGCAAACACACACACACACACACACACACACACACACACACACACACAAAGGAGAAGTCATGCTCCTTGGAGACATGTGACAAGCACCACATGGCTTTCTCCCCTGTAGCATCTTGACTATCTAGACAGAAGACAGATTGTCCTGTCTTCTCCCAGGTGAGCTGGAGAAGGAGGCACAGGGTCAGTCTTAGGGGTCTTATGTCTCCACTTTCCTCTTACCTGCTTTTACAAAGAGCAGAGACATCCATGTTGAATCCTGGCTGCCAGTAGCTAGCCTGGCTGGCTCACACAGGCACGTTGATCTCTGTGGATCTTGGTTTCCTTATCTACCAAGTGCAACTAAAAATACTGACTCTTTTGAGCCAGGTATGGCAGCTAGCCTGGGCTACATAAGGAAGAGTCTCAAAACAAAATGCACACCTCCCCCAGCAAAGAATGAATGAAAACAAAACGAAAGCAAACACCAAGCACCCTCAACAATAAACTCCGCAAACTATGGCTTCTTTTCTTTCCTTTTTATTATTATTTTTTCTTATTGTAAATAGTATTTTTCTTATAATGTATCTTAATTACGGATTCTCCTCCCTACTCCTCCCCACATGTCCTCCCATCCTAATTGGCCCCCTTTCTGTCTCTCTTTAGAAAATGAACAGGCTTCTAAGGGATAATAATAAAACAAGTTAAAACAAAAAGCAACACATCAGAATTGGACAAAAAACAAACAAACAAACAAACCCACAACCAACCAAACAAAAAAATCTCAAAAAACATCAACAAAAACTGAAGGAAAAGAGCCCGTGAGAAGACACACGAAACAGAAACCCACTCTTTCACACCCTCAGGAATCCCCTAAAAAAAAAAACGCTAAACCAGAAGTCATAATACATATGCAAATGACCTAGAGGATAAATAAATAAATGTGTGTGTGTGTGTGTGTGTGTGTGTGTGTGTGTGTGTGTGTGTGTAATAAAATAATCCTTAGAGGATGGATGGGGTTTTGATAGAGAAGGAAAGGAAAGGGTGCCCCAGGTTAAGGGACCCATGAGCAAGAACACAGAAGTAGCAAGGAATGAGGTATTTGTCAGACAGTATAATTGCAAGACAGTGCAAGCATGGCCTGGATTGTGTTCCCCACATTCACAAATTGAAGCCCTGCTCCTAGTACCTCAGAGTGTGGCCTTGTTTAGAAAGTGTCCTTGCAGATGTAATTAGAACTGAGACCCCACTGGGGTTGGGGAGCCCCTAGGCCAACACGACAGGTTTCCTATGGAAAGGAGGAATTAGGGTGCAGAAGCACTCGAGTGGGGAGATGGTCGGTCAGTGGTGCTTCTCTGTGACCGCCCTGGTGAGCCCAGGCAGGGACTCTGTGAGTCTGTACTGGCAGGTGGCCCCAGAGAGAAGTGTTGCTGTGTGCCTAGGGACAGATTAGTCATTTTAGCCACAAGTCACAAAAGGGTGTGAGTAAGAGGTGACCACCTGGATCCAGAGGAATGGGTTGCCATGGAGACCTAGCACCAGGTTAAAGCACTCTTTGCCAGGTGTGGTGGTACACACCTGCACTCTTGTACTGAGGAGGCTGAGGCAGGAGGGTCAGAAGATTTAAGGCCCAACAGGGTTAGATAGCAAAACCCTGTCTCAAAGAAAGAAAGAAAAGAAAAATGTGACTGGGGTAAGAGGCTTCCATTTGCTTAGAACAACACCCACATGAAGCTAAGGCGTAAACTGAGCACTTCTGAGTACTAATGTTGGCACTGCGAGCGTCCCTCCCCGACTGAGGAGATGTGGGAGGGAAAGTAGGCCACGAACTACAGGTGCTGAGTCCTGCAGTGCAGGACTGTTCCAGGCCCTCGGGTTTATTCTGGACCCTCTGCACTCTTAGGAGGAAAGTGGGGGTCAGAGAGTTTAGTGCACTTGGCCAAGGACCCCCAGAGGGGAGCTGACACAGCACACAATGGGACGCAGTGATCTGACTTCTGTCCCTCCACCCACGGAGTATGTATGGAGATGGGACAAGTGACCCGGGGCTGGGCCAGGAGTCTAGCATGGGCACGAGCCCAGGATGAGAAGGCTGGAGAACAAATCCACCCACAGAATTCTTACCACTTGAGCTAACAGCCCCCTTATTGTTCCAGCTACTTTTAGATTGGCCTTCTGTTGTTTGTGAGCGAGAACAACTTAGTTGGATCACAGTTTAAATTGAGCCGGGCCTTTGGGCGTGAGCTCTACCTCTACGCTGTATGCCACCACCCCAGGCACATTGTGAACCAGTTGAGAAGCAAGGCCAGGAAGAAAGCAGATGGAGCCCTGAATATCACCTCCACTAAGACAAAGCTGCTGGTGGACAGAGCGGCTCTCTGTGCAGGGAAGTGGGCTGCCTTCTGTTGGACTCAGAATAGACAGACTCGCCCACCGTGTGTGGGCAGCGTTGGGCCATGGCAGGGACCGGAGGAGCCAAACAGAACTCGGTTCCCCGTGGGCAGCTCATTCCCGAGAGAGACTGGAGAGCAAGGGCTACGGAGGCCCACTTCCTTATCGCAGGCTTCCCCAGGATGGGAGAAAGGTGTTCTGTGGGGAGGACATGGAAAAGGGAGTGGAGACTTTGGCAGCAG
Organism: Onychomys torridus; assembly: GCF_903995425.1. NCBI lineage: Eukaryota > Metazoa > Chordata > Mammalia > Rodentia > Cricetidae > Onychomys > Onychomys torridus. The sequence continues at coordinate 152,201,377 of NC_050444.1, forward strand.
AGTGGTCATGGTCACGGTAAGGGGTGGGGGGAGGGGAAGGCTCACAGGGGCAGAGGAAAAATGCTAGAAAGATGAAAATAAAAAGAATCAAGGGAAAAATAAAGGAAGGGGAGAGAGAAAATAGGGAGAGGAGGGAGGAAGGAGAGTGGATGAGAAAGCTAGTATGAAGTCCTTTATGCATAATAATGAGGAAACGCTAACACCAGGCATGAGGGAGCCCATGCCAAGGCTGTCGGAGGGTTGATCATAGAGGAGAGGGCGGTGGCTGAAGGCCCTTGGCCACTGCCAGCTGCTTGTCCAGAGGGAAGCTCTGCCCACTTCAGGATCACTCTTGGGACCTGATTCCAGCCACAGGTCTGGGTGAGATGGATCTGGATGGTAAAGACTGTAGGGGGTGGCTACTTAAAGAGCCCAGTGGGGTTCACAGAGGAGGCAGTGCAGGTTGAGGGGCTGAGGATGCAGACTGAGACTCCCAGAGTGGTTGCCAGGCAGTCGTTTCCTTGCCCCTTGGAAACACTAGAAGCATGGAACCGGCACTGAGCCCCACTTCATCAGAAGGCATATCTGGAGAGTTAGGCCCACCTGGCTCGGTCGGGTTCTATATGTCTGTGGGCAATTCAGGTAAACTTCTGTGAACCTCAGGTTCCTTGCAGGAGAGATGGGAGGGTTCCATCGGCAACACAGTTCAGAGTTGAAAAGGCATGAGCTGGGGCCTGAAACAGTCCATGAGTTCTAGTTAGAGCCACTGTGAGTCATGGGCCTGATTATTATGCTTGGGATATTAGCCCACTTTGTGAGCACCCCATGAGGCAAAGCCAGAGATCCTTCCAGCTCTGCCCCTCTCCCATGGCTGGGATTACAAGTGCATACCCCCTCACACAGCTTTTTATGTGAGTTCTGGTGTCCAAACTCAGGTCCTCGGGCTAAGCACTTTAGCAACTGAGCCATCTTGCCACCCCCTCTGCCTTAGTGCTTCATGTGACCTAAGCTACTTTGCCCTCCATGTGTACAGGAACCACCTGCAGTGTTCTTGGGTGTGCGCTGATTGCCCTTGGCCAAGGAACTCCAGTCAGGCCTGATTCCCTGATGAGGAAATCCGAGCAATAATCCCACAGAAGGACAAACAGTATATGTCTTCCATTACTGTGCTGTAGATTCCGAAACCACTTCTTGTGGGACTTTATTTCTGCCCTTTGAATGCTGGATCCATTTCTAAGCCATCTGTCTCTCCAGGCCCAGGCACAGGAGCTGGTAGGCCAAGCGCCATCAGCTCCCCGGGACTGACTGATTGGCTGATATTTGTGGCTGAATGATTCGATGTTTTCAAAGCAGCAGGACTGATTGATGTGATGGATTTTCTGGTCCTCCGAGAGAAGGTTGCAGAGAATGATTCTCTTCTTAATGACTTCTAGACTAGAATTTGAAGAGAAAAACAAAACAACAAAAACCCATACAACTTAGATTACTACCTGGCTTGACACAACACTGTGTGACCTTGGGTGAATTATTTAACCTCTCTGTGCTTCAGAATTAGAATAAGGTAACAATTACGATTCCCTCTAACAGCTCCCTGGAAATTCTGGGTGATGCTGGGCAGTGCAGAAGCAAGGCCTCTGCTGATCCATCCTTTCTCCTAAGAACAAAGCATTCCTTCCCCCCTTGTTTCCATTTTTCATGTGTATAGTGTGTATGCTAGTGTGTGTGTGCGTGTGTGTGTGTGTGTGTGTGTGTGTGTGTGTGTGTGTGTAGAGAGTCAGGTGCACTTGTGTGTATGTGTAGGGTGTGTGTGTGTATGTGTAGGGAGTCAGGTGCACTTGTGTGTGTAGATATGTAGATGTGTGTGTGTGTGTGTGTGTGTGTGTAGGGAGTCAGGTGCACTTGTGTGTGTAGGTGTGTAGATGGTGATGATGATGATGATGATGATGATGATGTGTGTGTGTGTGTGTGTGTAGGGAGTCAAGTGCACTTGTGTGTGTAGGTGTGTAGATGTGTGTGTGTGTGTGTGTGTGTGTGTGTAGGGAGTCAAGTGCACTTGTGTGTGTAGGTGTGTAGATGGTGATGATGATGATGATGATGATGATGATGATGATGTGTGTGTGTGTGTGTGTGTGTGTGTGTGTGTAGGGAGTCAGGTGCACTTGTGTGTGTAGGTGTGTAGATGGTGATGATGATGATGATGATGATGTGTGTGTGTGTGTGTGTGTGTGTGTGTGTGTGTGTGTAGGGAGTCAGGTGCACTTATGCACATGTGCATGTGGAAGTCAAGGCTGATGTTAGGAATTGTCTTCTTCCACCTTATTCACTAAGGCAGGGTCTCTCAATCAAACCCAGAGCTCATCAACCCAGATAATCTTGCTAGTCAGCTTGCCCTGGTGACCCTGTGCTTCCCTTCTGAAGCTGGAATTACAGGGAGCTACAATGCCCAGCCAGCATGGGTTTTCATGCTTTAGAGACACTTTAACCACCTAGCCATCTCCACAGCCCTGAACCACATTTTTCAAAAAATTATTTTTATTTTGTGTTTGCTTGAATGTGTGTGTGTGTATGTGTGTGTGTGTGAGAGACAGAGAGAGACAGAGACAGAGACAGAGAGAGACAGAGAGACAGAGAGAGACAGAGAGAGAGACAGAGAGAGAGAGAGACAGAGAGAGAGAGAGAGAGAGAGAGAGAGAGAGAGAGACAGAGAGAGAGAGAGAGACAGAGAGAGAGAGAGAGAGAGAGAGAGAGAGAGAGAGAGAGAGAGAGAGAGAGAGAGAGAGAGAGAGAGAGATGTGCATGCAGTACCCATAGAGGCCAGAAGAGGGCGATTGGCTCCCTGGACCCATTCAGTTACAAAGGGCTGTGTGAACTGCCACCGCGAGTGCTGGAAACCGAAACTTGGATCCTATGCAAGTACAGCCAGTGCTCTTAACCATTCAGCCATCTCCCCAGCCCCCTGGAACATTCTTCACCAGTACACGACTGCCTCCCTGGACACACAGAATGTGGGGTTCAGTTTGTCCCTTTTCTGTTGCTATGGCTGGTGGGACAGGATGGCCATGCTGGGGAGAAGTGAAAGACCATGGGTTGAAAGAGAGTCCTTCTTCCTCCTCCCCAACTCCCAGCTCCTCCTGCTTCGTCTTTGAGATCCCAATAAGAGAGAGCGTGA